>NC_090925.1:593220276-593523306 GCF_040938575.1 Ambystoma mexicanum
CCTGTGGCCATTCCCACCCAAGTCCCACCCCTCCCTGCCCAAAACACGTCCTCCTGGGATCTCTTGTCAAGCCTTACCGTCACACTTTGCACACAAAGTGCCTGACAGGTTTTGTTTTTAAAAGCAGTCTTCTGAAAGTTAATTAGCTAGTTGGAGCTGTAAACTCGCTAGTGCTGTAATAAACATTTCTTAACCAGGTCTGCCTTCAGCTAATCAATTTTTCAAGCACGATGCATGCCCTTCACTGTTTTGGCGTGTATATAGGTCCCAGGTACTCGAACCATTTTGCAGCTGCTACCATCAATGGTTAGTTAAAACCAACTACAGCAGTGCTTGGCAAATGCCTTTTTCCATGTCTACACAATAGTTAAAACTGTTGACATTGCGAATGCTTGTTTTTATAGACATCAAGATTTTCAGTGCAACATGACAAGCTCGGCAGCAGAAACAACATAACCCAAAGACAGAACACTCTTTTGTTATACTTTAAAAGCTGCTATCAAAGAAGTATTGCCACCAGAGTAGACTATTATATCAGTCTCCCCCTGATGTCATAACAATTACTCCTTTGCTTGGCTTTATATCCCCCGCTACTTGGCCCCTAATGCAAACCAAGCATGCAATAGTTCACATTGTGTGTGGACCTTACTCAAAGTAAGGCAAATCCCAGGGCGAGGGAACAGTTAAGGTGTGAGAGAGTTTTGGGTGTGCCATGCATACAAGCAAACCACATTGACCACATTACAAGTTTGGCAGGACAGTCAAGTGGCAGTAATTCTGTTACTTTCACTGTGCCAGCAGTTTTCGGCACTACCAAATTATAGGCTCTGTGGTAAAGTGGTGCTAGGATTCCTTCAAATCTCTCATGTAGTCCTGTAGACTTCATGAATAAGGACTATTACCACCAGTGGCAGTAGCGGTATCCGAGAATGGTGGCATTTCCGCAAGGCCCATTGTGTCTCTTAAATCAAATGTACTGAAATACATATGCTTTATTTTCTTAACAACAATGTCTACAGTCAGTGTTTGGCCTTACCTGTACTCTTTCAATGTATTATATAGGATATTCCCATGGACCTGTTCCGGTCCAAAGTAGAAATATGGGCACCAATCCTCACCATTGGCTTTAAGCCAATTATAGCATGCAAGCTTTTTCCAATTTCCTGGCAGTCAGCAATAATCTTTCCGATTTTTAAAAAGGAAGACAAGGTGAACCTAGCGTTCTACAGACCCATATCCTTGCTAGACTCCCTATGTAAAAAATGTGGGCCATGTTTTACTAGCAAAATTGGGAGCCTTGGTAGCGGACAAGATAATCCTGTCTAAAGTCCAATCCAGGATTTCGACTCAGATTGGGCACATCCCAGCAAGCTTTAAATCGGTTGTATACGAATTGTTCATTTTACAACTGCTCGACTGACAATTGACCTTTTCACAATTGGCCGAATTTTGAAGGTCAATTGTACCATATATGTGGGGTGAAACCCCCCACAACTCCCCACCCAACGCCAAACCCCCAAAACCCATATATATATATATATATATATATATATATATATATATATATATATATATATATATATATTCGGTCAATTGTGAAAAGGTCAATTGTGACCCTTTAAATTCGGTCAATTGTTCATTCGAAAAATTGTAAACAAACAATTTGGGTAATACCTTTAAATTTATATCTGATTGTGGCGGGTTGTCGCTACATATGTTCGGAGACAGTATATTTGGTGTCCATGGACCTGAGCATGTCCTTCGACAAAGTCAATGAGACACAGCTGTGAGATGTGCGCAGGTCCTTGGATTGCCCCGCAGAATTGGTAAGTTTTTTGGTCAATTTGCATAGCAATACACGAGCCTGTGTGAGGAGTGGTGACCAAGGACGTTGTATTGACTACTTTGTAGTTAATTCGGGATTGCGTCAGGGCTACGTCCTGGCCCTTCTTCTCTTCTCATTATTAATTAACGGGCTATATGAGACTTTAGGCAATCTGAAGAGAGATATCTTGGGGGTGTGGAACTGCAGTATATCTAGGCTTGTGTAGGCCGAAGATACGTTGCTAACCGCAAGAACACCTAGAACCTTACAGCACCTATCACGGTGTACACTGCCTTCACAAATAAACTTGACCTTCAGGTCAATGCAGGGAAATCTGCAGCATTGGTCTGTATAGGTGCAAGGTGATAGGTCTCGATGCCCAAAATGTATACTAACAATGTAGAAGCCCCATTTATTTACTCATGTATTTATTGATTTCATTTATGAATCGCACAGCAACCCGTAGGCATCAAGGCGCTCTTACAGTGAATCAGTTACCTGCAGGTGAGGCCAAGAAACCATGAAATTGGTAAAGTGAAACAGTGCAAAGCAGAGCAGCTTGTGGGATGTCATGGGAGTGGTGACTGTATTAGGTGAACAGCCAAGTTTTAAGGGATTTCTGGAACCCGCAGTAAGAGGGTTCATCTCTCAGGGTGGAAGGGAGAGTGTTCCATTGTTTGGCTGTGATCGATGAGAAGCTGGAGCCTCCCCGTTAAAATGAAATGAAATTATATTCTATTTATATCACGCTCTTACGCAAGTGTTTCAGAGCACAACCAGGCAAAGGGAGGGGAACAGGGAGAACAGAAAAAAACTACGGTATTACTAGGCCCGGTGACATTGAGAACGCGCAAGTGCATGGGAAAGGGAAAAGGGGGAAAGTGCATGGAAGGGGGGAGAAGTGGAAAGTGTGGAACTGAGGAGAGAACAGAGTAAATAATAATAAGTAAAATAAATAAATAAAGGCGATAAATGGTGGCAGTGCAGCTAGCAAGTAGCAAGTGCTCAGTTATTTGGATAGGGTATATCTGAGAAGTGCAGAAGAAAGTGGGTAAGGGACTGCATGGGTGCAGATACAGACCCCAGTGCAAAGGGTGGCCCAGAGGCAGTGCAAGAGGGTGGCAGGGTGAGCAGGTACCTGGGCCCGAGGGACAGAGGATGGCCAGGTGCACAGTACCGAGAGAGAAACAGATCAGCAGGGTAGAAGAGGGGCAAAGGCAGAAGCAACGAGGAAGGTCTTGAGGTGCTTCTGGAACCGGAGATGGTTCTCCTCAAGTTTCAAGGTGGCAGCAAGGCTGTTCCAAAGGGAGGCCCCATCCAAAGACAGAGATCTACCCCCAGCTTGTTTCTTTGAAAAACGACTGACCCTCAGGGAGTTAGAAGTAGAGGAGCGGAGGGCTCGAGAGGGGAGGTATTTTGGACCCAGGCCCCAGAAAGCCTTGTGGACAATGCAGAGGGTTTTAAATTTAATCCTTGCATCCACAGGGAGCCAATGTGGGGATTTCAGAGCTGGAGCGATACGATCCCAGGGCTTGAGGCCAAGGATAAGTCTTGCAGTCCTGTTCTGGATTAGCTGCAGAGGGCGGAGAGTAGAGGCAGGTAGATTTACAAAGAGGCTGTTACAATAATCCAACCTAGAGAGAACCAGAGCTTGTGAGACAGTGAGCTGGGGGAAGGAGAGGAAAGACAGAGTACCTCTGAGGGGGTGCAGTAAGAAGTTTGACTTTTTAGAGACCTCAGAGATGTGTCCGGAGAAGGAAAGTGTGGAGTCAAAGATGACCCCAAGGTTCTTATTTACATTTTTTATTTTATGTATTTTTTTTATTTTTATTTGACTTTTAGTTTTGTAAAACAAAACAAACTTTTTGTCATTTCTATTCCAATTCCCCAAAACCCAAGTCCTTCAACATTTCGCATCTATGATTAGTACAGACTTGGGTTAAGTCTACTCAGATTTTGGGGCTATGCCAATGGTGGTTCCTATGTTTTTGATGGTGGTGATAATATCGTATCCATAAAGTTAATCACACCGCAGGTTAGCAGTACATTAGTCCCCATAATCAGATGGCTCCACCATTCAACCATGTTACCATTTAGCGGTGCATATCGTTCTAGGTGTAGAAAGCGTTGCCTAGAGATTTGTGGACAATCGATTATCAGGTGTTTGGTTGATTCAGACTCTTTTTGACAGAAGAGGCATATGTCGTTCTTTGTCGTGGGATCTTTTATTTTCATCAGCCGCTCTTTTGTATTGTAGAGATTCAGACGTAATCTTAAAAATTGATTCCGATGGTAATTAGAAGGAAATTTGGCCAGATACTTTGGCAGTTCATCCATTTTCTGCGAGCTTAAGCCTAAGACTAAAGCCGAAGCTAATGCAGTGCGTTGTTCAGCATTTGTGATCCACTTCCATTGTTTGAATTTTTCTTTTGCCAGTTGTGGTAACTTAATGACCAAGGACATTTTTATGTCAGCCTCATTCAGAATGGCTAGTAATTTCTCCTCCCAACTGTTTATCAGTGAGGCAGTTGTGTCATGATTTTTGTTCGCTAGAATGAGATAGGCTTTTGGAGCTGGAGATATTCGCATTTTCCTTAGAAGTGCTAAAGATTTCCATAGTACGGTAGTGTGTAAAGATACAAGACCCAGTTCATGCCTCAGAGCCACCATTGAGACGCATTGTGGAAGATGGAGAGCCTTGCGCCAAAAGCAACCTTCTAATTGAGCCCAAAAACTTGCACTGATATTCCACCCTGATTCGCTGCCAAAGCATACTGTCGGGATCACTTTTTGGAGGTAGAAGGTCATTCATGGTTGGAGGGAACATTTTCCATAGTTTGTATGCAGTTTTCGTCGTTGCAAAGCAAACATTCGCATACGACATTGGACATGATTGGTCCAACTCCATTCTCCAATCGAGGTATTATATGTATTTATATAGCGCCGAAGCCCACGGGCATCTGGATACATTACATATAGACAAATATGACAGAGTGACAGGACAACATAATAAGATGGCTCTTAGGTGTCAGTGCATTAATGAAGGAGAAAGGAGAATTAACACCAAAGGTTCTTATTTAAAAAGTGAAATTTTAACTTTTTTTCTGAACGTTGAGAAGTTGGATTCTATTCTCTGGTGGGCTGACAGCTTATTCCATCTGGTGATTGCTTTAGAAGAGGACGCTCTGCCTAGCCCATTTACTCTTTTTGCTGACATTAAGGAGTCCTTGGGATCTAGATATAAGGGTGCGACTTGGTTCGTACAAGACAAATTGTTTTTTTAGATATGAGGGTGCATCCCCGAATAAGCAGTGGTGGACGATAGTCAGTGATTAGAACGTGATATGATCCTCTATGGCGAGCCAGTGTAGGTCTTTTCTGTCACCAGCAATGTGCTCTCGCCTAGATTTTCCCATGATGGTCCTTATGCAGTTGTTCTGGATAATATGACACTGCTTAATGCATTTGCTATTTGCTCCTAACAGCAGAGACTTACCATAGTCCAGCCGTGAGAGTAAAGTGGCTCTGGCAATGGTTGCACTGTTCTGCTGACTCAATAGTGGCAAATTTGGCTCAGGAGTCTTTGGTGATATTGACAATTGCGTTTGAGACATGCACTTGAGCCTCTGATGACTGCAAACAGACACCAAGGGTCTTGACTTTTATCTGAGACTCTGTTGAGTCTTTAATTGCAAAGGAGGAATAGGCAGCATCTAGTTTAGTTATGGCGTGAGGGGATCCGAATGTCATGAGCTCGGTCTTGCTGCCATTGAGGCACATCCAATTTGTTTTCATCCATGCTTCGATGGAGTTGTAAATGCCCAATAGCTTGTTGTTATCTGTGGTGTGATTTCCGCTCAACTCCATAATCAGTTAAGTATCATCTGCAAAGTTTGTGAAGGATACCCCCATGTTTGTCAGTAGGGTACACAAGCAGCGCAGATAAAGATTAAAGAGTAAGGGTGAGAAACCAGCACCCTGTGGCACACCACAGTCTACTGGCCTAGGAGCACAGGAGTGATCCCCCCAGATGATCTTGGAACACCTATCTTCAAAGAATGAGGCCACCCAGTTGATGGCGTCCTGGGAGCAGTTTCCTGGTAGGGGTAGGAGGAGGGCCAAGGGAGGCCGGCCAAAGAGAGAATGTAAAGGATGGTGAAGGTGTAGCAATGAGGAGGATCTCAGTCTTGTTGGCATTTAGATAAAGATCGTTGGTGGCGCACCAATTTTGAATGATAATTAGGCAATCAGAGACGAGGAAAGGAGATGAGGTGGCTGAAAGAAGCCTAAAAGTGAGTTGGGTGTCATCAGCATAGCACTGGAAATTTGAGCAGAAAATAGAAATGCAGTAGGTGAGAGTTGCCAGGTATTGGTTGAAAAGCCAGGATGACAGGTTAGACCCCTGGGGAAACCCACAGGTAGAGAGGGAGATAGTAGATACGAGGACCCAAGTTGTACCTGGGAGGGTCGGTCAGAGAGGAAAGAGGTCAGCCAGGCAAGAGTCTGATCGGTGATACTGAGGTTGTCACGGAGATGATTGAGCAGGGTGGTAGGTTGACCATGTCAAAAGCAGAGGATAGATCAAGCAGGATGAGGACAGAGGGAGTGTTAGAGTCAAGGCTGGAAAGCAGATCTTTGCAGATGTTCAGGAGGGCAGTTTACGTGCTTCTGGCTGCTATGAAGCCAGATTGGTGGTCATGGAGAGAGTCAACAGAATGAGAATGAAAGTTAAGCTGAGAGATGGCCAGCTTTTCCAGGAGTTTACCCAAAAACTGAGTAATGGAAATTGAGCGATAGTTAGCCAGACAAGATGGATCAGCTGTGGGTTTCTTGAGGAGATGATGCACAAGGGAGTGCGTCAGGGGGAAGGGGAAAGATCCAGAGGCAAAGTAGAGGTTGCAGAAATCGGCAAGGGCCAAAGCAAGGGTATCAATGTGGTCCTTAATGGTTTTAGAGGAAAAAGGATGGACCTGTTTTGATGAGGCTTTCATAGATCAGACTTATCTAGCGACCTCAGCACGGGAGAAAAGTGGGAAGGAGATGAAAGAGGGAGGGGGTTTCTGAAGAAGGGTCAGCAAGCAGAGAAGGAGGGGGAGGGTGAGTGGAGGAGAGGGTGGACAAGATGCCCTGGGTTTTAGAGGTAAAGTGAGAGGCAGAGGCATTGCAAAGAGCTTGGGAGGTGTGGAGACTGCACCAGGGTTGGCCAGCTCCTTACAGATTTTGAAGAGTTTGGCCGAGTTGTTAGATACCGCAGAGACACAGGCTTGAATGCAGACTCTCTTCTTGGTGCAAACAGAGAATCAGTATTGCCTTTGGAGCAGGTGACAGGCCAGTTTGTCAGGGGATGTGCAAGAAGCCTTCTATTTCCTCTCAGCCGCCCTAAACTTACGTTTAAGTGTAGCTAGGTCAGAGACATGCCAAGATTTGCACTTGGATGTGGACTTCAAATGGATCCTCATGACATGCGCAAGAGCATCAAGAGTAGCAGAAATAGAGGAGTAGAGCAGGGACAGAGCTTTGTCAGGGTATGAGTCAGCCAGAAGAGTGGGGAAAAGGTGGCAGCGAAAGCCTCGTCTGACACACGCTTCATGGGCCGGATATCTGAGAAGGTGGGTGGCAGTCTTGGGGTAGGCTTGGCTTGAGGGGAGGAGATGGAAAGATGAGAGGAGAGGAGGCAGTGATCACTCCAGGAGAGAGGAGTGGTGAGAAGAATGGATAGGGGGAGGCTAGAGGAGATCAAGACATCAAGTGTGTGACCAGCAGAGTGAGTCGGGCCAGAGGGGAGGATGGAGAGAGAGAGTGAATCGCAGAGGAACAGGGAGAATCAAGGTGAATGTTAAGGTCACCAAGGAGGAGGAGTTGTGTGGTTGAGGCCAGGAGGGAGGAGGAGAGGTCTGCCCACTCTGAGAGATAAGAGGTGATTTGAGCAGGGGGCCAGTGGAAAGTAGCAACAGTAAGAGAGTGACTAGGAGAAAGAGAGAGCCTGCGGCAAAGCATTCAAATATTGGAGTAAGTCACTTAGTGCGTCGGACTTGAGGCTGATGGAGGCGATTAGCATACATGGATCTAGTGGGTCTTGATGATTGCACTTTTGTAATTTTCTGGGAGAGATGGGGGAGCACAGTGATGGACAAGCATCTGTGAATAATCGACATGGTCTTGAAGATAATCCATTCACGAATATGCAGTCAGTGGGCTGCTATCCTGGCAGCAAAGATGTGAGCCCATTTGGGAATGTTGAGAGCTGCTTCGAGAGCATTATTTTGAATGATTTGAAGCTTTTGAATGTTTTGAGATGAGGTTCCTGCGAATAGGACAGTGCAGTAGTCCAGTCTAGTGCCAATGACAGCTTGTGCTATGTTAAGGCAGCTGTGAGGAGATAAGAAGGCTCTAGATGCATTTATCAGTTTAGATGTGTAGGCAGCAGAGGAGGCGATTGCATTCACTTGGTGGGTCTTTTTTTCATTGCATTCATTGCAGCCTTTTTTTCATTGGCTACGGATCTGGACAAATGAAAAGGCTAATCTTACCCAATCTATTTTCTGGAACCGCTAACAAAAAAGGGCCAGAACGTATCCCATGGTTAACCCATTCGAAAACATACATGGGGAAAATCAGCTGCTTGTGCTATTCATTGACACCGGGAAACCTAGACCTGCTTGATGCATCCCAAGCAAAGGCTAGGCTTGTGGATTTCACTCGTGAGAGATGAGAAACCAACAAACTTGTCACTCCCTCGGATAGCCAGTATTACTATAACCTTTATCCAAGGTTATCTAATGTGGGAGAATAACCCATCTGAAGGGCATGGGGTCACCAGAGCAAGATTGAACTATTTGCCACTCATGTCGGTAATGGAACTGTGGAAGGGAAACTCCCTTGAGAAGCTCTTGCCTTTGTCCCTAGCGGAAGAAGAGCACCTGCTTCACTTTTTGTTTTTATGCACTGCATAAAATGACATACGTGCACAAACGCTGGAGATCCTCCACAGAGAGCTCCGTTTCACTTAGTGCCGCCCAGCACTGCCTTATTTGCTTTACCCTGTGTCACCGCAGATGGCATGGAGCCTATTACAATATGTGAGGCCCTCATTTTACAGAAGAAACAGCATACTAAATGCATAACCATCGCTTGAATTGGGGGTGTCCATTATTCTTGTACCATGTGTTGGTAGTACCTACTTTGAAATGTTGGGGATATCATGTGTTAATTGTATCCGGTATGTTGTCGCTCTGGTAACGACTAGGTGGACATGCGAAGGCAGAAAATAGGGTAGTTAGAGGTTCTCATCAAATTCTCACATCCTTGTAAATTGAAAGCAAGATCGGGAAAGAAAAGTACTTTTGAGTGATTATTATTCATTGTTACTATTGTATCAGTGATTGATATTGTGATCAATGTATTTTTATATGTTTGCTAATTTATTAAATGTAACTTTTATGGCATTTTGACGAATAAAGTTTATTAGTTATATATTGGACAAATTGCTCATACATGCTCTGTAATTGAGTGATGGTGGACCCTTTAGGTCAAGAAAGCTTCACAGAAGACTTGCTTTGAGGGTAACCCGTGGAACCAATTATACTAGAATTGTGTTCACTATGGCGTCGAGGCTCACAGCAGGGGTTAAACTGTCTCCTGTTGGGTGCACTAGGGGTGCAAGGATGCTTTTGGGAGGTTTAGAAAATAGTTGTTGTTGAGTCAGGGCAAGATTAACGCATTTCCCAATGATAAGGTCATTTGCCGGAGTCTGAGATTTCATTGTTCACGGGAGGCGGAGGTGGCATTGTAAGGACTGAGGAAGCCGCATACTCCAAGAATCGTACAAATCATGCACATTACACACAATTAGGTACTATATGTTCTTGCATCCAAATTCGTATTTATTGAGCTCATAGGGTGGTGACCTAATGACATATTCTACTGTTAGTTGACAAAATGGTTCCCACATGTTAAAAGGCAGATGTACTTTTTCCAGTACGCTGAACGTTCGCACCATTGCCAAACAATGTAACACGATTTTCTTAGATCGACTTATATTGAAATATACCATGAGCCTGCATCCTACAGTTTTGGTGTTTTATGAGTTCAATAGCAAGTGCCTTTTTATATTCATAAAGTGATGAAGCAGGTTTGAAAACCTGACTTTTCTGCATTAAAACCAAATAATGATAATAATTGGCTGCGTCAGCCATTTTGAAATGCGTGCCTTACTTTATCCCAGCAGAGGTCGCAACATCTAAGATGTAGGAAGGATATTTCGGAAGAAGAATGGCTATTTTAGGCTTAATTAATTCAACCAGGTCACTTTTCTCCACATGATTAATTTAGTTTAATTATTTCTGGCATTTCATTACTTCTCTGGTACATTAGTTCACTCTGCTTGACTTGATCAAGACACCCTCATAGTAAGGATATAGAATGTGCTGAAACACAGTAATTGCCGTTCGTAACAGAGATTCTCGGCTTCTGTCCATTTGGTGCAAAATATTGTACACATGAGGTCCACATATTAGCAGACTTTGCCACACATCATTATTATTTTAAATATTAAACTGAAAGTTATTTCCGAGCAGGGTTTGCTCGGATTTGATATAAACATATTCACTTCAAGTTCTGTGAGTCCAGCAGCAAAGCAAAGTAATCCTAGCTTTAAAATGGGACTACATTAACAGCACCCTGTACTACCATTTTGCCAACCTATTGAAAGTACCTAGAACTAACCGTAGAAGCAGCGGCGACAAACCCCTCACCTCCATTGCCTCTCACCCACTTACATTCAGAATAACTTCTGCACTAAATTTGCAACATACTGGGCATTATGATGGTCAGAGCAAAACTCAAGACCCACCACTTCTGTGGTGATGTCATGTTTCTTTCTATGTATGAGCAAAAAATAAATGGTAAACTGTTGACCGTGTGGCCACCTCATATACCTGGAACCTCTGTAACCGCTTAGGTACATCCTATATTACCGTGAATGCTGTTGCATAACTCTGCTACTTTCTATGCACCTAGAAGCAATTCCGTTCTCTGGTGAACACAATATAAACGAATATGCTTAAATGTAAGTTTACAAAACAAAAAAAGGAAAGGAAAATGCCCATTTTGGGTGGTAAGAATTCCAAGTGAAATACATCAGTCACACCATCCAGACAATTTATTCCACTCATATGCCAATATTCTGGCAAACAATTTGAGCAATGGATTCCATCATCAGCCAGCCCAAGCCATGCAATGAAAATCTTGACACAAGTTTCGCTCTAATTAGAGCCTATCAGAGGAGTAAAGCTTAGTCCAGACAGGAGTAGGGCACCCGGTACAAGTGCAGCCAACATTCACAGAGGCATAGACATGACTAAAGTGTTCACAATAGAGAAGCACGCTCAGGGAAAGTGCCATTTCAGAAGAGAACCCCTAACGTGAAGAAGCATGGATCCCGCCAGCCGCACTCTTGTCCACTCACATTTCTGTATTGAGCATTGGATTAGCAACATGCCACCCACACTAAAGTCCAAAAGAACATACGATTTTACCATTCCAGGCAAAGTACAAAACCTTAGAGATCAGGAAAATGCAACCCATACATATAACTGCCACTTTCTGTCCAGAAGTGGGCAAATTCTATATTTGGAAGTGTTTTCGAGAGTCTATATTCATTGCATTTTAATCAATCAGTATGCCACTTTGGGGTGCTTTTTAAGGCAGGTCTTTGAATGCATAAAGGGTGAGTTGAGTGTTAGAGGTCCGAGGTGTATGCTCTCCTGTCTACCAGAATGCCCAATTGTGCCTTACTGCACTTTGTGCAGTAAATATCACACAGGGCAAATGCAGAGTAAAGACTAGCCTGCCACACAGATATGCAGTCATTGAGATTGTACTGTGACACCACGAAGGAAATACACACACTATAACCACGATAGATATCAACAGAGTAATCATTAAACACAAGGAAGAGGGGTGTGACCCTGATGTGTGGTTTGTTTTGCTAAATACTGCGTCATTGTGGACCATTTCTATGTACACACAGTTAATCTGCTAACAGATGGGAGGTGGCAGCAGTCTCATTTCTAGGAGTTTTTCAGCTCATTGCCGAGGTATTTAATTGTAATGGTCCACAGTTTGTGGTTCCCTTTGGAATTGTATAGTTTTTAGAAAAACGAATAATTACATTTTAAAAGAAATAATTGGAAAAAATAGAGATGCTCTATTTCACTATTGGAACATTTGAAAGATCAGCTTGAAAGTAGATGCCCTCTGCTAGTGCACACACTCACTGCAGGGAACAGTATTGCCCAATGCACATCACTTTTACCGTGGCAATCTGTATTGAACATAGTCATGTATGTACAAACAGAATATTAAACAGAAATAGGACAAGACAGTTAGGTGAGATGGGAAACCACAGAATATTGCTCCCAAAATAACATGCTACAGCATACCACCCCTAAATGATCCTAAACAATAACATTTTAGGGGGGTATGGCATGAAATAACACCAGGCAAGTCCTGCTGCACACATAAACATAAGTGCAGCGGGCCCCGAAACAACATGGTTGTGAACATTTGAACCCATCACCAAGGCTCTGTTGAAAACACCACAAACAGACAAGGGTAACCCAATGAAAGACATTACCAACTAAGGCAGAAAGGAAGGGGGTCATACAAGTGCAAGGGGAAAGGTTGAGGCGTAGGGAGTCGGATATACAAGTCACTAAAAGCCCTCCATATTAATTCATATTTCTTCTCATAGCCCCTTATTCAGTAGGGCACTGTCTCTATGGCAGATACGATTAGGCTCTTTATCCAAACTTTGGAAGCAGGCTTATGGACTAACTTCTACACCAGATATACTTACTTTTATGTAGCAATCTTATCCCTGCAGAACCACCATTTTACACCACCTGAGAGAGAAAAGCACACCCTGAATATTAATAACAGAGCCCTGCAGATCATGCAATTAATAGCTAATGACTACATGTGCGAACGCACATCCTCTTAAACCGCAATGCTTGTATCCCTATCACCGAACACATGGGCCCAGGAGCCTCTAGCTATCTTGCAAACCCAACAAGTATCAGTCTCAAAAGGCCGTAATTGAGCATCTTAGCTAGTAGCCTGTACAGTGAGAACAGGACCCTTTAGGTCAATCTTCATTCCCGCAGCATCGAAACCTGTCTCTGACCATACCTCCTCAGGGATGTTCATATAAAATCATTCTCCAATCACAGTCTATAATAGTCATATGGATTATTTGGAAGGCAACTCATTCACCTATATAGCATCGAATCCAATAGTCCATGTACCCTGGACCGGGAAAAGGGCAGATAAATGTCACAAAATGTAATCTGGAGCACATCAGTTTATTCTGAGAACAAGGTTTTCAGCTTTATATCCATAGTCCTTTCGCAGTCTTAAAGTTTACACTGAATTTCTAAATACCCACAGGAGCCCTGCTGAGGCTCAGTGCTTCCAATGCAAAGATTTGTTATTCAATTCAAGCTCTGGATTTCCCCATAGAAAGGAATTGGGTGTTCATTACGGCCACTTTGAACTCCTTCACCCTGCTGACAATCAAGAGAAGCGGAAAATCTTCAGAGAGATCACCTTCTCTAGGCAGAAAGGCCATCAGATTTTAAGGGGCTCCTGCAAGCCTTTCAATGTCTACTTAGCCCATGTCTGAACCATGCACATGGGCAACCTATGAAGGCAGAAAATGGAACTTGAATGCACTGCAACACGGTTGTGTATGCTGGAAAAGCCACAAAACAAAAACTTTTCAACACCACCAGTAAGTACGAGGAAAGGAATTTTGTCGCTGGGTTTACTGACCCATAAGTAGTATTAGCACCCAGGGTGGGGGAAGCAACCAATCAGGTTACTTGGATCACGGGCTGAATCCCAGCTGCTGACCCCACCCTGCCATCTTCCCCTCACACTCCCTTCCCTTCTCCTTTATTTCCCCATCCCTCCTACCCCCACTTTCCTGATGGCTTCAGTGGTGGCAGCGTCACTTCTGCTGCTGCTGCAGCTCTGTCTTTCTTCTGGCTGCCATGGAAATTGAAGAGGGGTTCCGCTTGGAGCCCTGTCTTCCAGCTCTGTGGCGGACATTTTGAAACAGTCTTTGAATGAATGAACGAGAAGCCACGAGGCATCCTGCTAATTCATCCAAAATACATAGCTATCAGCACCCTGGGTTACCGGGGACATTTAACTTGGGTCCCGGCAGTTACCACCCGTTTCAGGCCATGGAACAGATGATTATTGCTAAATTGGAACAGTTTACCTATTGACATTTGCACTCTTGTTGATAGAGGTAAATGAATCATAACAAAGACCTACAAGATGTAAGGTTAGAGAGTACTTTTAATACTTTGTAATTTACTCCATATAATTAGACGGACAGTTCTCAACCTCTGACAGTCAAGACTACACTCGTCCAAAACCTTTTTGATGTTAAGTTCCAATAGGTTCTTAGTGTAGCGTGGCAGCTTGATTCCTAGATTTGTCAATTTGTTGCTGCACACTCAATGTCTAGACTCAAAAAAATCTATGCAGTACGCATTGCATTATACAGGAATGCATTCAACTTCGACCTGCTCACCTTGAAGCCCAAAAAAATACCAAAACTATCAAGATCCATGAAGAGGTTGCATACTGAAGCAGCCAGATTAGTCATTAGCAGATGAATAACATCAACATAATGCAAAACTGTGGACTCAGCAATCTTCTTCTCCAAGCCAATATCAACCGCGGCCCTCACCCAAGGCCGCTCCCAATCAAACTCTTCGACCACTGGCTCTCCTGCGCCCTCCTCCTACCTCCACACATCTCATCCCACTCTTCGACAAAGTCATTAGATCCCCTGATCTAGCAAACTCACTCCTTGAGTCCCTCCCAGCAATATCCCTCAACAGAGGACCCTCCCAATCAAGCTCTTCGACCAGTGGCTCTCCTGTGCCCCCACTCCCTTCACTCCAACAAAACTGACTGTAGAGAATTGTAAAAGCTTGTTTGGCTCGTGCCGTCGCGTGAGCTTCTGCCTGCTCGTAATATTCGAATGAGCAGAAGTCGCGAGACGGCAGTGGCAGTTACTGGAGGCAGCTGGAGGAGTAGATGTTTCGGCGTGCTCGCCGTAATAAAGTTAATTTAGTATATTAACATTACCGTTCTGCGTCATCATTACACTGACCTCTCAGAGATCAGGACCAACACCCAGGTGGTACACCACCAACCTCAAATCTTTAAAAACCCTCAATCACCATCTGAAATGGAGCTGGAGAACCAACCCTACGGCTCAAAACAAAATCGCTCTAGCAAGACTTACAAAGGCCTAACAATTGGAAAACATAAAAACCCAAAAAAGCATTGTATGGGAACAGAATCTTGAACTCTCACAACCCAAGCAAGGAACTGCATAGAATCATCTCTGAATTCAAATCACTAGGCTGCTCAACCCCACTCCACCCAACTCCCAATCCCTATGCAATGCCTTATCAGAACATTTTTACAACATCGCTATCGACAGACGTTCTGCCATCATCTCAAGAATAGAAACAATGCCCCCGCCCAACTCCCATTGCCCATTCAAACTACCTTCTGAGGCAAACCATCACCTCTTTCTCTTTGATCTTCCAGCAAGAGTTCCTCTCGCTCCTAGCACAAAGCTGCCCATTAGAATCCCTAGAGGACCCTTGCCCACACGCCCTCCTCAAAAACATACTAACCAAAACTAGTGCTGGCAGTATCGATTGCTCAATCCTTAAAACTCCCTGACATTGTGAATCTTCCCAGAATCCTTCAAAACCTCTAACATCAAACCCCTCCTAAAATAGCCTATTCTTGACTCACTCCTTCCCCAGAACTACCGGCCCATCTCCAACACATGCTTCATGGTCAAACTCATGGACCGCATAGCATACAAGCAACTCAACCACTTCACTGAAGCCAACAACCTCCTTCACCCTGCCCAATCTTGCTTCAGACCTCTCGGAGGAATGGAGTCCTCCCTAGTGTCCATTTGGGATGACCTGAAAAGAACAGAAGATGCGGAAGGATGCACTGTATTCATTCTCCTTGACCACTGTGCCGCCTACGATACCATTGACCACATAATTCTCCTAGACAGGCTACACTCCTTATGAATCAAACACACTGCCCTCACTTGGATCTCCTCCTTCATCTCTAATCACTTGCAAATCATGCTCCTTAACCCTTTCACCTCTGCATCTCTCACAGTAATGAAAGGGGTCCCACAGGGAGCATTCCTTTCCCCCTCCTCTTCAATATTTACTTGAACCCACTCCCGCACTCATCCAATCCCACAATCTCACCTGCTCCAACGACACAGATTATACCCAGATCATCCTTAAAATGCCCAAATCACAGTGCTCCACCAGGTGAGATCTGTCATCATTCCTCTCAGATATTGACCACTAGATGATGACTAACCACCTCATCCCCAAACCTGGGAAAACAGAAATACTAGTATGTCGGAAAACTGCACTCCTTCCCCAGCCCATCCCAAGGCCTAACCCTCTAGGCCATCCCAGCCTGCCCCTCCCAGCAACCTCCACCTCAGTGAAAAACTTTGATATGCACTGGAGATGAATATATCCCTCTCCCAACACATCAATTCCGTATTTAGCATATCTTCCCATACCTCACCTATCCTCTATGATTCTCTGCCATCATCTCCATCATCCTCACCCATTTAAACTATACAAACTGCCAAACTGCCTTTATCTAGGTGCACAAGCATTCCAGCTAAGGAAACTACAAAGAATTCAAAATGCTGCTGCATGCCTGCTCATTGGCCTCCCTCCCAGAGGGTCATAACAGATAGGCTAGGGACCCTCGTTTTTGCTTACGGGGTGTAAAACCAGATATCATAGAATAAGCCTAATACGTTATCATTAGAAATCCATTACTCATTGTAGTGAATCATTTGTAATTAGTGACCATCATTTCATCCTGAGTAGTTATGCATCATTCATTCTGATTAGTAGTGACATTAGATTATCCACATATTATGCAGCCATTTGCATTTGCTAGAGAATGTCCTGTTGTATTTGAAGTGCCTTGTAGAGACATGTAGAGATAGACTGGTTGTTATGTATTATGTATGCATTAGAGACACGCATGAGTGTGCACTTAGAGTATGCAGTGAACTTTGGGTATAGTGCTTGGATTTGCGAGAGAAAGAGTAAACGCTACAATGCATGAGGCCTCTGGTTCTGACGCCATTGAGAAAGAAGAGAAGCGCCACGGACTGCAAAAGAATGTTTTGTGTTACAGTGGTACGAGGAATGGGTAAACAGTTTGGTTGGCAGACAGAGATAACGTGACTCTTGCCCATGTGGAGAAGGGAAGCTGGCTTTATTATCAGGTCCTGGGTTGTTTGCAGACAAGAAAAGGTGGGGGCATGCAGCAGGGAGTGAGTTGCATCAGGCAGAGACATCCACGGAGGGATAGAGGGATTTTAGAAGCTAACAGTGGAGTGAATGGAGAAATATGGGGGAAGATGGGAGGATGGTATGGTTTCGTAACACAGATAGCATGTACAAGATAGGCTGAAATGTCACAATGACCGAACATGCAGTGACTGAACAGAACAAGACATGCGTAACAGACTTTCAGGCACTGTCCGCATTTAAAAATGCTGGTTTGAGAGAAAGAGAGTGAATGCTTAATGTAACCATAGAGATTTATGTATGTCATTGAATAGTATATCCAGAGGTAAGGCTTTGGGAGTTTTTAGATGGAGATGACTAGGGGAAATGTTTGGTGGTGGCATAGAAGAGGCGTTTTGGAAGAGAGTTGGCATGAGATCAAGAAGCGAATGAAAGGAAGCTGCCATTGAGGGAGAAGCGTTTTGGTGCAGCAGAATCGGATGGCTTTGGGAGTTCAGAAGCTTGGGGAAGCATTCTGATGAGTGCTGATGCAGATCAATCTGGCAGGGAGACTGTCAGAGAGTTGGCAGGAAGACCAGACCACTGAGAGGCCTGTACCTGAGGGACTGGCTGGTTGCAGAGTGAGCTGGAGAGGAGAGAGATGAGAATGGGAAGCTTGCGCATGGCAGAAGAGGAGTATTGCTGATATCAGGCCTAATTGCTCTGAATAAGACACGTGCCAATGGGGAATTAGGAGAGACACTCACACACAGCTTTGGGTTTGGAGAAGGGAAAATCAGACAGGGATTGTCTCAGAGAGAAAGTGTGAAGTGTGGTGTGGATTGGAGAGGAATGCTGAATGCTGACACTTGCCATATGTATTTTGCTATTAGCCTGATAGATCCAGCAGGACTGGATAAGTTGCTATTATATGGCTTACATTAGAAGCCTGTAAGGATACATGTATTGCATTGCATTGTAGATTTTCACCCAGAGTATAAAGAGTGCAAATTCGAGATTTCCATTATAGTAGTGTTTGCATCATGCCTTGCTGAGCATGAATAAAAGTGTTTTTATTGTTGAATCGATTCATGTGTTTTCTTTGTGTCTTATGTTTGTGTGGCCATAGCATAGTAACTTAGGAGTAACACAGTGCACAATCGCCATGAGATACAAGTGCAGGGGGGCATAGTGATCCACCCCCCTGCGGTAGATTTGGAGACTAGCAAGTGGTCACCCATAAGGGGCTAGGCCAAAGGTAGATTTCTTTTTAGAACTAACAGGGGGGCCTAACTCGTGAGGGTATGACAGAGATATGGGAAACCAAAATGAGTCAAGGCTACTTCTCCTTTTAGCACTAGGTAAACATTGACACAAAACCAAAGTCCAGTGTAAAATAATTAGAGTACACTAGTAAAGCACACATATGGTTAAAACAAACATTATTCTAAAAGGGTAACAGAATGATGACAGCAAGACATAACAACTAAGACTATATATGCATGTGGGTTGTCAAAATCAATTCACAATTTGTCACAGTATTTGATACACAAAAGATGTAATGAGCTATAGATTGGTGCAAAGCCCATATCAAAAAACCTCCTTTCCAGAGAACACATCAGCCCTATGCTAAGAGGCTCCCACAGGCTCCTATCAGTCAATGAACTAACTTTAAAGCCATGTGCACCACTCACTGTGCCATCCACAACACTTGCCGGGATTCCTCCAAGACAAACTCACTCGCTGTCACCCCTCCAGGACACTCAGATCCAACACAGCATCCCTTCTTGTTGTCCCCCAATCCAATTGCGCCAGATAGGGCGGGTCCTCTTTCTCCGTCACTGCTCCGACCATCAAGACCTCTCTGCCCCCCGACATCTACAACATTGAGAATCACCTGGCATTAAGAAAGGCTCTCAAAACCTAGCTCTTTCCTTCCTCCTCTTGAAATCTTCTCGAGTTCTAGCTGCTGATTGACCCACACACATAAACACTGGCACAAACCAGACAACACTCCTATCTCCCCAATTCACCACGGATTCGGGCAACTTTTGCAACAGCACACCGTGATAAACTCGGCCTCCCCTTCCAACCCCAGATGATCACTCCACTGTTCCTCCTGCCCCCCAAAACCCACTGCTCAGGCTCTCAATCTAAGGAGTCTTCAACTGGCGAGACCAGCCAATCTCATTGGACCTAGCAAGCAACATTGAAGATGATCTCAATCCGAGTTTAAGGTATATATGACTTGCATCATGTCTGTGGACACATGCCGCAGGAACGGCCAACTATCCATGCGCTATAAAATGCACCTACGGCTATACAAATCTGGTCTAGCAGTTCACATAGCCATCCGCACTGAAATATCTAACGCGCCTCAACACCTCTGTCATCAGTATACAGCGACAACCTACGGAAAATGTCAGTCTTGCTGGGCATACATCAAGTCTCCTGCACTTGCACTCTAACCTAAACCGCCAACAGTACCGGCCCATGTACCTGACCTGTGGGCTGCTTACTGGGGCCTAGCTAGCCCACCTAAATCCTAACCTGGCAGAATGCACACACGCATCTTCAAGCCAACTCCTAGAATCTTCCATCCATGGACTTCGGTCCCAGAGGTCGTTCCAACCACAAAGCACATTGAGGCCATACAAATGGGGAACTGGTGCTATATAAATAATGAATACAATATACATGATTGTCATAAGAAACAACGACAATGCCCCCATGGTTGTGAATTGACAATGCTAGCAATTCCATAATGAGGTCAAATAGATACTGAGACAGGAGGCACCCCTGCCCAGTACTCCACTGTTTACAAGGACCCTGGCCTTAGGGCATGAATGTAATGACCCAAATGTATCCTAGAGCATGTATTAATATGTATTAGAACTATTAGATAAACTGCCAACTTCACAGTTTGTGAAGAAATGTCTGGCTTCAAAAGTGCTGTGTTCCCAGGTCAGACTTCAACTTGAGTCCACCAACTCGTCTGCCGAGTATTGTGTATCAAAGACCTCAGAGAATGTTCCACAAATATATTCATTATTCGTGACCACTGCTCCCTCCATGTTTACTTACCGACCCCACGTGGAACAGAATCCAAGTCCATGAGGACCTCTGTCTGATCAAATACAACTATTTACCCATTGCACTACCTCCAACAAGGCAGAAGACAGAAGGAGGAGGTCAGTATGAGAGTAGGAAGTGTGAGGCAGGGAGAACAAAAGTGTAATCCCTAACTGTTGGATGGCAGACCCTCCCTGGCTTTTCTCGGTGGAAATCCACAAAATCCTACTGTTACCCTTCCCTGATCTATCCAACATGGAGTAACATACTGCATTAAAATACCCACCCAGAATAAATGTAGGCCCACTTAGTTTGATCAGGTTTAAGAAATCAGGTGCATAAAATAACCAATACAAGTAGTGGAGGCACATATAGGGCCTGTTTTACAAAAGGCTTTTCGATGGGATTGCCCCATTGTGAGATACTTTTCAAAATCCGGCCCATAGTCTCCAATATCATGGGGGTGCCCTCAAAACTACCCTGAGCCAAGACAGGCCTTCCTTCCATAGCAATGATCAATGTGTCCTCATTATACTATACATTGAGGGTAAATAAAATACCCACACCCTGTACTTTGCATCAAAACAGCTGGGTATCTCAAAATTAAACGTTCTGTTTAAAAATGATTTGTTCATACCTTACAGAAGATATCTTTCTTGTAGCGGTGTCATGTCATCTCTCCAATTAGTCAGGTGCCATTTTGTGGGCTGTTAAGCCCCCTAACATTCCAGGAACGGAGTCTCACAGATTTATCCATAGAACACTGTAAGAAAGACCAACAGGGCTGACAAGGTGCCATTTTAAAAGCATTGCCGGGGTGAGGTGGGGCTACTAAGAGGGAAGAGCGTAGGCTGAAAGAGCCTAACACCAACTCGGACATCTCAAACCAGAATAGGAGGGGAAAAAGGCTAGAACGACAGGACTGAGACTTCACAGGGGTCAGCAGTGAAGAAGCAGGACAAGGCGCAGATTCCTCACTGAATGGGTGGACACTGGAAAACATCATATGTGTGTCAGGGTGCCAGATGAAAGCACAGCCCTCCTGCCAACCCCTGCCACTCCCTCGCCAGGTCCCAAACAGTATGCCCTCCAGGTGCAGCGAACACTTGAAGATGGAATACATCTCAGACCAGTCCCCATCCACCACCTGGTCACATCATTCTGGGTATAAACTGCCCTGCACACATCTCATTCCCCTGTACCCAAATTAAGTAACAACGTGAACCCACTGGCACAACCACAAGGCTCATATCCCCCTTTTCCTAAATGGTCTCCATTCGTCCTAACGTCAGAGTATGCCAAATAGAGGCCATAAGGTTTTGCATTGACACAGGACAATTAGAGCAGAAGTGAAACTATAGAAACAATGGCATGTGGGTGGGGGTGGTGCAGAGAATCAGACAAGCACACATAAGACAATGTCAAATGGGCCATCCCCATGAAAGCCTCTGCCCTGAAAAATGGAGATTGTTGCACAGCCCTGTCACAGTACACATTCTGCTAAACTGACAGCATTCCAGTATTAAGGAATGGTGCAAGGTTCAACTCCTCCTCCCCACTGCATCACGTGAAATGCGGAAGATCCTTTAGGGCATCAACGACATGTCCACAATCTAAGTCAACAAGTGACAGAGGCTAGCGGAGAGCGGGAATCCGTTGGCATAGGACATTCACGTTATCCCCATTGACCTTTGAGAAGAATCCTCACCAGCTAGGAATATGCAGAAGTCCCAAATAGAAGCCTAAGTGCATTAAAACATACAGGTCTAATACACCTCTACTAAAGATAGTACCTTCTTGCCAGAGCCCTGCAACATGCTCTCGCTGGGCCTACCTCTGTCTTCATGGATGACCCTCATGCAGTTAATGGGGTGGATTCTGGGCCCAGGTGACTTCCTTCAGTCCCCACACCACGCAAGAGTCACTTCCCTCACTGGAGTAGTGACTTGTGTAGCATGTGCGAGCTCCAGATAAGCCCCCAACGGCATAGTGCTCGACCCCCTTAATTTAGTGTAAGTGCAATGGGTAGGCAGACCAGGGAAACCACCGTCCGCACATTCCAGCAAGCGCAGCCGTCAAGAACTCTTCTTGACTCAAGAGTGGAGCTGGTGTGCCACTGCAGGTGTGAGGTCAAGGCTACCGCCCGCGCACTCTGAAAGTAGCATTACCATGTCCCACCCATTAAAGGTTTGCATGGCCCCTGGATTTCGCATAGGTTCGGGGTCCAAGGAACCCCCACCGCTACCAATGACCACTACATTGTTGGTGAAAACACCTCCAGTAGTGGGTATTGAGAATCTGGCACTTTGATCTACTGGTGACCAATGACAAGGTGCATTTTGTGCGCCATACTAAGCCTACAAAATAACAACAATGCATCACCTGAAGGCGACACAGCAACAATACCCTAATGCCACACTGCCACTGACACCTGCTAGATGAATGTAAGAAGTGGAAATAGAGAAAGGAAAACAGGGAAATCAAAGTGATGAGTCATGCACGCACCCATCCACAGCAGCAGACCACCATCAAGAACAGAACCAAGCAGAAGAAAATGGAGGTGGGCACGGTGACCACAGGAGAGCAACCTCTCGTTCCAACAACCCCTAGATCCATGCAATATACATCCAAACAGCGAACCCCCAGAACGCAGTGAATCATCATGGAAGCATCAATTCAGAGTCAACTAAATTGTTGTTCTGGCTGTATCTAGAGCCCACGCCAGACGCTGTGGTCTCCCAAGGTAAGATGTTCCATAGGTTCATGTTCCAAGATGGTAAGGAAGGCCTCTGCTGTGAGGTGGTCTTTGAAGGTATGAGGTTGACCGTCAGACACCACTTTATTCACTCCCGTAAACACCATGTTCCTCTACCTTGCATTTCCCTTCACCAAACATCGTGCACTTGTCAACCACAACTTTATTAAGGTAATTAAAAAAATGATCTAGTTCTTTCCACCCATCTCAATCACCTACCTCACGGGCCTTCCTCAGAAATCCTTTCTTTCACAGGAAACCTCAGGAAGCACACAATGAGCCGTTTTGTTCGGAGACCTTCCTGATGCAATAGACCCATGGCCTTGCGACCCTATCAGTTTCAAGTACTTTGTCAGCATAACTGACCAACAACTTAGACAAAGTCTTCTATAGGAAATCCAGACCCCTTCAGGGAAATCTGCAATGCAGACACCTCTGCAGCTGCCGTAATTATTATGGCTCAATAACCGCATTGATCACCACCTTTCTAACTGCCCTCCCAGTCATATCCTGGATCTGCTACTCCAGATCCGCACTTCTGTCCTCTTTTTCAGACACCCTCCCTTCTAAGGTATCTGTCCTCTGATCCAAGGCTATGTGAAACTCCTCAGAGTTCAGAGAGTCTGCTTCAAATCCGCAATGTCAGCAGTCACTCGAGTCACCGGGGCCGTTGGTGTGTCTTCACGTTCAGAGGCCAGACCAGTGCCCACCTCCCATTTTGATCTTGTTTCCGTCTGAGAGTCTTTTAATGGTGGCGGGGAGGTGGGTAGCCATTTCAGGAATTTCAGAATGATCAGATCTAAACTGGAGTCAGTTGAAGGTGGGGAAGCAAGGGGTTGGGTCTCAAGCTGCTGCTTGAGACCCAACCCCTTGCTTCCAACAGTTCAACAGTTTGCGGTCACTTTGCAGTCATGATTGTGCAACATGAAGAAAATAATAGCAAGTAGCTGCACACCTTCACAATATTTAACAGGAATGTGCATGTATCTGGCTTAATAGACACCAATGTATCTTGCACTTTCTGCTATTTTTCAAGAACTTAGGCTCCCATGACAATCTATTTCCACCATTAATAAAAAAAAGGTTGCTTACAAGTCACTGCTCCTTGCTACTTCACTTATCGTCTAGTGCAGGGATCTGCAACCTGTGTCTCTCCAGATGTTTAGGGTTACGCATTCCATGATCCCTGACCATTGACTATGCTGGCTAAGGCTCAATGGAGTTGTATCCCAAAACATCTGGAGAGCAAAAGGTTGCAGGCCCGTGCTCTAGTGGTTTGAGGTAACTTATATTTCTTTAATATATATCTGTTTATAACATTCAAAAATAAGCCACAAAGAATTCTAACCATGCAAAATGGAAATGAATTATTGCTTCAATAAATGATCACCAGTTTTAATAGAGTGCACATGTTCTCTCAAAGGATCCCTCTAAACGAAGAGGTCAAAATAACAAAAAGTATTGAGTATTAAATAATTTCACTGTTGCGCATTTATTTCAATATGTAGTTTCTTTAGCATAGAGCTGGACGCAACACAATCAAACATAGCATACTTTAATGTGCCCGCTTTTAATAAATTAAAGTTGTAAGTGCCCAGTCAATAGAAAATAAAATTGAAAGACCATCATATAAAAGATAGAAGGGACATAAAAAAAGAGCCCCTTTTGTACAGAACTGCAACTGCAAAGGTGTACTTTGTGAGGCTGAGCACCGGCATCTGGGGTTTTGCCAAGGTAATTTAGTGAGCAACCAGCAAGATGCGGCATGGACATTCATGTCCAGAGATGGGAAGGCCACCATGGCTCAGCATTGCCTACAGTTGGCATGCCACTGATCTCGGTGACAAAAAAGAGATGGGCCTCATTACGAGCTTGCTGGTCCGGATACAACGGTACCGGTAAGCATGCCGGTACTGTTGTATCCGGACCGGCAAACTCCGAGTTATGCTCGCAGGTGCCTTTCATTCCATCAGTTCTGACCTGGCGGGATGAAAGGCACCCGCGAGCACAGCACGTCGGACACACCGGCACTGTTATAAATGGTGCCAGTGCATCCGACCTCCCCATTCCCATTGAGCCCCATGGGGCTCAAATGGGAATGGGGAAGAATTTTTTATGGTGCCCAGGAATGGGCAAATACCGAGTCCGGCAAGGCCATAATGACCCGGTAATTTCCCATTTCTGGTCGCCGGAAAAAATTAATACTGGTGGCAGCCGTGTCTGTATTACAGGCACGGCTACCGCCAGCCTCGTAAAGAGGCCCATTGACATAACATAATACCAAACCAAGGGTCTCATTACAGGTTTGGTGGTATTTTGTTGGTAAATCGTCTGAAATACCACCCAATGTTTTGGAGTCCATAGTACTCCATTGGGATTTTGGCAGAATTACAGCTGGCGTTAATTCTGCTGATTTTGCCGATTTTTTGGCGGTAAGGTGGCAGATATTCTCTACCTCACTGCAAAAGTTGTAGTACGGCGGTGCAGTAATGAGGTGGTGACAGAGTTACATCAGTACTACCTCAATTTGTTACCACCCCGTCTTACTTCGGGGTGCCTAAGAACGGTGAGCAGCACCTGAAATATTTAAACGAATTGTCACTCCTGTGTGTTATGTAAATAGAATTCTTTTCGGGTGCTCTTCAGCTGCTCATCCGCACACTCTGGTTATACAATACACAAAAGAAGGCCAGCGGAGCCTGTGGCTGCCTACACCCTTGCAGCGAGTACTGCCGCTATATGGTGGGATGGGCCGCATATGGTATTCTGGTTTCAATTTCTGTTGGAAAATGCTTAACAACGGCAATGAATCCTACGTCCGAATCCTATACATGAAGAAAATATGTGCATGGGAAGATGAATTGCTGGACAGGGAAAGAGGTGACATTACAGTAGATGGAACTAGTATAGGACAGTGGGGTCCTTGGCATCTGTATGCGTTATGCCTGCATGATGGGCTAGGTTAAATCATAAACAGTTCTCAAATCTGCATTCTCTCTCATTCTCTGTTGGTTGCGAAAGCCTTCAAATTTACCAACACCCTCACCTGCTTTTAACATTCTTTAACATGTATATTTGCATTGGCGGGGCGACGTATGCTATGGAGGACGGTCCTCTGTAGTTAACGGGATTCTTGTTCTGAGGTCCCTGCCACACACAGCCTTGTCCAGCCTGCCGCTTCACGACAGCACCAGAGGGCTTCTCGCGTTATTGCTTGCTGCAGGAAGCATCCAATTGCGCCATCAACATGATGAGCATCACGTGATGTAGGTCCCGTGGTAAAACAGTGGATCTAGCAGCCTGCTCCTGCTTGCTTTTCTCTTCCAAGATGGTAGAATGGGTCCTGCTATTTTGTGGGGAAGTGCCATTAACAAGACTTTATATGAAAGCTTGCACAGTGGTCCAGTCCGTTGCATCACAGTACTCCTGGCAGGTTTAGTTTAGAGCCATCACGCTTATTCTGTTTTTGTGATTTTGCTGGCATGTTTTGATGTACACTTTTTTTTTCTGAAGCACACCGTGCCCTCATGCTATGCACTCGATTACTCCCTGATTCCTGAGCCTCCACAGTTCATTGTTCACTGTGCAGCAGTCTTCTGCCATGGCTTCTCTCACCGCCAGTGTGTACTTCACGCTTCTTGCTCTCTGATGGCCCTGTCTAAGACCGTCCTCCTAGAAGAAGGGACCTAAGTAACAGTTACATCGCAGTTGCTACTCCCACGCAGTGTACTTTCGATCCAACAACCAACTTTGTTTACAATAATGGTCAATATTGCCACTAGCTCTGTTATGCTATGTTTTTGGACATGTTTATAGTGCAACACTATTGCCCTGCGAGAGGCCTCCTGGTTTGAGAGAAAACTCAGGTAGCATCACCCAAGGTCTATCACATTTCCGGAATGATGAAATAAAGGAATCTTCAAAGTCTCTCTCAAGGGTCTGTGATCCCTTGTGGCTCTTTGGTCACCAGCAGAGTGTTCCACAGGCTTGGAGCTGTGTATGATAATGCCCGACCACCCTTCCAACTATCTGCTATCGACATCAAACGGCCATTACTGGGGCTTACATTTTGTTTGGTCTGCTAAGGGAGGGGACAGGAGATTTATTGTTAATAGATATTGGGTCCTGGTATGTAGTAGGCCCTGAGTGCAAATCACAGCATCTTGCCTCCGCAGTGAGCCGGTTTAAGGATCTACAAGCTCGAGTTACATGGCAGTACTTCTTAACACCCTAAAACATTCTTACCACCATGTTTTGAATTCTCTGCAACCTTTGTATATGAAGTTCTCACATCCTGCTATAAGTGCACTTCAGCAGCTCAACTACTAAACAGTGGCTACTCAGCCAACCCTATACAGGCCCAGTACTTCTACAATCCTCAGGCCACTGCCATCCCTAAGAAGGACCCTTAACCATTCACCCTTTGCCTTGACAAAGACTTCAGTCGAAACATGTATTGGCTTTTCTCTCCTGCACCTAGAACATCATGTGCCAGGACCATGGTTACATTAATCAATGAATACAATTGAATGTGTGCAACACGAACAAGTTGTTCTTGACGTCCTTCAACAAGCAAACACAATCATGTTTATCAACTCAATCCAGCGCCGCTTCTAGCAAGGCTTGCCCACCCACCAGTATACATTTACCTTTGGGAACTTCAGAGTTTTTTCCCAGGCGAAACTTGTAGCAGGCTGCAGCAAAGTACTCAATCACTGAACTAAACAAAAGAGATAGCGCAGGGGTCTTTCCCTCCTCTAAACTCTAGACCACCCTACCTCATATTCTAAACTGATTGGCAAAGTGAACAAGATAGTGAATACACGTAGAAGACTTCTGTGGGAGTTTAGACATCTATGTAACTGTTCATGCAAAATCTTCATAAGTTATACGCATAAAGAACATCAAGGATAACATTTCAGTGGTATGAAACACCCCAGAGATGATGGCTATCCACATGCAGAGTAGTCATGGACAAATGTGCATCACCATATTTTTCAGGTGATCAGGTGAATATCTCAGGTATTCTGGGACTTTCTATTTGATCGAGGTTGTGCTTTATCCGCGACCTTAGGACGTAAAATAATTAGTTTATTAAGTTGCAGTACAATTGGGTAGTTATCCAGGTATTTGTCATTTACTGAAGGGTTTCAAAATGTAAGAAAAACTATGTAGTTCAGCAGGAGGCAAAAGGAGGAGGTAGTTCAGGTCTGCCAATCATTTTAGCTCACTGTAAGGCAAATTTAACCAGTCATAGTATTGAATGGCGAGCATGTGGCGCTTAATGATATCCAATTCTAAAGAAATGTGATCTTCCAATACCCACTGAATGTCTCCTTATCCCAATTTCCTTTTTTTCCTTGTTTTGAAAGTCCGAGACATGGGGCAAAAACAATGGAAGAATGTTCTTAAAGAAACTACAAAATGGCACCCCAACCTTTATTGCAGGCCTTACCTGTGTTCACCAGAGAAGGTGGGAGGGGGGACAAGGACATGCCCATTGATAGGTTACTTCTTGCACTGCCCATCACAGGACTAAACACTTAACAAGAGATTATATCAGAACAATCTCAGAAACTTGGAATCCAAGGGTTCAATAATAATCAAACCAGTGGCTATAAATGTTGCTTGCACAAAGTATGATTAACACAGAAGGGGTCATGTCAATACGTACCTGAAACAGCTGATGATCCAGAGACAATACAAAATCCACCTCTATCCTAAGCCAGACTCCACAGAAGTATATTGAAGGGCCAGAGAGAGAAAATGTAAATCCATTAACCTGTCATCCAAATGTGGTTCATTATGAATCCTTTATGTTGTAAAAACCATAAAGCGTATAAAAGCTTTTATTGCAGTGAAATGTGTGTTAATTCTGGGAATTCTAAATGAACAGCCCGAACAGGGAGCCTCAGATAGTACAGTGAGCAGTCATTTATATTATTATTATTATTATTATTATTATTATTATTATTATTATTATTTTGTTAAAATGTTGTAGTTTACAAAGAAACTTTTCATTTGATCATATCTCTACTTAGTTCTCACTAGGTGTATACTAAATCTAATTTACATATTAGGTTTCTTATCGACAGTGCATCAGTTTTCCGTGATTTGAATCCAAAATTGGATGATGAAAATCAATTTCTTATCGTTGCCTAATAGGATTTGCGCCCATCTTGTTTCTGCATCCGTCGTTATAACTTTCATCTTAAAATAAGTTAGATATCGAGATCTCTCCGATTGTAATTCTGTACACTCCATGATGATATTGCGAATTGTATCGATAGTTTCTGGCTTCTTGCAGAATCTACAAAATTGTTGATAGCCATCTATCTGCTTTATTCTTGCAAGTCTTGATCTTGTTGGTAATGTGTTCATTCGCAAAACATGAAAATAAGGTGATTCCACCTTATTCAAACTGGTGCTCTTAGGTGACCCCTGTCAGGGCTGCATAAGTCGAAAATCTAGTACTTTATAAGGTTTTCCAAAATTACTTATTTGCAAAATAAGCCGTTTGTTTTTAACATAAGAAATGTTTATTCACATTCCTCTATATGTGTTTAGATAAGTCTTTCTAACATAAATTCATCATGAGCCCAGGCAAACGTAATGGTTATCTTTTCATGTACACGTGCCAATGCATTTCGGTTCAAAACCATCTTCAGGGCTGTACATAATGTATAACTTATAGATTTTGTTTTGCCCAACATACGCTCTCATTGCCAAACATAAATTCAAATGAACAACATTGTCAAGGTTAATACAATCCATGAGTAAAAAATTATTACATACCAAAGGTAATTGTGTCCAAAAATGTGTCCCATTATATTGATGTAGAAAAAAAGAAAGAAAACTACGTGTCAGTAAGGCTATCTTTTCAAAAGATGCTCACGGTATACAGGCTACATCGGATAAGTTCCAAAACATGTACCTTTTGTGTCATGTAAAATCTTCTAGACCCGTGTCAAACACACGTGCGATCGCCGCTCCTGTTGAAAAGATACGAGCGTGTAAGAAAACAGTAGGATCTGTAATAGTTTTCAATTATCCCATAAGCTTGAGCGTTTACCTGTATCCTTTGTTTTAATGCTCCGGAGCCAAGCGCATACGCAGAAACGCGAGTGCGAATGACTCCGAGAGCATTTATATGTTGCCATGGAGACGGGGACGTGGCGATGTGCTGCAGCGGGAGGCCGCCGCACGTACGCCTCGGGCCCCACCCCTCCGTGTAAACACAGATGGGCGGGGCTGTCTCCATGGCAGCCATAGTAACAATGTGAACTATTGTGAATGGGGATCAAGGTTGCATGTTTCCATGTGGTTGGGATTTGGTTATGCAAGTTGATTAGAGTCATGATATACTTCAGAATCTCAGACCAGAGTGATTGTTTAATGATTTTGTTTGTTAGGCCGTTCAGATGTTTGATAATATTGGTGATATCTTCTTTAGTCCACCTCATCTTCCAGGTCTCTTTCTGAGTCATTTCCTTTTCTATCACTGTATTTCTTCTTTTGCGATATAGATTAGAAAAATGGTCTATCCATTTTTTCTCTGGGACATTCTTGATCAGTTGATGTTGTTTACTGTGTGTTGCGTTCAAGAGGCACCAGAAATCTCACATATTTCAATTGTTTAATGTTACAAGAATTTATTCTGTGTCCTGTTGATACAGTGTGCTTCTGTACATTTTAATCCAGTTTTGGTATTGTTGAGTGGTGGCCTTTATTTGCTTCCGATTCTCTGGAGTGTTGTTCTTCCTTAATTCTCTCACTCGTTTACATAATTCTTTTTTCATATCCTTAATTTGCAAGCTGAAATGATGAGTATGGCTCGTAATCTGTTTTGTGTTAGGCTTTACTTGTTGTTGGTAGGGATCAAGAAGCCATTCATAATTAAGTTTCTCGAGCCCTTCTTTGTCAGCTTGCTGATATTTGTGCGATAAAGAAATCAGTTGAGTCGACTTAATTCGTAACCTGGAACATTGTTCATTCACTTCAATCATGGGTAAGGGTTGTAGGTCTCGTTTCAGGCCGAGGCCTGTCCATGAGAGCGTTAATATTTGATGATCACTCATGATTGTAGGGATCACACTGGATTGTTGAATTACTGCCCAGATCCCCGAGGAGACATATATATAATCTATTATGGCCTTTGAGCTGCAGCATCTCCAAGCGGGAATAATATTCTTATTTACATCTTGGGGGTTTCCTATCTGTGTCATCTGTCTTAGGGCCATCTCTTTCACCCATACTTTTGCTCTTATTGATAGATACATTTTTTCCAGACGGTTCCCTTGTGTGTCAAATAAGTGAATATTCAAGTCTCCACATATAATGATCTCAATATTACGATATGTCGCTTGAATTGAATCGAGTGCTGTAAGGAGCGTATACATAAACAAGAATTCATTGAAGGCCATTGGTTTCCAATATAAATTGAAAATTCCTAGACAAGGGGCAAACTTTGGTTGCTGTCTATGTTCTTGCTCTATTTGCATTTTCTGAAGTATCGTGTATTGGGACCAGGAGTTCAGGTTATAGGATTCGATTGTTCTCCATGCTGAATCTATTTTGATCAGAGTAATTAGGCCAGCAGCTAGTCTGCTTTTTGATTGGACTAGAGCTGAATTCATATGTACTATAAAGCAATCGCACACTGGTTGCTTTGTCAGCCATGTTTCTTAAAAACAGATTAAATGGCTTTTTGCTAATATCGCATTCACGTGTTGAAGTAAGTGACCATGTCCACGTGTGTTCCACAAGCATATAGACCAGTCTGTTTTATCTTCTTCAACTAGTGGTTATGAGTGGACTTCCATCTGACGAGTGTCATTTTCAAATTCTTCTGTCATTTCTCTCCTTATAGGGTGAGACTTCGAATTCCATCTAATGCTGGAGTTCTGATATTCGCTGCTTCTTGGGGCCACTTGATGTTGGTTTGAGTCTTCACTGCTTATCGAGATCCTAGTGGACCATTCTGCATCAGAATTGTTGAGCTTTGTCTCAATTATTTTCTTTGTCTTTCTTTGAATAACATTGTGCCATGATGTTGGTCTCCCTGAACCAGAGGCACACAGAAAACCCAGAAATGGTCCATCTTTAGTATGCCATTCATTGTGGCCCGACTGAAGAGTTCAATTTCAACCGAGTCCAGGTACTGTTCCTCTGTAAATTTTACTAATTTTAGATCTTTTGAGGTTATTTCCCTTAGTTCTGGAATAGCACTCCAACCTAAGATTGAGCATCTGGAATCTGCGGCCGTTCCGCGGGAAAAGGAGTTTTTTAAAACAAGCAGCAGCAATCTCCACAGAAAGAGGACTGGATACCAACACCAGCTCCTGAAAGTAGCACTCCACCCTAAGACTCAGCGTCCGGACTCTGCGGCCGCTCTGCAAGAAAAGAAGTTTTTTAAACAAGCAGCAGCAATCTCTACAGAAAGAGGACATGGGTTCTAGAGTAGACACTTTCCTCCCCCCTGAAATAACGAGAAGAATTCCATCCTCAAGACAGTTCATATGGAAGTGAACTCTATCTAGGTAGTAGCTGAATAATATTAGATCACCCGAGAGCAATATTTGCCAAAGGACCTCTGAACAGGGAAGATGACAGAGAATAGTCCATGTGCTAGCTTCTCTGGAAAGAAATGTCGGCAAGGCAATTTTTGGTTGCAGTCTCTGAATTATTTGTCCAGGTTGTCACAAGGCAAGCAGAGTCCAGATTGGTGGGGTGGAGAATCTGAAGGATTATACACAGAATATATAGCATCTTGCACCAAAGATCGGACATAGAACCATTCCATATGTTTGTGAATCAAAGAAGGTACCCTTCAACTGGCCGTTGATGACCAACAAGTGACCCTGTATGGTCAGAGGTGTAGCTTCTGGAAAGATGGCTGACAAGGTTTTGATGGCTTAATAAAATAGTACCCTCCCACGGTCTAGCCCTGACCAGGGATGACCAACACAATGATTAAGATGTACCATGAGAGGGAATTAATGCAGAAGAGGAAGAGAGAAAGCTGAAATTAGCCCAAAAGAAGTAAGGTGCACCTCTGATCCTTGAAGACTTTTGGATTCAAGGTCACTGGTACCCAGAAAACGTCTGGCACATATGTTTGCTGGGCAGAATGAGCTTTCCCAAATCCTACCAAATTGTTATGAAAAGCTGACACAGACAATGCATCTGAAAGTGAAAGGTCGGAGTAATTCCAATGCTCCTGGCCTGAAAAAGAGGTTGGGATCACATAAAGGATGTGCTTGATTAGGCTTCTTTAGTGAGGTCCCCTAGGGCTGTTTCAACCTAATGTATCATCAGCCTTCCAATCTTTTGTTATCTGGATCTCCCAACGTTGCTTCATCTCAAGCAACTAAGAAGCACCCTATTAGATTGGAAAGAAAGCAACTGATCAGCATATCTTCAGGAAGAGCTACCTCAGAATTCTCCAAGGAATTCATATGTCATGGAAAACCTTGGAATGGAGTCTCTGTGCAAATCCTTTCATTCTTTATAAGAAACATTGTTCACCTTCTGAAGAAGAGATAATGGGCCTCATTACGGGTCGGGGTAAACCCGCCGCCACTGTTAATTCCAGACCGCCCGATCCCGAGTCCTGCAGGCGGGAGGTGATCTTCCCGCCAGGTCTGACCTGGCGGGTTGAACACCTCCCACCTGCAGGCGGACGTGGAAATACCAGCACCATCACGAGATGGTGCCAGTGTGTCCACTTCCCCATTCCTCTTGAGTCCAATTGGACTCAATGGGAATGGGGATTAACACCATTCTGCCTCCGTGACTCCCGGAACACCGGGGTTGTAATGCCCTGGTAATTCCGGGAGTCACGGAGGCGGAAAGGTAATACGAGTCCGACGGTAACCACGCGGTTTTACCACCGCAGTTACCGCCGGACTCGTAATGAGGCCCAATATGTAGTAGGTATCTTACCTGAAGCTACCACCACTCTGGATCCCTTTGCAGGTTTGTCATAGCTAACAGAGAAGGAAGAATGTCTCCTGAATGACACAAAGGAAAACAGAATCTTTGGGGTGATCCTCTTTTTGGACCCTAGAAGAGGGTTCTCTTAAAAAACAAATACATATGGCCTTCATTATAAATTGGCCGTTGCGGTATTCACCTGCCGGTATTACTTTATTCCAGCATGTTACCACACCAGACAACTACAAGTTTGCTAGTTGGGCACCTAAGTTACCTCCAGCTTAGAACTAATCAGGCACCTTACCGGCACACATCGCTGATATTACCAGCACTGGTATTGCCGTTTCTGCTGATACCAGTAAATCCCCCCATGGAGGTCTATGGGATTCCATGGAATGGGGGGTAACTGCCCTTAACGGCACTTGTAATCTGGCAGTAATTCTGCCGGATCAACCTCACCTTTGTTTGTTTGTTTGTTTTATTTGCTTATATAACGCACCGAATACAGAGATATCTGGACGCTTTGCTAAGGTACACAGTTACAGTAATATACAAGGTCAGAGAAACAACAATATCAGAAAATACAGTAATATACAAAGTCCGGAAATAATACATGCATAAATACAGTGTAGATACAAAATGTACAAAAAGAAAAATATACAAAGGAGCAGTAAATGCACAGGAATTGCGGGTTCAGAGCATAGTTGAGGTAGCAAGTAGTGATACGTCTTTGTCCTGTGGACGAATCATACCTAAACTATGGGGTTGTTAAAGGTGCTGGGTCATGGTCAAGGTTGTGTGCTGTAGTCCTTAGTTGGACTGCGTGAACAACCAAGTTTTTACTTTGTACCGGAAGGAGAGGAACAAAAGTTGGGACCTTAATTTAGGTGGTAGCTTGTTTCAAGTCTTAGCTGCAAGCACCAGAAAGCTGGAACCACCTGCTTTGATGAGATTGAATTTCGGGATGTTGAGGCAGTGGGTGTGGTTGGATCTAGTGGCACTAGTAGGTTCCCTTCTGGAGAATTTGTTCATCAAGTAGTTCAGGGCTGAATTGTTGAGGCATTTATGGGTGATAATCAGTGTTCTGAAGGTGATTCTATCTTGGATAAGGAGCCAGTTGAGAGCAGATCTAAGGACATTATTTTGCACGACTTGTAACTTGTGGAGGTTTTTCTGGCTTGTGCCCACATAGAGAGTGTTACAATAATCCAAATTAGATAGTATGAGAGCTCTTGCAAGGGTGATACAGCTGTCGGAAGTCAGGAAGGGCCTGCAGGCGTTTATACGTTTTGATGTGTAGGCTGTTGGGGAGGAAGTGGCGTTAATTTGTTTTTGGAGTGTTAGAGCAGAGGCAAGATAAAAGCCTAAAGTTTTTGCTTCCTTTTCAACCTTGATGAGGTTGCCATCAATATTGAAGTAGGCATATTTAGGGACTAACTTGTTGAGTTTTAATTTGGATCCGATAAGGGGAAGTTCAGTTTTGTTGTCGTTGAGACAAAGGCCATGATTGGCCATCAAAGTTTGTATTTTGTAGTAGATTTCATTTAGGAGGGTGGTATCTGACTGGTAGTCGCCTGACAGAGTGATAGGTATTTGCTTATCATCTGCATAATTTGTTTATGATATGCCTAACTCGTCAAGGTGATCAAACAGGAGCCTGGTGAAAATGTTGTAGAGGGTGGGGATACACAGGAGCCCTGAGGGACTCCACACATGATGGGGGAGGGCATGGCTGATGCAATAGTGGAGAAGTGCCTCATGGATCTGTCCGCCAGGAAGAAGTTGACCCAAGCTGAAGCTTTATTGGAGAAGGAGGCAGCTGTGGTGAGATGGTTGGTTAGGATAGTATGGTCAACCAAGTCGAACGCTGCCGACAAGTCAAGTAACAGGAGTAGAGCCAGCTTTCCATTGTACCTGGCCACATCCATTTGGATTTTCAGATGCAAGAGGGCTGTTTCTGTCCTGTGTCTTAGTCTGAATGCAGATTGTCTGAGGCCTAGGAGGTTATTAGACTTGAGGTGATTTTGAATCTGGATATATGCGGCCTTGTCTAAGATTTTTAGGAGAAACGGCACAGTGGTGATAGCCCTGAAGTTGGTGGGGATGTTAGGATCTAGGTTAGGTTTCTTGATGAGCGGCATATCCCGGGCATCTTTAAGAGTTTTGGGCACGGTACAGGAGGCAAAGGACGCGTTTATAAAGGAGGTGATAAAGGGGGCACATTTGTTTGCTCCTTCTTTTATGATGGGAGCTGGGCATATGTCTCCTTGGCACCTGGATGGCTTGAGGCTTTTAACAATGGCATCAACCTCTAATGTGGTGACAGGGATGAATTCAAAGGGTTTTATTTGAGAAGTGGATATGACATTTTGGGGGGAGCTCAGGTTGGAGTTAGTATTGTGAGTTTTGGCTGTAGATGACAGGCTAGTTCTTTTAGCTTCAATGTTAGATTGAAGTGGTGAAATTTTATTGAGCAAGGTGTTTTGGATGCTTGTGCACCAAAGGGCATCTTTCTTGCAGGATTCAGGAGGGGTGCTGGGAGATTCCAATTCTTTGAGAATGGTAAAGAGCTCCTTAGTACTAGATTTAGCATTGTAAATTCTAGTGTTGTAGTTTACCCTTTTGTCTCTAAGATGGTTGTTTTGTACGTGAATGATACAGTAATAAAATTGTGCTTGGTTTGCATAGTGTTTTTTTTTTCCAGGACACCTCAGCGTCTCTTTTGGCTTTACGAAGGGCTCTTAGTTCCGAGGTGAACCACTTATTAAGGTGTGCTAGGGGTTTGGCTTCCCGTAATTTCAGTGGGTCTAGTCGATCAATGGCGTCGAGTAGATTTTGATTGTAAAGTGCAACCATTGTGGACGGGTCAGAGTCAGGTATCTGTTGTTGGTGGGTGATAGATTGAAGTAACGGGAGCATGCCTTCTAAGGTGATTAGTCGGTTGTTCCTGGTTAGGGCAGGCGGAGCTTGGATGTCGTTGTGTGGCAATTGTTTGGAGTCATTGATTTCAAATGAGACGACGTTATGGTCTGACCAAGCGCATGGCGCATTATATGGAATATTAGTATTGCAGTTAAGGTCTGCTACCTAGTCTAGGGTTCTACCATTGCTATGCGTTGGGTCGGAAATCCCCTCAACAAAGCCTAATTCTGAGATAGAGTTTTGGATGGCTAGTGCGTTGGCGTTTGTGTTGTCATAGAGGCCAATGTTCAGGTCTCCTAGGAGCAGAATTTGAGAGTTAGGTTTTGTATTTTGAGATAGGAGACCACTTTGGTCTTCCTCAAAGGAGCACAGTTGGCCCGGTGGTCTGTAGATGGTGTGGATGAGTAGAGTCCGTTCTGACAAGAGGGGTAGTTTCACAGAGAGGAGTTCTCCGGAGGGGAAGGAGATACTGTCAACTTCCCTGATGGCCAGGGTATTTTGGGCAATGATAGCTACACCACCGCCCCGCTTAGTAATTCTGTCAGCTTTGATGATGTTGGAGTCATCAGGGATTGCTAGCATAAGGGCAGGGCTTGCTGCTGGGTGGAGCCAGGTTTCTGTAATTGCTATAAAATCTAGATTGTTGGAGGTGATGATATCTGCGATGTCTAAGGAGTGAGCAATTAAAGACTGTGCATTAATAAGGCCCCCCCTTGATGTTATCTGCTTCTGGCTGTGGGGATCGTTTGGTAGTAGTGAGTGTTGGGTTAGGTGGCAGGGGAGGTTGAGGAACATGAGAACGTTTGGAGACAGTACTGAAACCCTTGGAGGTGGAGATCCTCTGTTGTACCCTAAGTTTTGTTGATGTGCGGGAACCAAGTCTTAAGTTTCTACTGGTCATTGAGCAAGGTAAACCCGAGGAATGGAGAGCGTCAGGCATGGTCGGGTTGTGGTACAGGGGGTGGTGACCATTCGGATTATGGTAAAGGGAACCTGTTTTCTGTTGTATAAGTGCATGCATAGGTATATGGTTGCCTGCTAGTGATGTGAGGGTGAGAGGTTGCAGTGAGACTAGAAACCCAAAGAATATGAGGCTCCAAATGGTGAAGAAGGCACTCTGCACGGTCGCCATGGGGCTTGATGAGGGATAGTTATTGGGGAGCCATTGAATGGATAGGTGAGTGGGATAGTAGGAGCACTGCAGGTCGGAGGCAATGCAGAAGTGAGGCAGGGAATATGGCGTGCACTAGGTTGGGGCAGGATAGGTAAGGAACGCAAAGCACGCAGTGTGCAGTGAAGATGTAATCCAGAGAGGCCTGTTGCGGGTTGGGTAGGAGGGTTGGGTAGGCTTACCATTAGGAGCAGTAAACAATACACAACACAGGTCACGTGCAGGGGTAAGGTTGCAAGATGGGCATAATATAGAGAAAAAGCAGTTTGAAAATTGCACTAGGTAAGATGCAGTTCAATAAGTACAGTAGGCACGATGTAGTTTACTAAGTCAATCTGAGTGTGAATCAATTTGAAAATGCACACTTAGGCACGGTGCAGTTCAATAAGTCAATCTGGGTGTGATGCAATTGGAGAGCTAACACAAAGCACGATGCAGTTCAGTAATTTACACTACACTAGGCACAAACACAGTTTGAGCGGTGTAAGGACTCTGATGAAGCAGAGAGGTCAGGGGATATTGGCCACTGCCACATTGCTTCTTCTCTCGGCAGGTTAGCACTTGTCTCCACAAGTCCTTCAAAGATCCCATTTCAGAGCATTTCAACAAAGTAAAAATCAATGTTCACAAAAAACAACAACTGCAGTGTATAATAGTTGCAGAAGAGGGGCACTGATGAATTTCTAAATTAAGGAGTGAAACTGAAAATGACAAATCTGTCTGTCCACCAGAGCCTATGCAACAACATAACATTAATGTGAACTGTGTAGTACCCGGAAAATTGGTGTTTATCAAAGTTTGATTAATAAAATCAGATTTTTCCAGCACTCATTTAAAAGTGGTAGTAAGAAACTCAAAACAGAAAAGTGCATATGTTCACAGAAAATTGTTAGTGCAACAGTTTTTTGATAATCCTTGCTATTGTCTCGGGAGGATAGGGCAGAGGCAACGTTCTCGCCTTGAAAGCAAGAGATCACGCAGCACCACAGATTCGATCCCCGGGTCCGCTCTTAGAAACCTCTGGGTATTAAGCACGTTATAAATAACCTTTCATATCACATCATTGTGCCGCAATTCAATACGTGATGAGTTACCCAATTGCTCTGGTAAATGAAAATACTAACGTTGCACCACTCATAATTAAACAGACGTGACAGTGTGAGAAATGTAAGCATGCTTCTGATCACTGTGATGCTTTTTGCCAGTAATGCAAGTATTTTATTGTTTGGAAGATATCACAGGCCAGATTCAATATCACTTTACATGTGCACAAAGAAGAGCTCCTAAAGCCCAATTATATGTTCAAAGGGTGGTTAACGATTCAAAAAGTCATTAGTTTAGACTTATATGTGGATGTTTTGCATCCCCTAATGCGGTAACAAATATTGCTATGTAGTGTGAGAGATGGCACAGTGAAACCAGAAAATTCTTCAGGGGCCAGATTCCAAAAGTCTTTGCACCTGTGCAAGTGAAAAGTTGAACGGTATTAGAACTAGGGCAACGTTTGCCCTATTTATAAAAACACTGGGACATATTAGAACATCATTGCACCATGACAAGTGCAGTTTGGCATTGTATAAGCACCAGGGCACAAAGTGCCTGAGTGCAAAAAGATACATTTTCACTGCATGTTTGCACCAGTGCAAAGTTTGCTCTAGTGCCAATATGGAATGGTAAAAGTAATTTAGTGCTAATACTGTATAACTTTACACTTGTACCATTGAAAATGTTCTGTACTCTGGCCTCAAGCTTCCCCGGGCCACTGTTTTGGCTCAGTGTCACTTTTGCATCACGTTTAGTTTATTCCCTGGGTTTTGCTCCGGCTAACAATTAACCACAACCATTAAATGTAGCTCAGAGGTGGAGCATTAGCTTCGCCATCACCTGGTGCAAATCTGGTATTTACATTTCATTCCTCTTTTGGCTCATAGCTGATAGTTTAGAACCATTATTAGTTTTAGTGGAGCAAAACTAATTTAACTCCAAGGGGGCACAAAGACACTGCCATAATGTCATGAGTTGCTCTATATGACCACTTCACATAACGTTAGCTATGTTCCGGCGGCACTTTAGACATACAGTTAGTTTCAGTACTTCAGTACTTCTTAAGAAGGCTGCATGGTTGTGGCTCAAGTGCTACAATTTTCCCTGTCTTGCCTGGGGCACTTTAGCACCACCATTAGATTTTTCCCGTCATTGTCCTTTTATGTTCACCATTAGTACTGGCACAAGCGGTGTTTAAGTGCCATTGTTAGTTTTGACTCACAGATGGTGCTTCAGCATCACATAGCGTTGCTGCATAGTTTTGCCTCAAACAGAACTAGTGGTTTTCTAATGTTATATTATGCTACTGGGACTTATAGTGAGCTCTATGGTCATTTGCATATCTGCAGGCACTCTGGCAGATCTAACAGGGAGGTGGTAAGTTGGCTTAAAGGGCAAAGAGGGAAAAGGCCAAATAACTTTGCTGTTGGTGGATGCGTGCATACTGAAAGTACCAGGAGCCCTGCCTGGGGTCAGTGTCTAATTGTTCTGCGTCGAGAGCATAGCGTTATTTATGTACAAAGGGGAGCTTTGTGAGCCAGTGATGCTTAGATGCATTGGCAGGAGCTGTGATAGGTAAGTTGGTTGGAGAGGTGTAGTCTTCTGATTTTTATGTCTGCTGAGAGGATTGTTCAGTTGCCATTTGTGTGTAGCTTAGTAGGTATGCATATTGTGTGTTATAACATAGACATTAGAGCAGTCAAAGACCCTAAAGGGCATGTTGCTGAGACAATCTTGAATCACAAATAGCCGACGAGATCATGGCAAAGCACAGCATGGTAAAGATATGAAAATCATAGCAAAGTGTTAACAACATGGTTTCCTCCCCACCCCTCCATCACCGGCTGTTAGGGAGAATTCTCAGAAATGTGCTAATTCCTCTCTACCTTAGAGACCCCCAAGCAACTTTGCTGGATTTTAGAACTTTTAATTTTTAACCTAGAGAGAGTGAGACCCCTTTTCCCACTCTATCGTGTATTTTTAATGTGATTTTAACTCTGTGTTTCTTTTGGTTGTGGAGTCTGACAAACTCCATAGGCATCATCTTTTACATTGTGTCACACAGCACCTTTAGTGCAGTGGCACAGGGAAGTCTTTCAGATTCCCCCAAGGCTTAAATACCTTCTGGTGGATAAACTACTGTTTCCAAGAGCAGTGAAGTGAAATTGACTTTATTACACTTTTACATTTCTAGACCCAGGACACACTATCTTACAATAGGGTGCTGAAGGGGTAACTTAGTATCCCCTTTGTCTAGCTTCTCATGTAACATTTTTAAATTACCCTTTCCTCGATGAACGGGTGGTGGCAGTGGTTTACTTTTAACTACCATGGTGTGCTTTTACCACGGGCTGCATTCACAGCTGCAGTAAAGCACTGAAGGGTGCCATTTTTGTCAAAATGGCCCCGGTCTTCTTTTTTCGCCATTTCTTTGTGGAAAGGACCTTCTTGAGATTTACTCTGTGCACCAAACCAGGTTTGGTCCCTTTGTTAATTTTGCCTTTGGCGGGATTCACGAGTGAAGCCCGCCTCTGGCTCCAGGGTGTCTGGCGGGGGCAGGAAGTGAGGGAAGTGCCGAAGCTTCCTGGGCTTAGTCTCCTAGGAGACAGGAAGGCACTCATAGATGACTGGCCAGCTAGCTGTCCGGCAGGACAGCCACCCTGCTTGGTGACTGACAGCTAGGCTGGAATGAATGCGAGAAACCTGCATGAAAGGCAAGGCTTGTTGGCTTGGAAGGCAGAGTCAACCACTGGATGAAGGAATCCAAAAAAGAACTTGGAAAAGATGCCTGCTGCAACTCGTGTAATGTTGGTTTGCCCGGTAAAGCCCTGCCTCTGTGCTGAAGATCCAAATTCGTCTTGACTAGAGAAGCCCTGCAAAGACGACTTCTCCCCTTGAGTTGCTGGAACCAATCAACTCCAAAGTAAGCCACCTGGACATCATCTTGAAGCTGGTTGAATTTCCACTGCCGTTGCTGCTGGAAACCGTAGAGCCAGGGAGAGGAATACCAGTTTGTGTGCATTGCTTTTAAGTTGGCCAAGAGCTCTAGGAAGATCCTCCAGACTCCCAGGAAGCAGGACTGACTGAGCCTGAGCCACCTCAACAGAGTGCTGGACCCCAGATGCAAGGAAAGCCCATCTCAACAGCCGTGAAGTGCCACTGAATAGAAGTTGGTCCTTTTCTGTCGCCGACCATCCCATTGCAGTACAGGAGTCCTCCAGACGTCCTCCCTCTTGTCTCCACTACTGAGGCCCAGGAACACAGAATCTGCAGAGCTGCCCAGTAACAGAAGCTAGCTGGAACCGTTTTTCTTCTAACCAAAGGTACTGTAAAGTCTAAGAGAAGGTACCTTTTGTTGTGTAACCTCACTTGTTCTCAGTGGAGACTTGTCTTGGTTGCTTCTGTAAAGTTGCTTACAGCTTCTTTACCTCACAAGCCTAATCAGCTTGTGGCCCTGCTTTGATTTCTTCTCTTCTACAAAAACTTCTAAAACATTGTGCAAGACTTTTACTTACCTGCAAGAATTGCTTCAGCTCACATAGACTTTTGCCCAATTGATTTTGGCCTGACCTGGCTCCCTGAATGACTCTTCTTCCCTCTGACATTGTGTTTTGTCTTCCTTGCATTAAGGGGTTAACTTACTTTGCTTTGGGGTTTCCAAAAGTACTTACCTGTTTCAGAATATTTGTGAGATCTCTTGCGTTGTTCTGATAATCTGTCCTAACTATTTAAGTCACCTGAGGGTGTAGGAAGTGTCTGTGTGCCATCCCAAATGGGTACTTGCTGATTTAGAGAAACTAACAGTGTGTATTTTGGAGTGTATTTGTGTGTTACTATTATATTCCCCCATCTGAAGAAGGCTTACTTAAACTGACTGTTAAATAAATTAGTAATTGTTTAATCAAGAAACCTTGCGTTTAAGAGTTTATTTGAATACTTGTCACTGTGAATCTCTGTGTAACTCTCCTACAGCTCACATTGACCCCTCTTGAGATAAGCCTGGCTGCTCAACACGCTACCAACCTGTCTTGTACAGACTTATACCAAAGGTTGGGTTCCTATTGCCCAGAGGTCAGGATTGTTGTAGTGCACCCAAAGGGTACTGTATACAATATCGCCTAACACTGGCCAATTGGCCAATGAAGAGAGCTCCTATTTTTTGTCTTACGTTCTTACCTTTCTCACTTTTCTACTCTTAGACATTCTCTCTCTCTCTTGCTCAATTTCTCTATAACACAATCTCACACACACTATTGATTTCTCCCCCTCCCTCTCCCTTTCTCTCTCTCCCTACCCCATCTCGCTTTCTCTCACTCTGTCTCTCAAATGAATAGATACATGTTAATCCTTGTGCAACAAGGATATGGGGAATTGGCAGAAAAGGGGAGGGGGCAGACTGAAGACTCCACACATTACCTTAAGCAGAGTGCTAAGGGTTATGACGTGAACTTTTGAAATATGAACACGCCACGCAACCATTCTGCCTTCCTTAGTATCTTGTGTGATAGCTGAGCACTGTTTCAAAGCTCACTTTAGTTTGCTCAAGCACTGTGCTGAGTGCCAAACTCCCCCTTTCTGGGCAAAACACCGCCCTTTGTAAGGCATCCGTCGGGCGATGGGGGCAGGGCACAGAATCCCTAAACTATTTTGTATTTTATTGAGTCACTACTATGATTGGAGGGATGACCCCTTGCTTATGGGTTTGGGAGAAATGGTATAGAGAAAAAATGTGTGCCTTATACCACTGTCATACATGCGAATGGTTACAGCCTGTTAATGAAATGTACATTGGCCAGCATTTTCCCTGCTGAATCTACAAGAAAAGGGGAATGGGCAGTGGTGGGGCAACGTGGGAAGAAAACAGTAGCCCTACTAGTTTCTACATAAATGATTGCTTCACAAGGAATTATTTTTTTTTTGGGCTCTACAACTCCTGCTCCATTTCAGTACCGCGTGTATTTATATAAAATGTTTTTGTTTTTGTCTTTCGGCGATCACGACCTGCAGTGCACCCCTCGTGACCGCCAAACAACGTTTAGTTAAGTCCCTAGCAGAGTGGTGACCTTTGACCCCTGAGAGTCATCGGGATGGGCTCATGGCTTGACGCCCAATGCCCATTGCAGATCTCCTTGCCCTGCAGCTGCAGCTACAGCCATATCCCGCCGATGGTGCATTGCGGTCATTACTCCAGCGCCCATTAGTAATCCCAACCCAGAGAAACTGCACAACTTGGTCGCAGCTCTGAGCTCAGGCCTGGCCCTTTTGAACATCTGACACCCCATATTATGCATCAAACCCAACCTTTGCCTTCAAAAAGCTAATTGGTTTTATGATGTGTCCAAATAGAAACAAAGGCTGCTATGCATCTGAGTACCCTGCAGGATTCCTAGAGTTAATTGTCTCCTATCACCAAAGCAATTGGTGCCTCTTCGCATTTGCTAGCCTTTTGCATAAACTAGGTTTCCAAAAGAAGACAAAAAAACATTAAGGGCCTGATTCATGGAATTTGTTGCACGGTGCAAAGTGATTTTGCACTGTCAACAAACACCCTGATTCACCGAACAGTGCAAAGTGTCTGTTTGCCATGCAAAATCACTGTACACTGCAAAAATACACTTCACACTGCTCCATGAATCAGGGTGTTTGTTGGCAGTGCAAAGTCACTTTACACCAGTGAAAAGTCAGTTTGCACCATGCAAAGAATTACATGAATCAGGCACAAAGGGCCCGATTCGTGCAAAAGGGTGTATTGACCCCAGCAAAGTTTGCGCCTCGAACAGTACTTTGCGTGTCCCTGCGCAACTAAGAAAATCTGCATACTCCGCTTATTCACAGAATATTCCATGCAAAACAACCTTATGCGCAAAGAGTGACCGGAACGCCCATGACAATTCCCTACGCATAGCAATTCCAGCCATGCATGCAGACCTTTGCGCACTCCTCGACCACGAAGCAAAGCACCCTGGAAAAACAGCATGCAAACCAACACGACTAAGGTAGGACCCCAGCGACACTCATAGGGTCTCTCGTAACTATCCCCAGCACCCCCACATAATTTACACCATGTATTGTAAAAGTTGTAATTCCCCGGTAAATATGCATGCGAACCCCCGTAAACCGTACCTGCACCCCTCTACACTGCTCAGGCACAGCCCTAAGTTCGATCAGAACCCTGACTGCGTGCATGCACCCCTAAATCCAACATGCAATCTTACTTCTGCGCAGTGATTCCTGTGCACAAGTGCCTGTACGCTTGCCTTTGGGTGGCGGTTAGATCGGGAGCTTTGCATGGTTATCTCCCCATCGCGAGGTTGCGCTGTCAGATCCATGAATACGATTTGTTCTGCGCAGTTGTGTGCATGCAATAGCCTTGCACAGTCCATCCCTCAGAACGCCAACAATTTCCTTGTATTACCTCATTCTGCATATTGCGTCCCCTACTTTGGCTCTGAATAGGTTCAACCCACCCTCGGCGTGGAGTCTCGCGCAACGCGCTTGAATGCACGAAGGGATGTGCCAGACCTGCATGAAAGCCCTGCAGAATACTGAATCTTCATTCAAAGTCGATTCCACAAATCGACAAAGGGGGTTTTGCGCACTGAATGCGCACAGAGCCACTATTCAGTGTGCAAATAATTCCATGAATTAGGCCCTAAGTATTTAAAAGAGTACTTAAGCTGTTCCTAAAGAGGCAGGATGACTAGCAAAGTGCATGAATTAAGACTGTATTTAGAAACACACTGTGATTAATGTCTTTTCAGATGGTGACTCAACTAATGTAATATTGTATTTTCTTTTCTGCATCATATAGTATGTAAGTCCTTCCTTTCGAATATGGTGCTGTCACCTTCAGGCTATGTGTATAGATAATAACCCTTGATTAATGATTGTTTGCGTCGATAGCTCACGGGTTAAGAGTGCGCCTCTTACATGGGGTAACAAGCACATGGCAAGTTTCAATCCCACGCCATAAATTGAGTACCATTTACATGGGTAATAATGCCATATGGTTTTGCACCATTTAGAAGCAGGGGTATCTGGCATGAAGCACCATAAAGCCACACACATTGTTAAGCCTTTCTTAAAATAAGGCAGGTGAAACACATTACATTTACCAAGGAAGACTGGGCAAGATGTAGCATTTCTGTTGAGCTTATGATTTTGTTTCTGTTAGGCATGATAGCTGTTGTGATTGTTCAAGTGAACCCTGCCGAATAGAGTGCACCGCTAAGAGTAATTATTTTATTTCAAATAATTGCCCAAGACGGGTGCGCGACTCAAACCTTTACACAAAAATAAAAATGCTCTTAAGATTGACGTCCTGTAAATAGAGCCCCCTCTTCTATTTCTATTGCAGGCTGTGAGCGACCGGGAGACGAGGCGAGCTGAGGCACAATCAGAGAGCTGTCTTGGACCAACCTGGGTAAGACAGAGTCATTTGGTGGAAAGATTGGGAGTGGATGGTGTCTGGAGGAGCAATAGTGTGGGATAGCATGGGGGCCAGTGATACCAGCATTGGGTGCAAGCAGTGCTCAGCTAGCTATAAAAGCAGGTTGAAAGCAGTAGTTTCAGTTCACATTCTGAGCTAGTTGATTGGTTCATGCATCTGCTCCAGGTGCTAACTGAAAGACAGTCATATTCTTAGCCCGACCACACATGCAAAATCCTTGATTTAACACTTGCAAATGATGCAGAGCTGTGCAAAGTATCTCCCACATCAAAAATGTTGATACAAAGGTCTGGGAGGCCCTCTAACGAGAACCAACATGGTCAAATAACCTGTTCTAATGGTTGGTTCACACTCAGGAGGGTCTACAACCTTCTAGATCCATGGTGGCCATCTTAGGTATGTTTTTTATTTGAATGAACAAAACACATTGCTAAAAGCACCCTAGGTTTACAGATTTAAAACCTGGGGTGCTAATAGGAATAGGCACCGGTTGGAGGGTGTTTGAGGGGGAGCTTCACTGGTTGTGAACGGGCCGGACTGTTACGAGCCAATGAAGCACCCCAAACGGGTGCTTCTTGCTTAATTGTTATTGTGACAAAAAGCATTGGCTGATCTATAGTCCATACTCCATGGTGCTTGTAGATATGTCTGGTTCAGTGTGAGCATAGGTCAGGGCACAGTGGACAAAGCAAGTGCTCAATCGTTCCACAGTTTTACTATCTCACGGAGAGATTCTAGCATTATGGTTCACACCCTTCCACTGACCCTCATCTTAAGCGATTAGAAGTGTTCCTATTCAATATTTTGACGAGCCACAAACAATGGCACTGTTCAAAATACAATTGTGGCAAATGCCTTGTTCTACATGTATTCGTAACGCATTTTCTTCACATACCAAAGCCATGGAGTGTTGTCTAATAACAAATATTAACTATGATCCCAGGAAATATGTGTTTCAAATGAATGCCAAAATGTCTCAGTCGGTAAATGGCAACATACATTATTGATCAATGACACACAGACATAACAGGCTACTCTTAAGGGGAGACACTGTGATGTCTATGTAGCATAGTGTGTCAATAACTGATGATAATAACTGGTATAAGCTGTGAGTACATTTTGTTTGAAGGGAATGCCATACATATAATGTGATAAGATGCTTATTAATTACCTGACACATGATTTGAGTATCTGAGCATAGGATAGGATCACCTGTTATATGATGTGAGTACCTGGCATTTAATAGCAGTGCTTGTCATGTGATATGTTCCCTGTACATTTCATGGCAAAACCAGCTTGTGGTTTGAGTTGCTGGAAATAAGATGTCATTGGGCCTCTTTACACGGATGGCAGTAAGGGTTTACCGGTACCGGTAAGGTTACCAGTGCCGGTAAACCCTTACCCCCTTACTACGAGGTCCCTTTGTGGGACTCTACCTTAACGGCTGGTTTTACCAGCCGTTAAGGACGGGACCTGCAAAGGGACCTTGGAGGTAATTATGGTACCGCAATTTGCAGTACCGTAATTACTGCCTTCCCCATTCCCATTGAGCCCTATGGGGGCAAAAATGGGAATGGGGAAGTGTCATGGTGAATGGGGAATTACCGCCCCCACACACCGTGGAATAGGGCGGTAATTCCGCCATTCACCATGGCGGACTCTGAAAAATACCGGCGGCAACCATGGCGCTAATAGCGCCATGGTTACCGCTGTCCGTGTAATGAGGCCCATTATCTGTCAACACAGTAAACAATTCTGCTACACAAAATTAAATATGATGACTTTGCCATTGCTTGTTTGCTATACTGGCCATCTCCTTGCAGGGTAATTTCTTTTTTTCTCCAAATGTAAACCACTCTGGGCGTATCTACTGCTTGTAGTTGTTGATCAAGAACAGGCCATTTAAAACTAGGCTGAGTTGCTTAGCACACTGGCCAGCGGGCATATAAGAAATGGCACATTTAACAGAGTTAATTTGCCAAACGTGAAATCACCACCTCAACCCACAAGCTCATCACCCCAGGTACATCATGGATGCTGGCCATTCATTTACTTCATTAATTATATTAGTAGTGAGAAAATCATACTTCTGTTCTCAATAAAATGTACTATTCCGACAATGCCTTTGTTTTGCCTCACTTTTGCTACAGCATTAAAGCAGTGTCAGAATTCATATGGCCTTTTGCCACAAGTGGAAATCTCATAGGGAGGTATTTAGCGATTACGTACGCAGCTCGGTGCAGTGGCTATCCATACAGATATTGCGCATGCTGCAATTTAGACCACAGGTCTCAGTTGCATGATGTCTCAAAATTCTTTAGAACATTACAAAGAACAATATGAAGAGGACAATTCAAGAAGAAATTACTGTAGGAATCTAGGACTTCAATTTTACTAAAACCCTTTATTTAAACATGGAGATGGCTGTTAAATTCAACTGACTAACTTACTAAATCAGGAGTAATCCCTAGTTACTCATAGTAACTTCTTTGTGAATCAGCTTTAGAGTGAATAATCCATCGCACAGATGACGCTATGTCAACTCGTCTCACTTGTTGGATTTGTTCCCCTTGTCATTTACTGGTGGAGCAATTTTAATGATGTTCAACTGTGAACAACGATGAAGAATAATTTATGGACGAAGATAATACTGATGCCTTGCAAAGCAAAGAAAAGGTCTGCAGCTCTGCGGGCTGCACACAGGGTGACTGACAGGTGTTGCACATGAGCAGGCTTCTGCTGATTAGCGGTTACCTCCGCCATGTCATGCGTGCAGCACTGAGAGGTTTGGCTGTAGAGGTTCAAGTGTCAGTGAGAAACAAGATGGGTGACAGGAGGTTGACAGCTCTAAATGTTCATGTTTGCCTTCATGTCTGAGGCAAAGTATATTTGTGTGCATGTTTGCTTTGTCAGGGAAAATACAGATCAGATAATGGCCTAAAACTTAGAAAAGACTTTAATAAAGAGCGAGAGAATTGCCAATCGCAAATTATCCCTCCTAGTCCAAAAAGAAAAAAAATATATATATATATATCCCTCCTATTGGATTGCACATCTTGCTCACTGTAATGACAAAAAGAACCCTCAAATATTACGAGGTTTAGGGGGATGTATGCATGCCCCAAATTGTTTCTTAACAAAGCAACAGAAAAAATCGTTTATGGTCAATGTTAAATTCTGGCTGGAAACTGTGATTATTTAAACATAAACCTTCGATGTGACTTTGCAAGAGGCCTGATGTCATACTTAAAAGACATGCCTGTAATTTGCAAATTTCTTCAACTATTGCCTGTTCAATGTTAATCACATGCAGAAAAATCCACAGGAATGCACATGTGAAAACATAAGGCCCAGACCATTGTTGTGTTTCCAACATCCCGGATGGTTTAATAGGATTAAGAACTCATGTTCAGAGCTTTAAAACCTAAAGCAAATGCCACTTGTATATATGGCATACCTGTCATGTGTTTTAAAATATCTTACTTTGCGTGTTTAATTTTCACACAGAAATGTAAAAAGGTCAGACTAAAAAAGTATCATTTAAGGTCCCTTTATATTCTGCAGTGCATGTACTTCACTTTGAATCACATTGTGTATTATTTAAAACTTGAAAGAGAACAGGCTATATTGCTGTTGTTGCTCGTGGTAAGTGGAAGCTGTTCATAAATGGTCCTTTCCAAGGCCTAGCCGCACTTAGGAATGCACATCACAAGACAGAGGACACACAGAGCTATTGAGATCTTTTGCCTTCCAGCTGGTTCTGAAAGCAGGACCACATAAAAGCGCCATCAGATGCTGGTTAATGTATAAACATCATGGAGACCTGCCAAATATATAATTTCAGGCTGCCTCATAAAATCGATTAGCTAAACCCACGGAACTGTTACCTTATATTCTGTGCACAGCAGATTGCATTCATATGTTTTCATATCAGGAAAGATAAGATGATGGGCATGTATCAACAGTGACCTCCAATGTCGGCATCTTCTTCATTTACAACACTGAAGACAAGTCCTTTGTATGCCTTTTAATCAAAACTTGAATTCTGTGAACAATATCTCGGTGAGGGAAGCTGATTGAAAGGTGAGATTCATTGCAAATCACAGCTAAAGAATATGTCTTTTCACCACACATAATTTTCTGGATACAACTAAAGAGAGCTGTCTGAGGAGAACTGAGACCTGGAGGCTCATTGGGAGGCAGACTGGAGAGATGGGCAAGCCTGGATTCTAAGCACCCATCAGAGTTGGGACCCTGTTGAAGGCAACAGGTTCAGAGAGAGGGCCCAGGCTGATTTTCTTCAAATGAGAAGCCACATTTAAAAAGGTAAATAAAACCCTGATGTAACTACAAATTGTCCTTATAGACTGTCATAGTAAATCTGGGGAGTAAAGGGGCTGGGAATAAAAGGGTAAATGTTAATGCAGCAAAGACCCATGTATGGTGTTACATATAATGCCATGTGTTTCCATTTACATTGAATATAAATTGACATGTAATTTCCTTAAAGCCTAATGCATTTTTTGGTGCCCAGAGACGCAATTTTAAAACAGACAATATTTGGATGCAACATGAATGCAGAGTGCTTTTGTATGATAAGGCACCAGTAAATAAAAGCATTGGCTCATACTACACACTATCGTCTCATGTGATATCATGCGATAAGCAGTTGATGTGAGTCCAGTCATAAATCAAAAATTTGCACAACCAAAATTAACACAGAGAATTTATTATATACATAGAAAACCGTGCAAAGTGTTAAACCCTTGCAGTCCCTTATTTTGAAATACACTGACAAGCCTATGTGTAAAGTGAAACAGAATGGATATTTTAACTTGGTATCTGTTACTGATGAATAGTATATCTCCAGCCCAAATCACAGGTGGACTGGAAACTACACACAGGAACATTAATAATGAAAGTTGCCCACACATGTTCATTGGAAGCTGTGCATGCATATTCTAAGAATACTGCGCACATCTGTGTTCAGAGCAGAGTGAAACATTCCTGAGAGCATTACTTTTTAATGAATCCCAACTTGTAAGAGCCAGGTGCAAGCTAGCTATTGTGTACACTTAAATAACCAGAAGTACAGAGTATCGGTGGGCACCACAAGGATTTCTGCTGAAATGGTAGTTATATTGCTTGCACTATAATCTTTATAGATGTTTTGACCTGAAGCTTCCAGTCTGAAAAAAGATCCTATGGCATCCGGATCTCAATGAACAGTTTAGAAGAAAAGTAAGGTAGCATTACCTTACTTAAAGCTAGAGCTCTCAGTTGACCCTTGGCAGGGTTGTGCAGTTAAATTCAAATACTCAATGAAGTATTTAATATTAATTCATAGATACGCAAAGGTTGTAGTGAATTCTTCAACAAGAAATGTTTTATTCACATTTCTAGGTTAAGTGTCACCAATTCAATTCTCATATAGTGAGGCAACTTCGAAAAACAAAGGTTGTTTCATCAGTAAGCATATATGCCAATGCATTTCGGTCTATGACCATCTTCAGGGCCATGCTTTAGTGAATATACCATCAACTGCTTTAAATTGGTTGTCCTCTCATATGGGTATTCTCAATAGTTGTCTCCAGCATTCGCGATCGGTTTTGCGTGCGAGCGCCGCGCACGAAGGAATGCTGGAGACAACTATTGAGAATACCCATATGAGAGGACAACCAATTTAAAGCAGTTGATGGTATATTCACTAAAGCCTGGCCCTGAAGATGGTCATAGACCGAAATGCATTGGCATATATGCTTACTGATGAAACAACCTATGTTTTTCGAAGTTGCCTCACTATATGAGAATTGAATTGGTGACACTTAACCTAGAAATGTGAATAAAACATTTCTTGTTGAAGAATTCACTACAACCTTTGTGTATCTATGAATTAATATTAAATACTTCATTGAGTATTTGAATTTAACTGCACAACCCTGCCAAGGGTCAACTGAGAGCTCTAGCTTTAAGTAAGGTAATGCTACCTTACTTTTCTTCTAAACCACTTAAATAACCAGCACATAACTAATACATTCCCAACTCCATGTGTTTTAAAGGGAGCAGAATAGAAAGCAATATATTTAATTTCTTCATTTGTATAGCACCTTTCACCATGGGTATGGTCCTAACACACTATAGGTTGAAAGCCCTCAGGGGACCGAAGTCTGAATTATAGGAAAGTTAGGAGGTGCTAGCATGCATGTGTGCATAATGGCCATTAAATGTTAGGAGGTCTTGGCCGAGTCCCTGTTAGCCACCCATGTCTAATTGGCATGTGTATGGGTGGAGAGAGGTACACTAGGGAAATAAGCTGGAGGGTGTGTGTAAAGGTGTGTGTATCTACAGTTCGAATATGTTGTGAAAGGTAGCTACATTCTTATGGCAGAAGTGTTGTGCAGAGTGTCATTTGAGTTGTAGCTGAAAGCAGAAGCATGCGGGAGTGTGGCCGCGCCTTTGGCTAATTCCAAAAGTGCAGAGTGCTAGGGGACAAATGCATTGTTTAAAATCAAATGAAAGTCTAGAATTGGTAGATTCAGCAACATTCTATAACATCTGGGTTGATCAATTATGGTGGATACATTCAGTGGCTATATTCAAGACCCCACTTAGCCGTAAAGGCAGCATTCTGCCAACACTTGCATTTCAAGTAGTGGAACACATTCTACAATCACTTAGAATCCATCACTTGGTTGCACTCATGGATTCCACTAAATGTGACATACTGGTCAACTGCACAACCCTTCCAAGTGCTATACAAAGACAATCACAAGAGATCCTCTGCTGCAAAGGCTACAATCTGTGAAAAACAATGGCTACCCTCACAGAATCTGCCAAGAGCAACACCCAGGTGGTCGCCCTCTTGAATTATTCCAAGTGCAGCAGATTGGACAACCAAACAATTATTCTAAGTGTAACATGTTGGCTACCCTAATGGATATTCACAGAGCAAAAACCATGGCTGAACTTATAAATCATCTAATAGCGGAAGCAATGGCCACCTTTCTAATGATGTGGTTCAACACATTGGCCACCCTCACAATTACCTCTGTTGTGATACATTGCCGATCCCTCACAATTCACCTAAGAGCAATACATCGCCTACCCCAAATCCATCTGAGTGCAACACATTGCCTACCCCAAAATCAAAGTGCAATACATTGTCTACCACCATATTTATCTAAGTGCAGTACATTGCCTACCCCCAAAAACCTTAAATGCAACACGCTATCTACACACAAAACAATCTAAGTCCAATGCATTGCCTACCCCCAAAAACCATCAAAGTGCAACACATTCTCTACCCCAAAATCCATCTAAGTGCAATACATTGCCTACCCCCAAAAACAATCTAAGTGCAACAAATTGCCTACCCCAAAAACCATCTATGTGCAACAAATTGTCTACCCCAAATCCATCTCAGTGCAACACATTGCCTACCCCCAAAAACAATCTATGTGCAACACATTGCCTACCCAAAAAACATCTAGGTGCAACACACTGTCTACCCCAAATTCATCTAAGTGCAATAAATTGCCTACCCTATATAGTCATCTGGGTGCAATGCCTTGCCTGCGCTAAAAATTTGTGCTAGAACGGGACCCGCTCAATGGCTCCTCGAAGTGCAATACCCTGGCCGCTCTTGCAATGGTTCTAAGTTTTACAACAAAGTTAACTTTGTTATATTTCCAAGTGTCATGCTCTGCCTACACTCTGGAACCTTTAGAAGTGGACACATGGCTAACAGGTGAGTGTACAGTGTACGCCAACATAGTGCTGGAGTGAATTGTAACAGTGTAAATGTGGCAGGGTTTTACCGAAGCACCTGTGCTCACCGCCCGTACCACCTTACCTGATTTGTAGCTGCAGGATGTTCTGTCTAGTGTCCATTGGCAAACAGGGGCAAGCAGGGAAGGGAGCTGCCCAGAGTGAAGCTGCCCTTTGCCTTGGACCCTTAGCCGGCTGGCTGGGCAAGGCTGCCATGTGGGAATGCCTGGTGTGGAGAAGGCTTGGTCAGCTGACCCACAATGGGAAGCCAATTGGGACACTCAGGGTGGGAGGAGGGAGTGAGTCAAGCAGGATTGAAATCGGCAGAGGGAGGAGGGCGAAGAAAAGAAGGGGTGATGGAAAGGGCTGCTCTGTTGTAACTGAGCAAAGAGGCACACTTACCAGCTCTGAAACAAGGCGAGAAATGAGCAGCAATGGGTGTGTGCAGGAAGAAGCACCTTGGTTATCTTGGAGAAGGCTCAGTCAGCTAAACCCTAATGGGTGGCCAATCGGGACACTGGGGGTGGGAAGAGGAAGTGAGGAAGGAGGTTTGAAAACATCGGCGGGAGGAGGGTGAATGAAGGAAGGGGCACATGTGAGTTGGTTATGGAAAGGGCTGCTCTGTTGTAACTGAGCAAAGGGGCACACTTTTCAGCTCTGAACCGCATGAGAAATTGGCTGTAATGGGTGCATGCAGGAAGAAGCACCTTGGTTGCCTCAGAGAGGGCTTGGTAAACTGACCCATAATAGGGGGCCAATTGGGACAGTGGGCGGGAGGAGGGAGTGAGGGAAGGAGGTCTGAAAAGGGCAGGGGGGTGGGTGAAGGAAGGGGACACCTGGGAGATGGAAAGGCTTGCTCTGTTGTACCTGAGCAAAGGGGCACACTTACCAGCTCAGAAACGTGACCCAGAACCATGCAACTAACAGGGCCCTATTTGGGAACGGCTAGCATCGGTGGAGCACCTAAACACAAATTAGTTGAATTCTCGGTCACTAAGGAGCCAGCCGACTAAAAGGCGCAATAACATGGATACCTGAGAGAATTAGGCAGATGCAGCAACGAGAACAGCACCAGGGCGAATGAGGAACCAGACCAAGGGTTTAGCTGCGCACATGTGGTGATGGGCACTCAACCAGCAAGAGGACAGTCTCAAGATATGGGCAATGGCCGGAGGAAGCTCAGGACAGCACAAAACTGAGCTGAGTGCAGCCATCCACCACTCGTCCAGGTCTTAGTCAAATATTGTTTTCTCAAGTAACATTTCTCTGATCCCATACTTGTTTTGATACCAGGGAAAATCAAGTGCTTTCGAATATATTTTATTTCAGTTAATGCATGCGCTAGGCTGAAAATCAGCAACATTATCATTAAAGTGAATTGTGCTGTCTAGATAAACGTAAACACAGAAGGAGTGCATTTAACATGCCCAGCAACTTTTGGAGTATAACATGCATCTATTTGAGACTGGAAAAGAATGCCTGCGCAACTACCGGTAGTTAGATTGCGGTATGCAGGGAAAGTCCGTATTGCTGATTAATTATTTATGATAAGTACTGGGCAAGGGTCCTGGGGGAGGTCATAGTAGGATTCACAATTTAAAATGTGTGCATTAAATTGACTGTTTCAACTTTTCTCCCTTTGGCTCCTCTGTTGGGGAGTCCCTAATAGTGTCTCATTTCTGCTCTTTCAAATGTGTATGTTCACCCTCTCACAGCCTGGATATCTTCCTTTAATCTTACTTGCCACCCCTATGCTGATGATGCCCACCTCAACAGTTGGTTGGATGAGGGGTTGCATCACTCTTCCTAAGACTTCAAGGACCGCCTACCTGCTGTCTCGGTCTGGATGAAGAATAAGAAGGAATTCCAACAAAACAGAGATTGTGGTCTTTGGTGGCCTCCATTCCAATGACTTATTCTGCCCCCTTCCGATGGGTCCTTATTCGAGTTCTGTTTCTCCTGTTAAAATCCACAGAGTCAAATTTGTGAACTCCTTCTTCCTCTGATCCCACACATCAACGTGCTCTTCTCTTCCTGCCGGTTTCATATCTGCTTGCTCAGCCCGATCTTCCTTTTGTAACTTTCTCATCTCAAATCACATAAGCTTCTGCTTAAACCCAGTCACGTCTGGACTATTTGGACTCTTTTCTTTTACACCTCCGAGACCTGACCACTGCACCGACGTTCCCTTTAAGAACAGCCGGCATGTACATTCTAAGGCTTCACTGTGTAGCCCTTGCACGAGACACCTCTGCTGTATTCTCTTTAAAGTGAGGCCTTGCTCCTTGAAGCAGAGCCAGCACTCAAATGTGTAGCAGATATCGGAAGCAGACACTGTCTCATTACAAGGGTGGAGGTAGCCTTGCCGGTTTTACCGGCAAGGCTACCTACAAAATTTGCATCCGGCTCCAGCACCCACGAAAGGGGAATCACCGAGCCATTCCGACCTCGGTGGACCCGATAATTCCCCTGGCGCGGGTGCCGGAGCCGGTACGTACCCATTCCCATTTGAGCCCTCATAGTGCTCAATGGGAATGGGGAGGATGGTAGCAGTGGTACTGTTCATAACGGTACCGTTGCTACCATCATGTTCTGCTCGCACGTGTTGGTACGGCCACCTGGTCAGACCAGGTGGCTGCAAGGGCATCCGCAAGCAGAAGTCCTAGTATGGCGGTTCGGTAGCAACGGTGCCGGTAGCGATACTGGCGCCGTTGTTGCTTTACCACCATACTCCTAATGAAGTCCACTGTGTGGATGCACCTTCTTACCCACTCCACTACTAAGCTAAAGGGCAGTAGCTGGATTTTTTGAGTAGCGTCCTCTAAACCACATGAAGGAAGGTTTCTGACTTTGGGGCTGCCTATACAGCGTCAAATTGATCACTTGGTTGTATTCATGGCTTCCCCTTTCACCAACAATTGCCAAATCACAAACTTGTTAACGGGCAGTAATAAACCTAATTTACAAATCGAAAAATAAAGTCAAAAGCATGTGTTTTAGGATACGCTCTGCGTTATTTTGTTTGAAATATTGATTTCTGAAATAACTTAGTACATTGACGCAACACAGATGCATTTATGACATATTGGGCCTCAATCATCTCTGTCATGATTTCAAGGAAGCGGAAATCATAGAGAAAAATCGTATCCCGAACCTTCCAGAAACAATCACGTTCCGAGCCTGCGCTTGCTTATATAAGAAGCCTTGAATGCACTCCTGCCGCACACATGCCAGCTTCGTAATTGCTGTGCAGCGAACACACTGTATAATGGCCTCCCCTACAGTTTCTAACAGTGGTTTACAATATGTTTTCTTAAGATCAGAGAGGCCTGGGAATAATAGGTCGTTTAGCCCTTCCAGCGCTGGTAAAATGCGTCTTTGCTCTATATGTGTGTTATTAAATCTTCCTAGTTCGGTTTTTTGTTAAAGCCTTCGTGCATATTTCCATTTTCTAAATTGTCTACATAAGTGGTTGTTACGGTTTTTACGCTGTGACCAGAAATACAAAGGAGGGTGTTGTCATGATCACGAAAGGGGAATCTTTCTCTGTGTTGTTTTCTCCTTCATTATGTGCACGTCATTTTCAACTTATGTTTCTTCTTCCCTTTTCCAGTGAACAGTCTTCGGGCCTTGATTTGGATTTCTTGTAATGTTCTTACGCATTGTCCTCCCTGTTTCAGGTGGCTTTTTCTTATGTGACCTCCTCTTCCTGGGTGCAGCATAGACCTCCTCTTTCTTGGTTACCTCCTCTTACACGAGCAGCAAGGCCACGGCTTGAGGATACACCCAATGGTTAGTAAGAAGACACCTGGTGCTATATACCCTTCTTCCTCTCTCAGAATGTCCGTGGGGTAACTCGTCCCACTCCTAATGTATGCCACTAGAAGTGGTCAACCGTTGAACCCCACATCTCATTAGGTCCAGTCGATATATCACACTCCTACAAGCTGCATAAGTGGCTCCCAGTGGTAATTTGTCAAGCATTCCTTATGTATTTTATTGAGCATTTGTAAGGTGCTTTATGCAGCATTATTAAATAGTTATTTTACAAAAAATATATTTCTCAATTATTACTTCTCAATGTCTTCTTTCTGAATTAGTTAGTTTGTGTACTTCATGCAATTCTTTAGCAAGCATTTCTTTTACATAATGAACATGTTACGTCGTGTTTCTTCTTTATCTTTTATGTCTGTTTGATGTTGCTCCTTTTTTTTTTAAAGTTGTTTTTATTTCCTGCGGTCTGGAGACCCTCAAACCTCCAAGCTGTGCCTTTGGGCTTTGACCTTCACTCATGATTACATGGAGGGAGTTCTTTTTGAAGAAGATGATTTTCAAATTAGACATTATTCAAGCAAAAAGATGGTTCACGTTTGTCACGAGCATATCATTGGGGTATTTCTAATTGTGTCCAAATAACTACAAGTTCAACTGTAACAAACGTTTTCATTAATACGCATCAATTAAGCCCTGTATGTTTGTCAATAGCGAGGGTATGTTACTAGGTGCATACTTTTCATGCCTTGCCAGAAATTGGCTCCTTTTAATTGCAAAGGCTTCTGGTGCTGGCATCTTGGCAGAATATTCTTAGAGTCTTCATGTAGTGGTCTTCATGTATGTAGTTAGAAGTCATAAGTGCAGAAATCTTCTGGGTTGCTTTGCAGTACTATAGCCTACTCTGCTGCTAGCGCTATTTGTAAGCATGTATGGGAAAACATCTATGTTGATCATCAACCTACTTCTGGTTGTGTGAGTACTTGCAGCTTCATGTTACAGGCTGGCATGGGAAATATATTTTGGATAACCCACTCTGTGCTCCACTACTCTTTGCATTCACCCCCACGGGTCTGCCTATGTCCCCCCCTCCTGTTTACACTCTGCTCCTTCCTTGTCCATATTTAATTCTACTGCTGGAATTGACCTCCTGTTGATCCTCCTCACGACTGAGCCCTGCCCTGGCCTTCCAGACGCTATCCCCACTTTACCTCACCCCAAAAACGTTGTCTGCACGTACCTCGTACTGCAGTCACTTCGCCAGACAGTTACTTCTTTGTGCCTTTGCTTCGTCTGCATCTTCACACTGTGAATGCGGTACTGGATGGGGTTAGGATTAGCTCAAGGTTAGCGTTGGAGACAAGGTGTAACAGGGGAAGAATATCGGGTGGGAAGGAAGGGGGCACAGTGAATACTAGGAGAAGTAAAAGTGCCAAAGTAAAAGCAGGCAAGGTAAAGACATACATCCTTTTCAGACATACATTGAGAATTTCGTTTTTTTTTCTCCCAAAGGTCTTCTTTAAGACCATCAAATGTTTGAACTATTTGTCTTTAATTATGACACTACAGTTTTTGGTGTGCACCTTCAACTCTCATCCTTCTTCATCTCTACTACTGACCTTCTGCACTGTATTCCTGGTTTAACCTGCTGCCTCTATTACATTCTCTCAATTCCTAAACTTACCTTAATGCCTACCATGCCTGATCTATCTACTACCTCTCATAATCTCGCGCGCCCTCTGATGCCTAATCCTATCTCTGATATTTGTGTCTCTGGCTCGCGTCTTTGCGTACATCCACCCTGCCTACACAGTCCATGCTACGTCCTTTCTTGTACTAGGAATCCCCTCTTTATCTCTTCAGCTTCGGTGTGGAGTCCCTCAAGGCCCCATAATGTGGACTTGAATTTATTTTATTTTCATCCATCCTCACTTTTCTCGTTTAACACTTCCGTTTCAATCTTTCTTGTCATATATTGATTAAAATGCTTTTTATTTATTTTCATAATGAAATAAGAATCAGTGAGCATTAAATTACCAAAACATATCAAATGATCATCAAGCAGCAATTAATATAATTGTTAAATTGACCCTTCCCTCCTTTATGCTACAAAAAAGTAAAAATGATTTTGTTAAACACGCATCAATTGATGAAACATTGCCTGGTGTTTATTACAAAATGCCTCAACTTTTTCCTCTGTGCCGCAAAGTTTCTTTTAAATTCTTTCTCAGGAGGCAGGTTTAGTAACTTCTACTTGCCAGGACTCAACTTTCAATGTAGACATAGTTCACCCCTGCTGCAGGACACATCTTTTCTATAAAGGCAGTGTTTGTTTCACACCACAGCACTTTATTGCTTACTTTTCAGTTGGATTTTATAACATTGAATGAGGACAACACCCACATTTTAATTTCTTTCTCTTTTTCCATCAATCTCTTAATGACTGTATTCCTCCCTAATCGCTGCAAATCAATGGATATCACGCAGCTCTTTCAATTTTAATGCAAAAAGTGATGTACTGCTTCTAATCCTTTATTAAGCCCTTTCCCTTCTTTTGATGATTTACTTCCTGTGTTACTGACCCTCCCCTTGTCTTCCTGTAGTTTTGGGGTGATCGTTGAATCAACGTGCTCAGTTCCTTGTATTTCTTATGTTGCTCCTGTCACTGCCAACTGACCAATATGTGAAAGGTAAGCTCTTTATTGTACTCACATATAGAAAATCCATTATTCTGTTTTCGCCGAAGAGCTCTTGCCAAATTGGCTTCCTGCTGACCCCCAATCATCAGATTTCACCCACCGACTCTCAGATGTGTCTTCCCCGAGTTGGCTTCTTTTCTGCCCATGCTTGCTTCCACCTCAATGCTCTCTCCCTCTGCTGCTGCACCTCTCAATGGTGGGGCTCTGTCGCCCATCCCCCTCTTCCACCAACGGGGCATGACTCCTTCCTTACTCCCACCCAATGTCTCCATGAAGTCTCACCACCCACACCCCCGTCACTCATCTCTTTGTCCATTCCACCTCTGTATGTAGTGTGATGAATTGCAATCTGGAAAAGGTGTGAACGCCCTGGCTTTTTTTATTTGTATTAAATTATTAAGAGGATGCAGGTAATTCAATCTCTGAAAGGGAAATCTGCTGATCAGATTCCCCTTTCTTAAGCTCCATGCCAAAAGCATAGTGTGTACCTGGGTCCTGCTGCATCACTACCCTTATTTGCAGTCCCTACCCTTGGCCTACTTGGAGCACAGAGCAGGTTCAGAGGTCGCATATGCCCATTTAACAGCTGCAGTGGAAGCCAAATGTCTGCAGCACAGGAACTGCATTTAAGATATGCACCCCTGTTCCAAAACCCTATAATTATGGGTCTACCTCCTGGTGGCAGAATAATCTTTAAATATAAGCCATAACTGAGTTAGGGGATAGTGGATGGTATTCTCATAATGATTACAGCCACATCCAATTTGATATCAGAAATGTGCAAGCTCCTATGAGCTCAGCTTTGCTGTGTAAGGTGATGTGTATTCAGGCCAGACAGGCTGAGCTTGACAGGACAGGAACTGGAATGGCCATGCCTCATCTTTGATCTCTTTGTGGGAGCAGACAACACCCTACCCCAGGGAGAGCTGCACAGCAGGTAGATGCACTGGGGCAATGCATCAAAGGAGCATGCCCTTTCATAAGGAATAGCCTCACACTAAGGGGCTGCATTTCTAAAGGCCTTTGATCATTTTGAGAGAGGAGGAGGTGGGGTTAGGATGTGCCGGAGAGGGATCTGCACAGTTTTTGGAGGATTCTGACATTTTGATTCTCTCTGCGTCACTTTCTCTTTTCTATCCCCTCCACTTCCAGTGGAGCAAAGCACTTTCGGTGTGACTTCATAAGGGAAAAGTCCACTCATTTCAAGAGCAGGAATTGGGCCCCTTAAACAGGCTACCTTTAGTCCAATCACCTGGGGACATTTGCCTATAAAGACAGGGGTCTCCCACCACATATCTGAATCATCTTGGCCAACATCTTGGGAATCATCTTGAAGCATCTTTGGAACATCACTTGAGAGGATTTCACTTGACCCTTCTGAGAGAACCGTCTTTCTTATAGTCCTGCAGTTGTGAGGAGAAAGACAGGTGTTCCAAGGCAGAGACCAGCTCTGTCTCCTAACCATCCCCAGGGACAATTGGGGGTGACCTGTTGCTGGAGAAAGAATGCCTCTCTGCCAGCCACAGTGGTACCCAGGACCTCACTGTGTTTAAGTACCCCTGCAGCTGTGTGCCAGCCTCCCCATGTATGGAAGCACAAGAAAAGGGCCCATCTAGTACCTGAGCCCCGGTATTGGGACTCACGGCACCCTGAGAGCCAAGGCAGCTGGGATCCTACTGTTTATTTCGCCATTTAACTACTTGGAGCATCCTTCAACAACTCTTCAGCACATTTGAACCATCAGGACCCTCCGTTTCTGCCTTTTGCTCTCTCCCGATCTTTGCACAGTACCAAGAAGCCTGGTTCAGCGCTGCCGAGCCACCAAGAACCTCAAAGGAGGTACTATTGACTGCTGACTGCCCCCTTGCTCCATTTGTGGGCCTTAGAGACTGGTTGGGCCACTTTGAACACTTTTTTTCTCACAAGTATATATCCTTTTTCAAAACCATTGTTAACTTTGCTTAGTCTGTGTTATTTTCTCAGGGCTGGGTATTGTGTAGTGTTTTTCCAGTTAGTTATTATTGTGCATGGTGGATTTCATTAAAGCATAAATATTTTTATGGAACCTTGATTGGATATTCCTTTATTTTGGACTGTTATACTCCGCTGTTTGCGTCACTACTGCACCACATTCACAGCCCTCTTAAGAGTATATCCTTCTCTACGCCCACATTACCACAAACGGTGAAAGAGGTATTTCTCTTCACTGTGCCCGTTTTACCTTTATGATTGTGTTGGCTGCTGGTTTGTAGAAGTGTGAGGGAGCTTTAGCCTCTACTCATCCTTGTACTGCTACATGGCAGAAGTCAATTCGTCACACCAAGCCCACCCCATGCTCCCTAAGCCCACTGACACACCTGCCACCCCTTCTCACCTTCTCGGTTCTTTCTCAGTGTCCCGAAGCTCTCCCTGCCTCTGCTCGGTGTACACAAGTCACAGGACCATGCATTCTATGACTGTGTGTTCACCGTCTGGAGGAGTCGGCGGTCGATCAATCCAGTGAATGGGGTTCAGCGGATATGGATCCAGTGATTCAATCTTCTCCAAATGTGGGAAAATCCCTCCCTTTCTCTAGCCTGAATGAATTTGCTACTCTCCTGATTAAGCTTTCAACATGTTCACTCTGTTTAGCCTCTCTTACATTCTGCTTTTTACCTATTCTTCAAACATCCCTATTCTGCTCGTGTAACGCAACTTTCGATTTCCTTGAATTTGCTCTCATAGCCATTTATCTGTGATTTCACTGTGCTTTGTTTTAATAAGTAAAACCTCTCATTCCTCAGATTTCCCTTATGGTCCATCTTACTCCCTCAACTCATTTCCATTTATTGCTTCTCTTTCTGTGTTTCTATGCCTCTCTCAAGGCTCACTTACTTCGTGTTGCCTTCCATGACACATCTCTCAATTCATTGCCTTGCTTAGTATTTTGTGCCTGTTTTGATATCAGTACACTGAATGGCCTAAAACATTTTATACATGAAAGGAAAGTGAAATGATGTTAATGGTGAGATTTAATAATGTAAATGGATTCACATAGGGCTTGAAACTGTGCTGTATTACAATCACAGTAGTGCCACTGTAGTAAATGATCAAAGGCAATTTTCCACTGTGATAGCAGTTGATCAGTCAAATCCCATCCATTCTGTTCCATCTTTTCAAAATTTGAAGCCACCCCATGAATGGTGCATAACCTGGGCTAGCAGCAGTGCTTAATTTGTAAACAAGTAAGTGCTGGGCTCAAATGTTTACTAACATGCCCATAAGACATCTAGATGGGCAACCTTGCGCCTTCGACCACTGTTGCCACCACCCACGGCTGATCCCCGTGCTGTCAACATATATGGGGTTAAAGCTACAACTTCCACCGGCTTATTGTGGTTGACAAATGCACTCACTATGGCAGAGGTGTGTTTTACAAATACCAATCAAAATACACATAAAATAACATGCTCGTGGTGTCTTGACATGAGGCAAATGTTTAAGTGTGTCTTTAAACACAATCATCATTTACATTTTGCTCTGATTCTATAGGTGTTTATTATGTGACTGACAGTTACAATAATAAAGTTGCCAAAACACTACATTATAATCAAACTGAGTCTGAGACAATAAGTGCTGGGACTCTGAAATAAGTGCCAGGGCTGAGCACTGGCAAGCACCATTAAGCACTGGCTAGCAGGCTTTTCACCATGAACATGGAATGAATTCCAAGAGACATCTGCCATGTGCGCATGCACACAGTCGAACAATGCAATGGCAACAACCATTATTTCAGGGTAGAGTGCCATTGAAACCTCGCCCCTTCGCCCCCTGTCATTCATATTGGCAGCTTGCACCGTGGAGTCATTTTGGAATGTGCAGAGTGTAAAACGAAAGTGTCATTTTACTCGTCAGCTCATTTGTGTGCCCTTTCAAGGTGTAGGGGTGCCACAAAGCCGGGCTACCATAGCAGCGTCCCGTTACTCCTCAGGCTTCCGAGATCATCAGGTTTTAGGCCCACATGAGATTTTCATGCAGCCACAAAACCAATGGATCCTTATGAATCCGCTTCACATTTGCACCTCCTAAATAGCAGTCAGATCCGTAGTAATCCAATAGTAAACACTGCCTGCAAAGTGTAATAGGCAGGCAGCATTTCATATTTTGTTAGAGCTTAAAAGAGTTAAGGTCATTTTGCCTTGTTTTTACTCTTCCCACTTACACTCCTACATGCGCACGATGAAAATTGCATGCAGAGGACCCAACAGCATGCACAGTGCTAATGTTGGTATTCCCCCCATATTGTTTGCTGTAGCATCAGAATTGATCTAAGTATGCTGGAGATTCAATTCTGTGGGACTCGATTTCTCTCTGTTTCTTCACCTGGAGAGTCACTGCACATGTGTGGCGGCCATCAATGGCAATGTACACAGAATGCACCGAAGCCAAAAATACCAGGGCAAAGTATTTTGCCTGAAAACACTATCTGTCAGAAAGACAATGTGATGGTATCTTTTACCTTATTAGAACGAGTGATCGCCTGAAACGGCACCTTAATGTTTCACCAGTGCCCCAGCATTTACTCAATTATGAATTCCGCTATCAAATCATTAATCATTTTATCTAAGGTTCTCCACGAAGGTAGACTGGCCCCCATATATAGGGACTGATTTACACAAGGGTTTTATAATGGGGCAATCCCATAGGAAAACGCTCTGTGAATCAGGCCCATAATGTCTGAGTATAAAATAACGCATTTCCGAGCCTCACGACATCTACGTGCAGGAAATAGGTGGGATGGGTCTGTATTACCAGTCGCAATTTTGATCAGATGGGATGCAAGCAGAAGCGACAGCAACAAAAGGAGACGTGTTGCCATGGAACCGCTAGTGAATGTTTGAAGCGGCGTGCCAGCAGTAAGGCGGGCCAAACACAGAATCAAGTGATTTGACAAAAGGAGAGAACAGTACCAAGGCTGCCAACTGGCACTGTGCCATTAGAATTATCGTTGCCCAGTGATTGTGTGTGAACCAACAGCACTTTGCATGCTAGATTTTGGAGTCAGATACTTGTAATGAAAATAATTAATTTCACAGTGCCAACATCCAAAGTGCATTCTTCGGAAATATAGGACTGGGTGAAGGTGTTCCTTATGACAAGAGGCTAATTGGGAAATTCTGATAGGAATAGTAGCCAGCAAAGCTAAATCTGAATATTATAGTTGTATGGTTGGTTAGAAAAATGAAGGAAATGGGAGGGCCGAGTATGGCTTGGCTGTCTTCATCTGGCTCTGGAAACAGCCCGTATAGTACTGTTCTGGCAAGCTACTCAAGTCACCTGTGCAGATTCATGGTCACCTCAGTAACCTCTCATTTATAATGGTGTGTTTTATTGGAGTTGGCCATACAGTGCTGAATCACAGATTTTGGTTCACGGGTGTTATTTTATCGCCACCTAGTGAGGGAAAACGATGGACCTAGGAATATGGGTAGAGGGAAGAGAGCATGTCAGGAGGGAGACAAAGCTTGCAAGTGTTATTTGGCTATGTATCGACCTACTCAATGCTCATGACCTTGATAAGACCTATGTGCTTTTTTGCCCACTGCCTACCCCCACAACCCACATGAAACCTCAGACACATGGGCCTGGGGGAGTAGACACCTTACAATTTATTTAAAGTCGAAGCGCACATGCAAGGTGGGCATTCTGCGCATAGCCTTATACAAATTGCCTTGTCAGGGTTTATTAAAGGTAATTATGAGAATATTTGATGCCAATGAAATGTAATTTGAAGTCTAATATTCAGTAATAATGTTCCTTTTCAAGATGGCTGCCTTGTTTGCATGCCTCAGAATAAGGTGGGAAGCACGTGCTTTTCCGTGTTGGTGGCCCATTTGTGAGACCTGCTCTGTCACATGCTTTAATGCTTAGCCTCAGCCTAGGCTACCACTTCCTGAAAACAGAGGTAGCTGAACCAAGTGGCCAATGGACGACGATATGGGGGGGCAAGAGCCGGAGACCAGCCAAGGTGAGTTTTGGGGATTGTATTAGTGCATTGGACATTGCTGTGTTGATGCTAGCGGCTCTTCTAACCAAGAAGCTGCCAGCCAGAAGTCTGTGGCCCTCCTGAAATGACCCATAGCCTAGACTGCCAATACTTTCTGATCTGCTCACAGTTCCAAGACCCCAGGAGAAGGTAGTGCACATGGCTGGGCATCAGGCTCATCTCCAATGCTCCTGCTGCAATGCCTCTCAGCCTCTGTTTTCCAAAACACGTTTCCATATGGACGTATCCGTCCAATAGTATTCATAATTAGATTATATTCTGTACAGGACAATTGAGCGGCCATGAGTTACGTATGTGTGCTTTGCTAGCAATACCTGTTAACTGAATCACTACCTTGCATTGAGATCAGTTATCTGTCATTTGATGTCAATATCTGGCAATAGAGTGATATAGCGCAGATGGCAATGCTGTGAGTACTCATATTTTGAAGACAATCCCGTGCATATGAAGCAATATCTGCTGTACTGTATGATGAGTGGCAGAGCAGATTCTGGCAATGCCTAGTCGATTTCATATATATGTGAAAGGAATGTCTTTAAAACAGTGTCAGTGAGTACCTTGGCATATGATGGCAAGAGCTGGCAAATGGATTTACAATGCTTATACAAAAGCCTAAATAGTTGACTTTGTCAGTGACACACCAAATGATTCTTAAATAGACAGTTATGTATTTAAATAATTTCAAAATTGTGGGTGCTTTCATGTGGCAATTTCTTGAAGTCATGACTGTGGTTTTCAAAGAATGTTCTACAATTACACAACCTGACACAGATGTGATATGAGACATGTAACATTGACGCAATATCCTAGATTTACTCTACTTCAAAATGGGGGATGTTCAGGTTTATCACTAAACCACATAGTGAAAAATACTAATCTGTATCCAGTCCTCCATGAAGTGAGAAATGATCACATGCTTAGCCGGCGCCTCCTCTTCTTCAATGAAACTGGAGTTTCTTCAGGGTCGGGTCTAATGAGAGGCAATAGAGGCAGCCACATTAGGCACCACAATCAGGAGGTGCTAAACCCCTTCTGCGGACAAGACAGTTAGCTGAATTCACGGGGTTACTGGCAGCCAATTATCAAACAGCCTGGGGCAACAAGACCTTGGCCAGGAACGGTCTGTGGAGGCTTTCGTTGATATATGGAAAATATGCAAGTTGCCTGCACCTGATCTCCTTCGCCTTTGCTTTCTCTTAGTGCTAACATTATATGTTTGCTTCTGTTTCTATGCCTGCTAATTCCCTAAACATTATTTGTCAGCTTTTGATTTGATTGTCTTGTATTATAAGCACATAAGAAAATGGCTGTTTATTTCGAGCCTTTCAATGCTAAATAGTGCGACTTGGGTAATGAATTGCCCGTGTTTGTTTCCAGTCGATGTATCACCAAGAGGCTGCTGGTGCTCTGAGTGGAATGTGTATTAAACTCTAATCTTCTGTTGCACAGAAAGAACTTTTAAATGAAATGCTTATCATTTTTTGTTTGAAAAGCAAAATGAAGGCATTTGTTCCACATAATTAGTTTGTACTTTCTTTGGAAAAAAAACAAACTCTTTGTGGCTCGTTTTCCAACCCCCAGAATGCAAAGGTAAGCTATGAAAGAAAGGTGTTATCCATTTACACCTTACTTCCATACTCCTGGGGGCCATTTTACACAAGGAAGCCTGGTAAATGAATGCGTAAAATCGAGCAGTAATACATTTACACCTTGATATAGTGCCCCGCCCCATTTTCAATTCAACACGGAGAAGTTACGCAAAGCAGAGTTGACATCTCCAACATGCTTTCCTCCTGTGTCTTAAAAGTACAAACCACTCTATGGGCCTCATTACGACCCTGGCGCTAATGGGTTAACGGCGCCGTAAAAGGCTGCGGCGCCGCTAACCCATTAGCGCCTGATTACGAGGTCCCTTTGCAGGACCCGACCTTAACGGGTGGTTTACACCAGCCGTTAAAGTAGGGACCCGCAAAGGGACCTTGGTGCTAAGTACGGTACCGCAATTTGTGGTAACGTACTTAGCGCCTTCCCCATTCCCATTGAGCCCTATGGGGCAAAAATGGGAATGGGGAAGGGACATGGAGGAAGGGGGAATTACCGCCCCGCCAACCTTGTAATGGGGTGGTAATTCCCCCTTTCTCCATGGCGGAGTCGGTAAGTTACCGGCATGGACCATGGTGCTAATAGCACCATGGTCTTCCGCCAGGGTCGTAATGAAGCCCTATGTCTGCATGAGATTTTCATGCAGGCCAAACTAAATGGACTCCTATGGCATCCGCCTCTATGTAGTACCTGCTACATGCGGGTGGATTCCATAGGAATCCATTGTAAATGCTAAAGAGCATAATTTGCTGGCAGCATTTTTCTTTTGTTAGAAGACAGAGAATAAAAGGAAAGAGTAAAGGTGTTTCTGCCTGTTTTTACGTTTTTCTTTTGCACTCCGCCTCACAAAAGTTGAACATTGCATGCTGGGGTCCCAACAGCATCTAAGTAATAACACTGGCAGTGCCCGGCATGCAATTACCAATTCATATAAAATGACACCCAGAGCATGTTACAGTTAAATACACCTGTGTATACCACCGGCTGAAAGCAGGCCCATACTATACGGATCCATTGTAAATGCCATCTGCCTAGCGTAATTTGAATGCCGTATTTACATTTTTGTTTTTTACAAAACAGAGAGTAAAAAGAAAGAGTTCAAACAATTGCACCTGTCTTAATTCATTTTCTGCTCCGCGTTTGTAAATGTGCAATAGCACCTTTTGAAAAATGACCGCATTAGAAAATAATGGTCACATTTTTCTATCAGTTCATTTTAAAATGTACACACATGAGGAAGCAGTTGGCCTTCAATCTTGCTGAAAGATAAGACAGCTCTAAACTTTTCCCTGGAACAATCCCCTGGTGCTCCATTGGCGTCCGTCTCCTGCTCCCAATACTTAATCCATTTTCTTATTAAAAAACATGCCAAAAAAGCCTCCAACTTTTTTCCTTCAGTTTTCAACTTGTTCTGTTTAGTGTAAAAAGCAACATATTTTAATATATGTTCAAGTCAGAGTCATTTTTACTTTTGAAATAATTAATTTGTCATTGTTATTTTCTTTGTTTATAAATGTTTTTCAAACGATTTCAGCTGAATTCTTTCACACATATTTGTCTATATCTTTTAAACAGGAGACTACATGGCCCCGATTGGTCTATGTTCCAACATGAAATGTCTGCATAATCACCTAATGCCCTACTCTAAATTGGTGGAACCGGCTGAGCCATTTCTCAGCGCTGCACTGCAGTGCTAGGTGTGTGTGGCTCACGAGGCAACCACGTGGAGGAAAAATATTTTCCAGATGTGTGCGTGTCTGTACACACAAGAAGGTCATATGAAATAGTGTCTGCTGCTGTTGTCCTTTAAAACCCCCAATACACTCTTGCCCTTCCCTGTACTTTCCAGGCCTCACCAAAGCCTCATCTTTAACCCCTTATGAGGGTGCCAGCAACATCCACAGGAGAGGTGTAACAATAATTGCTCGCCACATCCTACTGTGTGACAATGGAGGTGGGTGTTTAAGACTGTAACACTTCCCAGAGGGCATTATCATGTGACAGAACTGTGTAGAGGTAGTGAAACTAGGGAGAGAGGTGGGTATCTCACTAGCACCATCTAGTGGCTCAACTATCAATTGTCTGAGCAACCTGTTGGACAACAACAGAGATCCATACACGCAGCCCTGCCTAGGTCTCTCGGACCTAGATGTCCCAGCCTGGCTTACTTCACGGTCAAAAGGTCTGGAGCACCATTTGGAGACTTGTCCATGTGAATCACATCAAGAAATTCAGATACATGGTGGTGATATTAGAAATGAATTTCAAGACTTGAGGAGACAGAGTGAATGGATATGATATGATAGTTTATGTATAATGCGCTTAATATCCAGAAGTTTCTAAGTGCGAACGGAGGGATCGAACCTGTGTTGCTCCACGTCGTCTTGCTTCCAAGGAGAACGCATTGCCCCTGAGCTATCCTCCCGAGACAAGCATGAGGAAAAATGAGAAAATATCCCACTCGTTTCCTGCTTTGATACTGAAATAGTCTAAGGCATTTTCAACAGAAGCTCAAGCTCGAGCCTATCAGTAGATTGACGGATATGTGCGTGTGAAATGCCTGAGGGTGGTTTAATTACATTGGACAACTTGCCAATTCCCCCACAATCTGTTCATACGAATACATCAGTGACCCGATTCACCCAATATTGAATATGGGACACCGACAGTGCCCATCCTTAGTGTTATGAGTGGAAATATTGACCTGCGTAGTCGGCGGTGGTCGGGAGACAGGAGAATAATACCATATTAGGGCGTGTGCATCTGAACTGGAGGGGTGGGGGCTGGGGGGATGGGAATGGGAACATGGGTTGTCCGAGGAAGTTACCCAGGTGGCAACCAGGCTGGAGGGACCCCTTCAAGGTCCGCAATGCAGGGTTATGCTGGGTTGAGGGCAGGGTTGGGGCAATGTGTTGGGTTTGGTGGGAAGTGGGAGAAGGGATATATTACCTGTTTAATCCCCCAAATAAAAAAAGAAAACGTTTTCAGATAGGGAAGATATGAACACCCTTATAGATAAAAGGGAAAAATGAAAGGGGGCCCTGGAGGCATAGAGCGGGTGTGAAATGTGTAGCAAAGTGCATATGATTTGACCAAATGCAGTAGAAGAAGGAAGTTTGTAAATGTTAAACATGACATTTGGTGACGGAGATTCACGCATGTGGACTCTCATACCAGGGGCTTTGGACAGCAACCATTGCACAGAACTAAGAAATACCCTGACAGCAGGGGGTACGCTTAGAGGCCATTCAGCCAGTCACAATGTTGGCTCAGTCATTATTCAAATGCAAGACTGTAGATACTCCTCCGGGAATGTTTTGTAGCAGTGTCTTTGTTAACAGCTCACCTTTTTCTCCCCCCATCCCCTCCAATCCTGAACGAGAACTCCTTTCTGCCATTCATCCCTTTACTCAAACCCTACATCGCCAACACCACCAAATAACCACCAGGGGCCAGGTTACAGAAACTTTGCAATGGTGCAAGTGCAGAAATTGCACGGCATTAGCACTAGGGCACAGTTTGCCCTACTTTTGAAAACACTGGGACATATTAGAAAACTATTACACCATGATAAGTGCAGCTTGGGATGGTATAAGCATGGGGGCAAAAATTACCACAGTACAATAAAGAGACATTATCAATGAGTTTTTTCACCAGGGCAAAGTTTGCCCTAGTGCTGATGCCATCCGTATAAGCACAAGGGCAAACATTGCCCTGTTGCAATAATGCAGTGAAAATGTATCTTTTTTGCCCAAGTTCAATGTTTGCCTTAGTGCTTATACCATGCCAAACTGCATTTGTCATAGTGGAATAGTTTTCTAATATGTCCCATTGTTTTACATATAGGGCAAACTTTGCCCTGCCGCTAATACCGTGCAACTTTGCACTTTCACTGGGGCAAAGTTTCTGTAATCTGGCCCCAGAGTGATCTCACAGCACAGAGGCGCATTTTGTGCTCGTATGGGATAACAGAAAAGTAAGAAGCAATCGACAGCTCCAGCCAGTGCTTACTCAACAACTGTTTCCCTTCAGTTATTCACACACGTGAATGCGAGTGGATTCATTTCGAAATGTCTCCTTTGCGGGAGTCAATAAGATTACACAAAAGCACGCAGCTGCATAACGCGCCGTCCCCTATTCATATCCAGTCAGGATCGTCACTTGTTCCTGCACAGGAAGCTCCGAGTCCTCCTCCCCCACCGTACAAGCGTCACGTCGAGTGCCCAGCACACAATACCATGTCCTTGCATCTGAACAAGGCATTCTCGGCTGGCGCACTTCAACCTCACGTGATTCCGGAAATGCACCTTTGTTCCCGGGATCTACCGCCCACTTCTATAGAGCGCCCTCGAGCACTGAAGCCATCTTCTCTTCCCACACACATTTTGAACTCAATGATAACGCCAACATCTGTAATCGAATTGTTGATCCCTCGTTCTTGCATTTCCGGTCTCCCTTTCCAACTGGGCAGAGGAAATATCAACAGCTGAGCCTCCCAGAGGAATAATAGCTCTGTCTCCATCCAATAATGCCTTTGCCCACGGTCCTATTGTCCTGCATGTGTACAAATATTGCACAGCTCAAATATGCGGCCTTCATGGAAAATGTTCGGTTTTCTCATGTATTGTCTGCGGCAGCCGCGTGCGCAAAAACCCATTCAGGCGCACAGAGTATTCATGGATTAATACATCCATAAGCAGCCGTGGCGCAGAGTGGCGCAGCGACCCTGCAGCGCCAGTTATGCCCCAACCCCGCCCCGTGCGCAAAAAACATCGCACAAATCCAGTACATGGCGCAAAGGCCAGTGAACCAGCATACAGCCCCGCAACCACGAAAACGCGTGTAAAACTCCCCGTGCATGCCCCAGAATACACATACCCCGCTTGCGCCAAGCCCATCGCGTGTAAAACTCTCTGCGCATCCCTCGGAATGCACGTACCCCGCTTGCGCCAGGCCTATCACGTATAAAACTACCCACGCACCCCTTGGAATGCACGTACCCTGCTCGCGACAGGTAAACAGTGTGGAAAAAGTCCTCCCTGTGGTGTGGGCTGCCTGTGGGGCATGGCCCGGGTGGATGGGCTGCCTGCGGGGCATGGGGAGGGTGAATGGGCTGCCTGTGGGGCATGGGGAGGGTGGATGGGCAGCCTGTGAGAATTTCGGGGTGCGTGGGAAGTTTCACACGCGATAGGCCCTGTGCGAGCGGGGTACGTGTATTTGGGGGATACGCGGGGAGTTTCACACGTGATAGGTCCTGTGCAAGCGGGGTACGTGTATTTGGGGGGTACGCAGGAAGTTTCAGATGTGATAGGCCCTGTGCGAGCGGGGCACGTGTATTTGGGGGGTTCGTGGGAAGTTTCACACGCAATAGGCCCTGTGTGAGCGGGGAATGTGTATTTGCAGGTTACGTGAGGAGTTTCACACGCGATAGGCCCTGTGCGAGCGGGGTACGTGTATTTGGGGGTACGTGGGGAGTTTCACACATGATAGGTCCTGTGCGAGCAGAGTACCTGTATTTGGGGAGTACGCAGGGAGTTTCACACGCAATAGGCCCTGTGCGAGCGTGGAACGTGTATTTGGGGGGTATGCGGGGAGTTTCACACGCAATAAGCCCTGTGTGAGCGGGGAACGTGTATTTGCAGGGTACGTGCGGATGCACCCGTGCTGAGGGAAACGGCCATGCGCATTATGTCACAGACGCGCTCATGCGCTAAGGGCCTTTCCTTGAATTACACGCCGTGACACCTGCACGTGCAGTTTTTGCACATGTACAATCAACATGCACCTGTGTGGAGGGAAACGCCTGTGTGCATTACGTCACAGACGCGCTAAGGGCCTTTCCTTGAATTACACGCTGACATGCAGTTTATTCACGTGCCAAATCACTCTGTATCAAGCTGGCCACGCGACAACTCACGGAAGACCACACTCCTACCCAGAAGGCCATTGTCATGCCCCCCAGAGCCTCGGGTATCCTGCCACCTGCCATCTGCTGCTGCCTGCCTGCCTGCTGGCCCTGTGCCCTGCTACTTGGTGCCTGCACGTCAGCCATCTGCAGGGGTCCAGTTGCTGTGACCACCCCTGCTGGAACAGAAGATTCCCGACTGGTATTCCATCGCTCCACAGCCCAGCCCCAGGACCCAGTTACCCACCCACACCTGCCTCGGGGGTTGCCATGTCCGGCACAACACCATCTGGCACCATTGGCAACCCCCCAGCAGAGAGGCAGAGGGCTGCCAGCTTCAGTGCCAATGAAGTTGGCATCCTGGTGGAGCAAGTCCTGGGGCATTATGATGCCCTCTTTGGAAGTTCATGCGCCGATAATGAAGGAGGGAAGAGGATCTGGAATGACATTGTGGCTGCCATCTACGTGGAGGGGGTGACATCCCGCGACATGCAACACTTCCGGAAGCGCTGGGAGGACTTCAGGTCCAGGACCCTCATCAAGGGCCGGCGCCTCTTGAAGGCAGCGGATGCTGAGGGGTGCCGGGTCCGGCCTTACCAACATCCAGATAAGGGTCCTGGAACGCATAGACCCAGCGCTCCACCTCCAGATCCTTCAGAGGCAGACCCATCCGGAGTCGAGTGGTAAGTGTACATGCGTACTGATTGGATGCTGTGCATGTTGAGGTGTGCCAGGAGTGTGCAGGTCGGACAAATGTCTTGAAAGGCCCATGTATGGATGTGTATGTACAGGGACATGAGCCTGCCGCATGTGAGTCCAGTCATGTGTGAGGCACATCAATGGTGTATGTGTTCAAATGCATGGTGCCCAAATGCATGTGTAGCTGCACACATGTTTAGATTTCTATGTATGTACTGTGGCATGGTTGTGGTGTGACACATGGATGCTGGTTCCACTTTCATGTATGTGCACAATGTACATGTGCGTGTGTGTGTATTTGACATGTGTTCTACTGTGATACACCATGGATGTATGTTACACCAATGTAAGAGGCTGATTGGCAGATGTGACATGGATGCCGATGATTTGACTGCGACAGCTGTTAGAGATGTACAGATGCATGTATGTCTGGTGGCGTGTGTGCATGTGGTTGGCACTCCCCATGTTGAATGTGACGTCAGGCTAACCTTTAGATGCTCATGCTGTTGTATGTGTATGGATGGTGCTGCCTGCTGCAACATTCCTGTGAATTTGCGCATGTGTGTGGGTTCAAATGATATGTGTGTTGGGGAGTGTGATGCCATGTGTGAAGTTTGACACTGCCACTCATGTGCAACTGTCATGTGTGTATCAGACCATTGTACAGTGCCCTGATGCCTCTGTTCTGTCTCTCCCTGTCTGCAGCATCAATTGATGAAGAGGGCGGAGACGGTGCTGTGGAGCACAGCAGCAGGGATCCCACTGCCAGCCGGAGACGCAAGGCCCAGCTCCCCTCCCATGTTGTCATCTCGTCGGGGAGTGAGGAGTCTGGTGCCGCGTCTATGGCCACAGCTGCCAAGGATAGGTCCAAGAGGCAGAGGTCGGAGGTGGACTCCTCGGCAGCAGAAGGGGCACCTGAGACCCCACAGGGGCCTATGGAGGAAGATGGCACGGAGTCATTCAGGTCGGTGGGGGGTTTGGTTGAGGAGGAGGTCGTGGGAGGGCCACACAAAGGGTCTGGAGGGGGGATTCCACTGGTGCTAGTGGTGCAGTCCAGCGGCAGGGAAAGGAGGCAGCACAGGCGGCCGCGGAGGTGCCTGTGTGTAATCCTGTCCCTGATCCTGTGACTGCATCATCCCGCACCAGCAGGGATGCCTTCATCCAGACCCGTTTTCAGCGAGGGGATGCGCTAACAAGAACTGGCCTTCCTCTCCATGCGGACGTGGCAATCCAGGACCGTGTTGAGCCTGTCCTGCCTGGGGTGGCGTTACATCAATGTGGCATTCGGGATGACGTGCAGGGTTCTCGTGGGGACTCTGCACGTTATTTCAGATGCCTCGTTGACCGCGTCGACCTACTAGGACGGGTCACCAGTGCTGGGTTCCTCCGTGTGCTGGACCTTCTACTGACCCTCTCCTCAACTGAACCCCTTATGCACCAGTCGTCCTCCGTGCCATCTTCCGGCCCAAGTATCACCTGGGAACCCTATGGAGCTGCCTCTGACCCAGCGGCCAGGCTGGTGGAGGACACATCCCTGCCACAGTCGGGAGTCAGAGGTCCAACAGGGGTGGCCACCACAACAACTGGGCCCCAGCAGGAGGAGGACGTGCAGGCATCAACAGGCAGGGCACATGCACGGCAGCAGCAGGCTCAAGGTGGGAGCGATGATGGCTCGGGGCCATCAACATCAGAGGGGCAGGCATCGGCCGGAGAGCAGGAGGACCCTGGATTGGGAGTGTCTTCCGTGTGGCAGCGGTTGGGCCGGCAAATAGATGCGGATCCGCGGCAGGTGGAAGAGGCACAGCTCATTATGGTCAGGGTGGAGAAGTCCATGCGCAGGGCATTGAGGCGGGCTGAGTGCCTTGAGGAACTTCGCAGGGAGTTGGAGGTGGACATGGCTTTATCCTTGCGAGACCTCGGGGCCAGGGAAGAGGCCCGCCTCCAGGATGTTGAAGAGGAGTTTGATGATGCCCTGACCTGGGACATCAATACGTGAACTGTTGGACTTGCCCACTGCCTTTGTAAATAGTTCTGTAGGTGTAAGTTTCCTTTCTTTTTTTCTTTTCCTTTGGGGCGCATGGACTATGCCCCAACTTTTTGTATATAGTTATTTATTAGGTAGGCTTTTTGGTAGGTTTCCTTTGGATTGTTGGGCTCATGGACCCTGGATGTTTACATTGTATATAGTTCTGGGCTGGATTTGACTTCATTGTTTTTTTTTCCCATGGAGCAATGGTTTTCTTTTTTTTTAACCTTTGGATTTGATTTAATGGACGAACGCTTTGGAGCCATTCTCATTTGGATTTATTTGGATTCAGCATTCGCATTTTTTCATTCATTTTGGACATCCAGCCTTTTGTTTATTATTTCTTTTCTTGTGTGATTTTCTTTCATTCCTTTAATTTTGTATTTAATACATTTTTTTATACTTCATTTGTGTGGTGTTCTCTCATTGGTTTCGTGCATGTCACGATGTGGATTTTCTCATTCACGTGCTCCCATTGTGTGTGTCTGACAGACATGTATTGATGTGCATACTTGTCATTTGGGATCTATCATGACATGGGGATTTCAATGTGGAGTGGATGGAATACTTGGTTGGGTCTTTGGACTGGGGTGGCGTGGGGTGGGATTTGGGTGGCCATAAGGGTCATGAGTGTGGATCGTGATGACGTGTTGGGGGGACATGAGTCGGGGCCTGCTGGCAGGTGCCCGTCACTGGGGGTGGGTGGATGGGTGGGGGACATGAGTTGGGGCCTGCTGGCAGGTGCACGTCAATGGGGTGGGGTGGGGGGCATGAGTCTGGGCCTGCTGGCAGGTGCCTGTCACTGGGGGTGGGTGGATGGGTGGGGGACATGAGTCGGGGCCTGCTGGCAGGTGCCCGTCACTGGGGGTGGGGTGGGGGACATGAGTCGGGGCTCACAAGTGTGCTCACAAGTGCATGGTGCCATGTGGGCTGCCTGCAGGGCATGGTGGATGGGTGGGGGACATGAGTCGGGGCCTGCTGGCAGGTGCCTGTCACTGGGGGTGGGTGGATGGGTGGGGGACATGAGTCGGGCCTGCTGGTATGTGCCCGTCACTGGGGGTGGGGTGGGGGACATGAGTCGGGGCCTGCTGGCAGGTGCCTGTCACTGGGGGTGGGTGGATGGGTGGGGGACATGTGTCGGGGCCTGCTGGCAGGTGCCCATCAATGGGGGTGGGTGGAGGGGTGGGGGACATGAGTCGGGCCTGCTGGTATGTGCCCGTCACTGGGGGTGGAGTGGGGGACATGAGTCGGGGCCTGCTGGCAGGTGCCTGTCACTGGGGGTGGGTGGATGGGAGGGGGACATGAGTCGGGCCTGCTGGTATGTGCCTGTCACTGGAGGTGGGGTGGGGGACATGAGTCGGGGCCTGCTGGCAGGTGCCTGTCACTGGGGGTGGGTGGATCGGTGGGGGACATGAGTCGGGGCCTGCTGACAGGTGCCCGTCAATGGGGGTGGGTGGATGGGTGGGGGACATGAGTCGGGCCTGCTGGTATGTGCCCGTCACTGGGGGTGGGGTGGGGGACATGAGTCGGGGCCTGCTGGCAGGTGCCTGTCACTGGGGGTGGGTGGATGGGTGGGGGACATGAGTCGGGCCTGCTGGTATGTGCCTGTCACTGGAGGTGGGGTGGGGGACATGAGTCAGGGCCTGCTGGCAGGTGCCTGTCACTGGGGGTGGGTGGATCGGTGGGGGACATGAGTCGGGGCCTGCTGGCAGGTGCCCGTCAATGGGGGTGGGTGGATGGGTGGGGGACATGAGTCGGGCCTGCTGGTATGTGCCCGTCACTGGGGGTGGGGTGGGGGACATGAGTCGGGGCCTGCTGGCAGGTGCCTGTCACTGGGGGTGGGTGGATGGGTGGGGGACATGAGTCGGGGCCTGCTGGCAGGTGCCCGTCACTGGGGGTGGGGTGGGGGACAAGAGTCGGGGCTCACAAGTGTGCTCACAAGTGCATGGTGCCATGTGGGCTGCCTGCAGGGCATGGTGAATGTTGTAGGGTAGTCCCGTGGTGTGGGCTCCCTGCAGGGCATGGGGAGAGGGGAACCGCACACCCGGGAGGACCCACGATGCCAAATCGCGTGTGAAACTCCCCACGTACACCCCAAATACACATACCCCACTCTCGCCTGGAGTATCTCGTGTGAAACCATGGAACCAAACGATCCAGCAGGTACACTGGTCATTCTGGGGCTTGACCTCTCGAATCGACGTCTTTCAGCCCTTCGTTCAGCTAATCTTTGGTCAATCCGAAGCACCTGTTCAATAAGGCGTTGAAGGTTCTCTGGCTCAGGAATGTGAAGCAACTCGTCACACCCCAAAACAACGTTTTCGGGGTGATTTCTGGCCATTGCGAATCGGTTGCCAATTGGCGGAAACAACTTATGTATGATATAATGTCAGCGTTTCCCTGTTTAATGTCCATCAATTGGTTCTGTGCTGCCAAGGCCAAGTTGGGCGTTTGAAAGACCTCCAGGAATGCTTTTTCAAAGGCTACAAAATCATTCAAAATGGGGCTATTTGTAGCCACCAAAGGTGTTGCCCAAGCAAGAGCATTTCCTGTTAAATTACCCAAGATGTATCCAATCTTGGCTTTGTCGTTGTTAAAATGTGTTGATCTAAAGAGGAAATGGATCCGACAATGGTTACAAAATTCCACCACGCGCCGCGGATCCCCATCAAACGTGATCGAGTGATATGGGCTAATGTACCTTCGGCTTGTGAAGCACTCATTGCCCCCAGCATTACTATTTGGCGGAATGCTTGATTCTCCTGATGCAGCTTAGTCATCTCGGCTCTGAGAGCTCATAACTCATCTCGCAACTCCTGATCTTCCTCCATCTCGAAATCAGAAGGCAGGCGTCTCAATTTGTTAAGGTGAGTATCATGGGAATGCTGCATACCTGCTGGTTTAGCTGAAGATCTAGAAGTGGCAGCCAGACTGTCTGCTGTCTCCAGACGAGCGTATGACACAGGGAACCGGCCTTTCCTCAACCCAAGAGAGGTACTGGGTGGAAGATGGACCAACTCCCAACGTCACAGTGCGCTCTCTCCTGATTTTCGTGACGTCAGGACAGTGCAAGCACTGGCAGGAGAGGCGTTGTGTACTGCAGTTCTCCACTTGACGAGGATAACCAGATTGTGGTTCAACAAGGATGAAGGGCTGGAGGAGCAGGTCCACGTAGTAATGGAAACTGATGCTGTGACCAACTGAAGATCCAATGCAGGCAAGAAGGTAACAGGTGAGGAGATGGCTGACCAGACAGAGGCACACAAACAAGAGTCCAGTAAAGGAATCAGGATAGAGCAGGAGGAGCAACACAGGCAGGAGGATATGGAAACTGATCCAGGACTACGGTGTAATAGTAAAAGGCAGGAAGGAGGAACCTCAGGGAGAAGGCAACTAGGTTGACTGTAAAGGGAAAACTAGCCCAGGAACTGAACTGCCACAGACTGGCAGGAAGGAAGGGCAGCCCTAAGGGAAGGGGAAGCCCCAGGTGAGTAGGAGGGAGGCTGGCCCAGGAGCAGGAACCAAGTGGGAGAGGGCAGGACCCTGGAACAGGGAACCACAGGCAGAGAGCAAAAGACTCAGGACCAGGAAAGAGGAAGGCTCGGGGAAACTCGAGTGGAGCGAGCAACACGAGCTGAAACAAACTGCGTTGAGACGCGATTTGGTTCTGATCTCCACTCCTTTTATGGGCTGCCAGCACCCGAGAGGCTTGAGACGCAAGCCGCCTCGTCTCCAGGTGTTGACGAGCCCAGGACGAGGCTTGGAGAGCAAGCCTTCAAAGTAGCGAGGGCCCAGCCAACTGCGCATGCGCGGAAGCGAGAACGTGGTCATCCGCGCATGCCCAGAGGCATGTCAACATGGACCCTGGGTGCCCTCTGAACGGCGGATCCCCAAGCGCGGAAGCGTGGGTAGATCTGCCAAGAAGGAGCAGGGCGAAAAGGTGCAGAGAACCCCGGTCTCCGAGTAAATGGCATGACAGCACCTGAAGAGTCCCTGGAAGATTTCCAGGAGGTCAGGAGGTACACCGTAAGTGCACACAGGGCTGCCCTGACTGAGGCACGTGTCCCTGGGGCAGTAATGTCATCTGGGGGTTGGCAAGTGCATGGGCAGATGCAGCCGACACCACCCCGGTTGTGAGTCTACCATCCAGGACAGTCCTGGTCAATGACCCTGGCACAGCAGATGTTGCTGCTCAGGGTCCATTCCAGGGCACCCAGCAGCCACTGACGCAAGTGAGGGCTTCCGTCCTTGTTCAACCTGCCACTCCCTCAGTTCAATCCACCAGTGCCACAGCCCATACTAATCAGGGTGGCATTTGCCAGCCAGGGTCTGGACCACTGTCCAAGAGGAGGAAGGTTACACCTGCAGTAGAGGCACATCGAGGAAGAAGCCTTTCTGCCTGTAGGAACTGGACTTCCTTGTGGACTGCGTGCGGGACCACAACCGTGATATGCTAGTGGGGCCGAATTGTCAAACTACGGCTGCCCATCGTATGTCCCACTGGAAGCAAGTTGCGGATTGTGTGAGTGCATTCGGCCATGAGGTTCGCACAGTTGAAGAGTGCAAAAAGCGTTGGGAGGACCTCAAACGCAGTACTAAGGCGAAGCGTGACTCTAATTACAACATGACTCTGGTGACTGGCAGTGGGCCACCACCTGAGGGGAAAGACCTCACTCCGCACGAGTCAGCCGTTGCGGGGTTCATACCGGCAGGAATGGTCGAAGGAGTGAGAGAGATGCTGGACTTTGATGCCTCGTCCAATGAGTGTTGTTGCGTGTTTGTTGAGCCCATGTGTGGTTTGCTTGTTTGATGTGTTGTGCTTGACTGCCACTACATGTCATGAGTACATGGTTCTCATGTGCAAGTCATGCAATGCCTCACTGATGCGTGCCTGCTGTGCAGACTGCTGGACATGTAGAGCAGACCCGGAGTGTCCTCATCACCACACTTGCACCCTACTCACATGCTACTCACCCGGCTGCCCCTCTGGTCCATGTTTCAGCTCACTGGCCCTTCTGCATGTAGCCTGGGGTGTTTTTCCTCTCAGCACTGGGACTATGTCATTGCATGACTGATGTGCATGTGTCTTTTGCCTGCATGCGCGTACTCCATGTAGGCATGCTCCCTTGCCCCTCCACCCCCCCCCGCACCCCAATTTCACCATGGCACTGGTGTGCATCATGTTGCTGTACTGCAATGGCCTGTTCAAGGCTCCTTTGTACATGCACACTTCCCCCAGCTGACCTGCCAGACTCATACAGTGGGGTGCATCCGTTGTCCTTGATGCAGGGTGTCTCACTTGGACTGTGCAGATAGCAGATGCTCCACAGGGACATGAGTGCCCATTCATGCTCCATCTGCATTCCATACATGCCCCTATGTGCCCTTGACTGGATGATCATTGTAGTATGTGTTCAGGATGAACTACATTTCATGGCATTTGATCATCCATTCCATGCCCACTCTGGCTCAGTCCTGCATCATCCACATGTTTAGGGGGTCACAGTCTGTGTGGAGCACAGGCCTCCCCCTGTTTCAGGCCCACTGACTCTGTTTAACTGGTGTAGTGGCTTATGAACACATAGGTGTACTACTGAGGGTTCATCATGTGTCCTGCTTACTGTCCCATCATCATCTGCTGTGTTGTCAGTTGACTCAGATTATGCAATTGACGCTAGTCAAAACTGTCTGCCAATACACAGGTCTATGGTCACCCTTTCGCTGCCATGCAATGCCTCCCTGCTTTTTCACTTAGGGGGTGGGTGGTTTGCTTGTAGCCATGCAACCCATTGCATGCACATTGCACGTGATGCCTGAACCTGCCCTTGCACTACCTTCACGTTTTTTGATAGACTTCATAATGTACTTGTTCATGTAGACAGTGGGTAACGTACACCTGTTCGGCACTGCATCAGCCCACTTCTGAGCCTAATCACTGATGCAATGTCAAAGTGACCTGGCATGTATGGTCAGTTTTTCATCCCTTCTCTGTCATGAATGCGACGGGTACAGGTGTACCCTGTGACACATGTACTCAGTATTGGAACTCCCTAGTGGTTGTTTAGATGAGTTGATTGGTCAATCTGTGGCCTATACCAACTGGCATAGGGCGCTGATTGAATGTGGCATGCCAATCGGGTTGTAATGACTGTGGAGCTTGCTTCACATGTGTATGTGTGCACTTCCACATACATCAAAGCAAGCAGCGTTGTAGCTGCTTGCTTTGGTGTATTGGATGCTGGTCATGTTCACAATACATGTGTATGGGGAAATGGGTGTTTTTGAATGCTTTCACATGTACATATGCAAGCAGCATCAACGTTGTGTAGTGCAGCTTTGCGAGTACTCATGTTTTTGTGAAAGTGTTCATTTACACATGTGTCTTCTGTAGCTTTTTTGTTGACTGACTAATATGTAGTTGATTGACATTTATGCTGCTGAGATTTATGCATTGCGCACTTAATGTGGAAGTAGCATGATCCTGAAGGTTCACTGTTGTGCAGTATGTGTATGCCCAGGCCCACTTAGCTAATATGGTGGGTCCTGGGCGTGGAGATTTTCACAAGGAATGATGTAATAGGGCACATTCATAGGCCAATGTGCTCATTCAGGCCCTGAGGGGTGTTGTGGAGGCCTCATGTCCTGCAGCTCGGACGGTACTGGGCGTTATGGCCTCTCATGCCTGGTTGCAGGCCCTTGCTTTTCTTGGGACATTCACTATATCTACATGGCCCATGCCACCCGGTACATGGATGGAGCTATTTTGCTGATGATGCTTTAGTGATGCATGGCTACATGCATGTTACCTGTGTAATTGTGTGTTTGGATTCACTTGCAGCAGTGGTCAATTTGCAGTTCAGAAATGCTTATGGTGTGTTGCATCTCTTAGTTGCCATCTGTCTTTTCTGCCTGTGACATGTGCCTGACAGAGGTGGTGTCTGATGGAGTTCATATACTGCATGTTGTACTTGTGTAGGCCTTGCTATTTAGACACAGCCATTTCTGCTTTTGGGATGTGTTTGCATATCAAGGCAACTGGATGCATGCCAGGTTCCCATTAGTGTGTGACATGTCTGCTTCATGTGTTGGCTGTCTATGTGATGTCTATGTGTGTGTGTGTGTTATGTGCTTCTGACATGTGTACTAATGTTAATTTTTCTCCACTTTTCAGATGATGACGCAATGGAGCCAGAGGATGGTGTTGTTCTGCCAGGCACAGGGTTGCTATCACACCAGCAACCCGGCACAAGCGGGTGTCGTGGGGTTGTAGACCACGAGAACCCACTTATGTTACAGACCATCTTGTCTTCGGCTAGCAGTGAGTCTAGCCCAGATGATCACTCTGACGACAAGGTCGAGTTGGATGTGCATCGGGTCCATTCGTCAGGGGTGAGTGATTCTGATGTGGATGCTCCTCTGTCCGCGACCCCTGCACTGAGGGGCCAGACAGTGGTTGTACCTCCGCCTGTGGTGGATTGGGACGCAGGGTCACCTTCCACACCAGTTGCTGATGGGTCTTGATGTCCCAGAGGACGCGGTCACAGGAGAGGTTGGAGCAGCTAGAAAATACCATCTTGGCTGAGCTACATGCTCGCCGGGAGGTGTACCAGTTGTCCAGCCAGGCCATGCAGGAATAACTTTGTGTTACACGTGTTACCTTGCAAGAGGAAGCACACATATCACACGAGGTTCTACATGCTGACCTACGTGTCATCGCCACACAGAACCAGGCTATCCCGTCCCACAGACTTGCTGCCGACGAGGGGCAAGCCGTGCCTAGTTGTGGTCAGGGTACTGTACCACGTCAACCTTTTCAGCCAGAGGGTGGTGAGGACGACGAGTTATCTCCCACACAGGTCGGGCTGTGCAGGCATTGAGCCCATGGAGGTTTTTTTTTGTCTCAACATCATCACATGTGGGTGTTGAGGTGCACCCTGTACCTCCCCCCTCCTGGGTGCCCCCCACCCGTGTCATATGTGGCCATTTTTGATTTTTATAGTTAGTTTAATTAATTAATATGGTTTTTCATACTTATTTTAAATAGGTAATATAGGTTTTTTATAGTTAGTTTAATTAGTTAATATAGTTTAAAATTGCTTTTCTATTGTGCATTCATGTGACGGTGTGGTGCTTTGTGGCTTTTGAAAGCATCCACTGTCTGTTCCAGCTGTGCCCTTCAAGCTTGTCTCGTGTATGTGTTTGCAGCTTGGAGTCCTGACTCACATAGGCCACTCCTGCTTCCCTTATCCATGGGCTCGCAAGGATGATTTGGTGTTACAGTCATTTACACAAGGGCATTTGACTTTCCTCATATCTGTGGCCTGTCTGATGTTGTACTACTTGTGTTAACAGCCCTAGTGGGGATTAAGTGGGTTTTCTCCACGGCATGTCTGCAATCACTTTGGGTGAGTCCATGATTGATATGTCCATTTATTGATGTTGATTGTGATGTATGTTCTTTTCTTGCCTGTATATGTGCTTGATGCACTTCATGCTGTAGACAGTAACCTGCACCCTTTGCCTGTCAAAGTCACACTGATGGTGGGAGGAGTTCAGATGTAGGTCTCCAACATGGGCCTGTGACAGCCAGCATGACGACACACACACAGGGAACTTTCCAGACTTATTAATATCTTTCATGCCCTTTATGCAGGAAAATGAGCCTCAAGACTACCTTTTGCAGCAGACACGGGGCCAAGAACTACTGAGACCTGGCCATGTTGGGTGGTGCACACGTGCACATGTGTGCCCAAGCAGAAGCACAGGGCTTGTGGTCAGATGTCCGACAGAAGCAGACGTGTTTCCAGGAGCTCCAAGCAAGGTGAGCAGCACAAGGGGCCACACCGCAGCCAACCTTCCACCAGGCCACTTGCACATGCTTGCAAAGTAGCTCCAGTGCTGGGGAGCTTGGCCAGGCATTGTTGAAGAAGCGCACAGTACAGCTAAGACGCGTTGAGGAACAAAAGCCAAGAAGCTTTACAAGCTGTCAGGGGCACACGCAGGGGCTATCGCACATATCCTCAAGTCCCCCCTGCTCCATAGAAGCTGAGTTGTTAGCGCAGTGGCGTTCCTAGCCAGAAACTAATACAGCGCACGGGGGCACCCAGCGAGGCACAGACTCGAGTGCAGTGCCTATCATTTGCATGTGCAAATTGCCATGTACACTACCTATTGAGATCCGCGGCTGCCAGAACACGACTTGTACTGAAGACGCACCTCGCTATACGTGTCTTGCAGCTCACCCAGGGACCTTTCTATCATGTGTGATTCTTGGCACATTTGTCTTCCATTTACCGCGCGGCCACGTGCGCCTGCCTTACTGCATTGACAGAGTATGAACCATCACAGGGCAAGCTAATATATACGTACAAAGCAGCAGACAAGAGTGTTTGTTTGTAGAGCAGTCACTTAGTTTGAGGCATGAATGGTGTTGTGTGTGTTGAAAACACACACAGATTAGTAACTCAGGCTCTCTTTGCGGCATTGAACTGCTCCTGTTACCGGACCTGAGAGTGCGCAGGCAGGAGGCCAGCACTCAACCAAGGGATAAGTCTTTCTTTGGCTTGCATTTGACTCATTTTGGACAATGTGCATGACGAACATGGTTTCTCTGATTGAGTGCGGGCCTCATTCCGACCCTGGCGTTAACCAAGGCGCTATTAGCGCCTTGGTTGACGCCGTTATCTTTCCGACTCCGCCATGGTGAATGGCGGAATTACCGCCCCATTCGAAGGTTGGCGGGGTCGGTAATTCCCCATTCACCAAGGGCCCTTCCCCATTCCCATTTTTGCCCCATAGGGCTCAATGGGAATGGGGAAGGCGCTAATTATGGAACCGTAAATTACGGTGCCATATTTAGCTCCTAGGTCCCTTTGCGGGTTCGTTTTTTAACGCCTGCAAAAAGCAGGCGTTATGTACCAACCCGCAAAGGGAACTCAGAATAGGGCGGTAAGGGTTTAACGGCACTGGTCTCATTAACAGTGACCGTTAACCCTTACCGCCCTACTCGGAATGTGTTATTGTCAATAGTTGCATTTTGTATTTTGCCCACTTTCCCTTGCCAATCCTACTCCCCTCTCCTGACCCTCTTTCCGGTTGTCCTGTATACCAATGCCTGTCCAAACGACAGATCCCTGACCGTCTTTCCCCGCCGTGGTCTCAGAGGACTTTGTAAGTTTGACCTTGCAGGTGCCCAGACCACGGAGGGGGTGGTTGGTTCTTGCCACTCCTGCGCCTGGAGACCGGAGCTGTGACACTACCCATCAGTTGTTGCATCCTCATTGCATATTGTGTAGTGATAATGATACCCATCCTGTTGAACCATTGTTGAACTGTGCTACCTTGGTTGTTCTATCATTATGCTTTGACATGTGCTTGGACATTTTCTGCTACTTCAAGTCATCTACTGGAGATTCTTGCAGGGTTTTTTGGTGCTTAGAGGCTTTTTCCCTGGTTTGGGGGTTTGGCTCCTTGGAGTTCTCTATGATTTGGTATTTTTACCAGTCAAGGTGGCCTCTGAGGGGCTGGACTCTATTTACATGCAAGGTGGAACATGGAGACCAAGGGGTAGGGTGATCCTGTAGCCAGGTAGACTTGAAGGAAGAAGGCTACATACCCCAGACACAGTTGTTCAGAAGGTCATGGTGATGTGTAAATGAGGGAGGGCCTTTTGTTGTTGGACAGTTGGCTTGGCCTACAGTGTTTGGCACTCTCTGACATTGTAATTGTGGGGTACTATGCACATGATGTGTTCTGCTAGTCAATGCCTGTTCCTGTGTTGTGTTTACTTTTCAGGTGTCAGGGGATTGGTGTGGTTTGGCATGCTGGTGTGTATACATGGGCAATGTTCACATGTGATGTGTACAGGAGGGTCACTTGATTTCACATGCATATATTGAGTGCATGTCCCTACTGACACACAAAGTTGCACAATGCTCCATCACATGTACAACCACCCTTCCATGCCTACAAGTGCACACAGATTGTCTTCTTGGGCATGCTGTGTCCCTGCAGCGCATGATGAATTACCATTTGGGGATCCTGTACATGCGTCAATAGGTTATTTATTTTGTTTGTCCCTTTCATGTGATGCTCAATGTGTATCCCCAACACAATGGCTACTCACTGTGCTGTGTGCTGAGCAGTGTGTTGCAGGAGACACACACAGCGCACAGGTTCGGGAGTAGCGATTAGGCCTTGCCCAATGTGCATGTGAACAGGCATTCAGTGTTGTGTTGATGCTACCAGTGGTGGAAAGCATTTGTGTATGACTTGGTATGTGTGGGAGGTTGTTGGTCTGTCATTTAATCTGATTCCATGTCAGGCGTCATTGTCTCGGGCCACTTTCCATTTATCACATGTCACTTTGTATCTTATTGGTCATTGGTCATGTGTTGGGCTTTTGCTATTGCATGCCATGTCATGGTGTGGCATACAAGGGTGATGTGGGTTGGGAGGGTATGGGTGACATACCAGGGATTGTCATGGCCTGTTTTGCAGGGGGTGGGAGGTTATACACACCTTGCATGTATTCCTTTTGGTCACACAGGATTGGTTATGTTTAAGTAGCTAGGGATGCACACAATGTAGCACTTCCATGGCAACATTCTCAGGGTGGTAAGGTTGTGACAGTTGACTGTCTCTTTGTCATCATCGATTGTCACCTGGTATGTGCCAGGCCTGTGTGCACTCCGCAGGGGTGGGAGTTTAGGTGAAAAATGTGGCCACAAGCTGGGTCCGGGCTGCCTCACCATGTGCCCTTTCCCCTCCCATGGGCAGCGCCTGTGCATGTGGTTGGGGATGTGGGGGCACCACCATGTCCAGTGGTACACCCAGCCGTGTTGCAACATTGTGCAGGACACATGCTGCCACAATGATCCTGCACACTACTGGGGGTGCATATAGTAGCTGGCCGCCAGAGCGGTCAAGGAAGCGGAAGCGTGACTTGAGCACTCCGAATGTGCGCTCCACTATGGCTCTGGTTGCAATATGGGCAGCGTTGTATCTTACCTAGAGTGGTGTGGTTGGGTTCCGGATTGGCGTCATCATGTGGTTGCTCAGAGGGTAGGCAGTGTCCCCTGGGGAGGTGATAATGGTTGTGATTATTTGGGTTTGTGTATTTGTCTGTGTGTGATATGCATGCATGTGCACAGGCATTTGTACTCACCTTGGAGCCATGTGATGCCATGCTTCCCAGCTACCAGGTCCTGGCTCAGGGTGGACATTCTGTATATGAAACTGTCATGGGTAGAGGCAGGGTAGTTTGCATAGACAGAGGAGATGATTCCCTTGGCATCGCATACAACCTGCACATTGATGGAATGCCAGTGCTTGTGGTTTCGATAGATGTGCTCAGTGGCCCTAGGTGGACGTAGGGCCACATGGGTGCAATCTATGGCACTGAGCACTTTGGGGAAGTGTGCCACCCTGTAAAAGTCCTGGAGCACGGCCTGCCTTTCTGCGGGTGTTCTGGGCGTGTATATGTGCCTGCGGACTGAGTCATGACTGCCAACACCTGGTGTAGGCAGCGTGACTGCTTGACCTGTGAGACCCCCCACTATGGCAGTTGTCCGCTGAAATGACCCAGTGGCTCAAAATGCACGACATTGAGCACCTTCTCTAAGGGTCTCAATGCTTGGGAGCACATGGTGGGGAATGTAAGGTCATCTTCCCACTCCCTGACCAGGGCTAGGATGATACGAGGTGGAAACCTATACCTGCCATAGACCTGGTCGTCAGGCACCCCAAAAAGGCTGGTCCGGGGCAAAAAAATACAGGGTCTGTCTATTCTCCTGCTCCTGCGGTGTCCCACGATCAGTGCTGCGACAAATGGGGCATTCATCGTAGCTGTATATACGTGTTTGTTGTTTTCGCGCACTTTTATACTGTGCGTGGGGACGCTTCCGCCTGCCTTCGTGTGGCGGACGTGTTGACGCCTGTATGCGTCTTTTAATGTGCACGGGTTTCCCGTATTCGATTCCATGAATACGTGTTGTTCGCGTGCGTGTGGGCGTTCTGTGTATTTCCCTGCAGTGCTTCCCCATTTACGCTTTCTTTTTCACACGTTGTTCCCCATTCCGCGTGTTACACCCGGTGTCCTGCCCCCTTTTTGGTGTGTGCGCCGAAGTTGTGCGCTTTCCCTGTGCGCATCGCGCACGGCGTTCAGGATGTTGCTGTGACATGTGCGCCCGTGCTCGCCACGCTCGGATTTGGCGCACATCCCGCAGTGAACACGCACAGGCCCTTCCATGAATCGCACGCGTGCATGTGCGCTTACTTTTTCACGCTTGCGCCAAGATTTTCGGTGCACATTTTTTCCATGAATCGGCCCCTTAGTCTTTTATATTGCACACATCACAACCTTAGTTACAGCCGCAAGCCTTGGCCGGAGAGTGGAGTATTGTGATCACGTTAGGAGCAAACTTGAATCTGATTTTTACAGGGTGAGGGGGAGTAGTTAGGAAAAGAGAAGGAGCTGAAGTAGGAATAAAAATAAATATAAAACAATGAACTGCACCTGATGACTACATATTTTTTGTGAATAATGCTTGTGTTATGGACACTAATCTGCTTGGTTTCGTAAATTTGTACAATAATAATAATGGGAATATGGCAGTCACATTGCTTAAATCTTTGCATTATGTGATGACTTTGTGGATGCCAGCCCTTTTTCACTAGGGAGAGTGCCTTTGCATGAGAACAATGATGACTAATCTGGTTTCTGATAACACATCCTCCCACACACACTCTTCTTCTGTCAACGTCATCTCTGCTCTGTGCCAGACCGCCCTCTGTATATTGGTACGGTTGAGAAATCAGTCCACTTTAAAAGTACTGGGATGAGGAAGAGTTCAGCTGACCTACTCTGAGTCTTCAGGATCAGTACTGAGACAAGGAAAATTCCAACTGACTCACTAGGAGTCCTCAAGGTCAGTACTGAGACGAGGAGTATGGTCATATGAGATTTTACTGACCACAATTGGTGGTACATTTCTTCATGGACAAAATACCGAAAACAGGGAATTATTTATTTATTTTTAATTTGGGCCCCCAAACCTCTTGGTTTTTTACACTTATAACACCACCTAAACACCATCCCGACCCATTCTAGCTCCTTTACCCCACTACCCTTTATTTATTTAATTAATGTTGGCAGTGTTTTTCTGTATTATGGTCCACTCTGAAATGTACCACTCTGTAATGTCTTAGATATATTGACGGGGTACCGAGGAGGATTTGCAGAGGCATACAGACTACTACATACAGGACTCATGCTGAACAGTCTAGTGTTTTCCCAAGTCCTATTGGCCAGAGCCATACAAGGGAGGGCAGACTCAGGAAGTATGAGAGAAGCCCTCCCTGGAGGAGTAAGATGCAGGGAAGTTTTCCTGCTCCAGAAGATGCTGTGGACTAGAGGCTCTTTCAGAAGGAGGGGGAATCTTTGCACGCCAGTGAAGTGCTGAGGAGTGGGGGAGTCCAGGAGAATCCCTTTTCAAAGGACCTGACAGAGAGCCTAACCCGCCCTGGAGGAACCAGTGGGACCATATGCTGCAGAGCTGCCACAGCACACCAGACACAGGGAGAAGACGGTAGTAGCCCAAAACCGAAGCAGAAAGACCCCAAGACTGACCAAAGACTACCAGGGAAGATACCAAAGATACAGGGGTGATCGAGATAGTTGGTAGGGACAGAAAGGTGCAGTGGGATACCCTGACCCAGCTAAACAGGGGTAGAGGGGAAACTTTGGAAAGCAAAGTGACCTTCCCAAGCCCCCAAGAAAGAAACCAAGGAAGACGGGTCTGGGACAGACGCCCAATGAAGATTACCATTGTCAGTCATTTTTATAGTTGCAGTACTTGACAGGCTAGTGAACCAGGTCTGCCAACCTGTTACAAATGAACCATACGGGTTTGGGACTCTTACCCCAGAGACTTGAAAGCAAAGCGAAATGAGATGAGAAAAGAAGAGGCCAGGGGAAGGGAAGTGTCCTCCCTGGTGTTGGGAAGAAGAGGCCAGGCGAAGGGAAGCATCCCCCTTGGTGCTGTGAGAACTGCATGAGAGATGCCAAGAGAAGGAAGGCCCTCTCTTGATAATGTAAGAAGCCTAAAGAAAGCAAGGACAAGGCAAGGGAGGCATTCCTTCTGTTTTTTGTAACCACAGCAAAAAGCCTGAGTGAAACCTAGAGAAATTAACCATTCTCTTGGCATCAACATTTTGAGTTGGAGCTTCACTTTCTTTTTGAGGCAGAGAACTTTGCTACTGTGGAACTCTGTTTGTTTTTGCACCATGTGGAACTTTGTGTTTTGAACTTTGAGAAGAAGACCCTGCTGAGCAGACAACCCCTTTGCATCTTCTATTTAGCCATTAGTGTGAGGGCGAGAGTTAGGGTTCTGACACAATGGTGGACTACCTTTATTTTGACATCCTGACAAACCCCTTTAAGATAGGTGTTGAGGCATGGAAACCCCTGTTAGCGTTAGGGCTGGTGAGACTTTCATGAAAGAAGACATGTGTCTTCTTTCACGAAAGTCTATTTCCAGAAACATTCCACCATTGTGTTTGAGTCTTACTTCTTCACCTGTACAATACGCTCATATCAATGCTTTTCATGGTTCTGACTGTCCCCTGTTTGTCTGGGGTGACTTTAACCTCATATTAGGTGCTGACGAGGACCTCCTCGATGATAAAGAGGAGGAGCAGGCCTTTCCGGTACCGAATCCATGATTGGTAGACCATGCCACTTCAAAAGGTACTCTCTAATCATGGGGCATAATGATCGAAATGGGTTTTAGAGTCATACATGGTAGATGCCATTGTAAATCTGCTGGGAATTTTACAATCAATAATACCCGTATCCATAGTATAACTGATTTTATTCTTATTCCAATGAAAGGTGGGTATGAATTTGCCATTTCGAGATTATTGGCAGATGTGAGAGTGATCACTATCCACTTTCACTTGCTTGGTCTTGGGAAGGGAGAGTGGATATAGATCTTGGTCATACCTACCCACTACCTCTGTAAATTGTAGGGGTTTGGAATGGAGGGCTGAAAGGGAACATGGCATGTTCAATAAAGCGGTATGAATAAATAAGGACATTTAATTACTTACCTTATCCTAAATGTAACTGTGATGATGATTATCAGTGCTTTTGCCACCTTTGTCACAGATGTTGGTGACATTTTCAGTTTTGTGAGGTAAACCCGCTCATTTTGCAGAACACAAATCTAGGTTATTGACTCGCTGCAAAGCTAAAAAGAGAGCTCTTCTTACTGCCCTCAAGGCTGCCTCCCCTGATAGTTCTGACATTAGACAGAGACACAGGGACTTTAAAACAGAATTAGCAAAGAGAAGGGCAGATATTGCCAGTGAGTATTGGGGAGCATTATGCCTGGCTGCAACTTCTTTTGATAACAAATCCTCTGGGCAGATGATAGCCAGGAACTCGAAGGGGTCCGATGTGGGTTCCTTATAAATTCCAGACGTACGCGTGCATGAGCAAGACTGCATTGAGTATTTCCGTACGCTCTATATCCCCGGATCTAACAGCGACCTGGAGGGTAGTAAATGTATAATCCCTGTATCCTCAGACTCTGGGACCTTAGAACCCTTTACAGTTAGGGATCTGGAATTGGTTATAGAGCAGCAGAGACCATTTAGGGCCCATGGGGCAGATGGGGTACCAAATGATTTATTTTGTTTTTGTATTGAACTGTGGTCTCCCTTTCAGACCCAGGGGTTTCTGTCTACTAATCCTATCCCAGTGAACTGGAAAACTGGCATTACTGAGCTAATGTATAAATAAGGCAATGCATCGCTCCCTTCTTCTCGTCCAATTATCCTGCAGCTAAAACATGGCTGATTGCTTTGGACCTGCAACCTAGATGCTACATCTAACTCACTGTGGCCAACCACCTCTGCAAGCTGTTACCCAATGACCCACATCACTATATGTGTTACCCTATATCTCAATATAACAAGCTGTATGCATCTACCATACGTTTTCTTTTTTCTGTAACTGGATCCAGCGCCTTGATGCCTTTGGGATTAGCGTGCTTTACAAATGCCAAAATAAATAAATAAATAAGCTCTTGGCCGGTATTCTCATGACGAGCTTGGAGGAATGGGTGACAGAATACAATGTTCTGTCTGACACTCAGCTGACCCTTAGGTCAGGGGTCTGCACTGTAGATCAGTGTATAAACATAACCCTGACCCTTGCATAGCATGTTTTACTTTTGGGGTTTCTTGTCTACGTTGCTTTTATGGACATGAACTCTGAAAAACTCTTGACGAGATGAGAATCCTGAGAACATTGCTTCGGATGCTGGAATCTCTTCACAAAGAATCCCAGGTATGTGTTTGTTATGGAAGAAGGGGTGAATTAAGAACTATTATTGAGGTGGGCAGGGTGTCAGGCAGGGGTCCATGCCCAAACCTGTCCTGTTCTGTCTTTATAAGACGTGCCTCTTATCTTATTGGGAGGTCTTAGGCACCGACGTACCACATTGTGTGGGAAGAAGGTTGCTGGTGTTGAGCTACGCCGACAATGCACACATCCTGAAATCCTTGCAAGCCTTGGTGAGGGTTACGATCAATACAGGATTTACCGGGAACATAACATCAATGCTAGAAAACATTGTTCATGTGTTCTTCAAAGAAACCTCGGTGTGACCCAAGAATATCCCCAAATTGCGATAGGCTGACACAGTGTGAAAACTTTGACTATTTGAACTTTGACTATTTGAACCGCCGATGAGAACTATATCCTATTTAACGCCCGTTCCGTAGCAAAAAACAGACATTGCATCTATGACCTCCTCGCCTCTGTCAAACCAGACCTAGTTTTCATCACTGAAACCTGGTTCTCTGATGACTTCGGCCCAATCGCTAGTGAATCCTTTCCCCCTGACTACTCCCTCATCCCACTGAACCGTCCATCCAGAGGAGGTGGGGTAGCATTCATCTTCAAATCTCTCTTCCGCGCCTCGATCATCGACAACCAACCCTCCATCCCATCCTGCAAATCTCTCCTCGTTAAACTTTCCCTCTCCCCATCGCTCTCTCACAACTTCCTAATAATCTACAGGCCGCCAGGCTACGATAGACAATTTGCAAACAACCTTTGCGACTCAATCACCACCCTCCAACTAAACCATCCCAACCTCACCCTCCTTGGTGACTTCAACATATGGCTCGACATCCCCACCAACCCCATGACATTGCGTGACATACATAATATGCCTTGGAATGCAGGGAACATTTGAAAGAGCATACATCATAACACACCCCACGCTTACTCTCTCCCTTACACCACCACTCAACTAGAACACAGAGATACTATGACACCATTCGGCATATCTGTCCTCATATCTACATCTCCCGCTCACTCCACAGCACTCTAAGTAAACATTGCTGGTTTCACACCCCCCAGCCAGGCGTTCTCCTCAAGCCTAACGCAGCCACACTCGTCCTGGATAAAGCCGGCCAGAGCGAACACATACTCCTGATCTCTTAACCACCACACCTACCGCTAAGAAGCAGCTACCACTTGAATTCCGCATCAGCTGCACACATACCTGGTGCGCACACGCACTTTTGGACTCTCTCTTCTCTCTCTACTGACCCGAACTTCGGTTCCCAAGGGTGTTCAACCTACCAGCGCCTTCAGACCATACCAATGGTATATAAGGCACTATATAAATGCAAAATAATATAACATAACATAACATTTGGGCTTAATTTTCTGCAAAGCCTTGCATGGAGTAACATTATAACAGAACCAAGACTGAAAATGTAGCAGGTCATTAGTGGTCTCTTCAGATTAGCCAAAATGCTGCAACAGCACTTAATCGACCACTTGCTAGCAGCCTTCAGGGCAAAGGTGTGGGATCCTATGGAAGTACATTGCGCGGAGTGGGCAATTTACATGGGTGGCAGTGTAATTTGTCTTACACCTTTCGGGTGTTGCCTCCTCTACCTCTAGGTATGCCTCCCATTTGGAAACCAGACACATGGATCTTTCAGAGACTCTTTCACTGAGACCGATTTTATTCTGGCATTCCTTGTGGACAAGCCAACATGAGAATTAAAATAAAACACTAGTAAAACGCCTGCTCTTCCTAGAATGTTGCTTCAAAATTGGGTTGTTGGCATCTATTAAAAGATTAATGGGTTTGGATTCTGTTTAACAACCTTGAAAATATTGCTGTAGTTTCTTTTTTTTTTTTTAATGTAGCACTCTAATGTAAAGCGCTTTACATAGGACATATTTACATACAATACTATTATTTCCCAATCGAAATGGGTACACATTATAGACCTCAGAAGGATGAAAGGCTGAGTTTGTCTTTCTGGGATATGGACCTGCAATTTGCAGATCAAACACAAAAATCAACAGCAACGAGCGCTTAAACCGCTGAGTCATCTCACCCGGCGAAAGGGATGCTTAAATTTAAGTCTATGACCTTATGGGGAACACAGGGCATGTATGCATCTCCAAAAACCATCCACTAGGCATTATGTCCCTCCCTCCCCTGCATTGGAAGTGGCTAGGTACCTTACCTGGTTACAAACTCTTATCATCGTATACTAGCGACAAAGGCCAGGCTGAATGGTTTCCTTGTTAAAGCCAGGGACGTCATGTCACCAAAATGCCAGGGGTAGCAAAAGTGACATCACACAACCCTTGCCCTCTGATGACATCACAGGAAGTGATGTCATTTGTTTGCGCCCTGAAGTGACATCACGGGAAGCGATGGAACACAGACTTTCACTCATAAACAAAATAGGAAATGGCATCACATTCCGACTGTTCATAAGTACACTACAAAAACTATGGTTACAATATCACTGTAATGTGATATACATTTCATGCAAGAATGGATCACCATATGTATCGTTAATATCAGTGTGTATAGGCCCATATTACCAAATTACTGTTAATGCAAGCAGACGCCCCATGCCAAATGATAATGATGTGTCATTATATAGCACTTACGCTTAAGTGCTTTAAATAGAACAAATATACATACAATTACATGGTACTCATTTATCACTCTGAGACGGATGAAAGGCTGAGCTGGCCTTGCTGGGATTCGTACCTGCAACCTGCAGATCACATACACATTGCAGAAGCGAGTGCTCAACCCACTGAACTATCTTTCCAGCTATAGTACAATGTGCAATTACATGTCTGAATGTTCTCAAAGTCAGAAAGTAAATTACACTCTGTAGTTGATACCATTAAACTGGTAACTGAGATTTAACAGCAGGCCAGTTCATATGCAGGTGTGGTGCAAAGTTGGCCACATGTCAAGCATGCGCGTATCTACTTTTCAGGCTTCAGAGGATGGCAAAATACATACCTTTGGGAGGGTTCATAACTGTGTATTAAAGAATTTAGAGATGTGCAGGGAAAGCAGCGCACTCACATTGCATCCCCCTACTCCGGGCACTAGTTATCTCATACATGCAAACAAACATCCTGAATAGCATGCCATGGAGATAGGAAAGATAGACACATTACAACAAAGCATTAATTGTGGCACAATGAAATCAGGGGCAACTTTATGTGCTATGGTCAAACATTTAGGCACAAGGATTTTGTCAAGTGACCGAGGACACCGAGATGAAATGTCTTGTGATGATTGTAACAGAGACCACAGCAGAAAAAAGCATGCTATAACAGCAACTTGCGAAAAAGCAAAATGCATAGTCCTAAATAGATGTGTATTCTTCTCTAAATGCTTTTTGGAATTTTTGGTCTGCATTGTGAATTTGAGGTTTTTAAGAACAGACTAAATCAGTGACTCACCCCCTGAAGTGTGCCTGAAATAAATCGCTAATGAGTCTATCAATTATTGTAAAGAATTCCATAAAGACAAATATTTGTTGTTCCTATTCTTTCTTTTTTAGGGTCACTGCTCAAAGTGTTACACTTGTGGAACTCTCTGTTTTTTTTAAGGGGCCTGAACAAGAAAGCCAACCACTCCAGAAACAAAGAGCCACATGGCTTTGGCCAAAGCCCATGAGCGATAATTAAAAAAATAGATTAAAAAAAAAAAACGTTTGTGCATTTTTTTTAGGGGTAGCCAATTGCGACCTCTGATGACCCCCAAATGACATCCCTGGTTTAAGCGAGGAGTTGTAAACGGACGGGAAGTAGCATACAGATGATGCCCGATGCCCATGCTGTGAGAATTAAACCGTGGCCCATTTTATAGTGTTCTTTCCCTTGTATGATATGATGTACAGAAACAATACCAATTGGGCTTTTGTAAGACATCGGAAACCTGTGTTTATGATGCTATTGTCTCTTCCAGATGTCAAGAATGGTTTTGGGCTTGCCTGTTGGAAACATAGACCATCACTTTTTGGTTCTCAACTTTATAGCTTTTTATTGTTCAATATTCCATCTGTATGGTCAGTACAATAATGGTCTTTGGTGTTTGCAATTTGAATGGTTTTAATGTTTTACTTCTGTGCTGGTAGAGCATGTCGTTTTTTTCATGGTTTATACTTTTTATTGTATGGTCAGGGAATTTTTATTGAAATGTTTTATGGATTATGTTAAATACGAAATAAACTGAATTTTGATAATGACTTTGAAGCACTATTTAAAAAAACAATTCTCAGGGGTGAACCCTCCACACAAGTCACCCGCATACCTCCTTGTTGGATTCCAGGTCCCGAGCTTCGCTCGGTCGCTCCTGCCTCCTCAGGGCAAACAGATAAGCCAATCCAATTAAGGAATTCAACAGTGCCCATTAAATAAAAAAATTCACCAGCCCCCACAGCATCTATACAACCTCTATTACATTTTGTGCCACATGATAATGCATTTGAACAGTCTTTTGTTTGTGTGAAAAGGGTTATTTTACACTCTCTTGTAAAGAAACGTTTGAATATGTTTACTAGCTGCTTTGTGTAATAGAGGTTGCAGAGATGAATATGTAACAGTGCAATAAGTATGCATTCAGCCACAAACACTGGAGGGGATTGTGCATTGTACAGCACATTGGGCCTCATTACGAGTTTGGGGGTAGCCATGCCCTTAATAAGGCCATGGCTACCCCCAAACTCGGGTCTGGGTTCCCTGAATGGGGAAATACCGGGGCATTCCGAACCTGGAGGGCCCGGTATTTCCCCATTCAGGGAACCTGGACCCGGTACATCGCCATTCCTATTTGAGCCTCCATAGGGCTCAATGGGAATGGGGAGCATGCTAACAAGGGGCCTGTTAATGATGGGCCCGTTGTTAGCATTCTGGGCTGCTCGTGGGACCCGCTAAGGACGTCTGGTAAAACCAGGCGTCCTTAGCGGGTCCCGCGAGCGGACCTCGTAATGAGGCGGTAGGGGGTTAATGGCACCGGCAGCTGTAACGACACCGTTAACCCCCTACCGCCAGGGTCGTAATGAGGCCCGTTGTGTTTTAATATTGTGCCGTTTGAAAATAGTTTGCATAATAATTGAAAATGGATATGTAACTTTTTGCATTTACATATGTGCCATTTGTAATGTGCTTCCTCGAGCCTTGGTAACACAGTACGGAATATGCATTTCCTGTGCACATATAAGTCGCCCAGTAGACTTCCTCTGGGTCTCTTTCTAACAGATACATATAAGAGGCAACCAGTGCCCTCCTTCTTGTTTATTCCTGTTCTCCAGTGTATCTCTTCCTCTTCCTTTTCGTGATTTCCATTTTCCTTGTTTTATGTATAAAATGAAACAACGAAAAAGGGTAAAGTGTCGAATCATAGCTATCTCTTCGATAGTTCAACGCATCACAATATATATGTATAATAGCCGCAACACATATAAAAATAAATATAAATACGCCTGCATCTCGCGTTACAAGATGCTGAAAACAAAGCACAGCAGCTCATGGTACATTTTAAGGGCCTGATTCACCGAAGCGTTTTATAATGGTGCAATCCCATAGGAAAACGCTCAGTCACACAGCAGACATCAGTGCAGAATAATAAAACAGTGAGAGTTCCTGCTAGGAGCTTCCAACACAGACGTCCATGATGCTAAAAACAGAACACAACCACTCGTAAAGTGTGACTTCAAAATTGGGAGGGGCAAAGTGCAAAGTGGCTAATAGCAGCTATTTCATAAAGTGTAGTCTGAGAGTCAAAAGTGCAAAGTGTGCAATAGCAGCTATTTCATTCACAGGGCAGGATTTAAGGCAGGATAATCAGACAGTACAAATCCCCAGCAGTTGGTTGGGCTTGGATGGCACTCAGTTGCTCAATAGATATTAATAGCGACCAAAAACGTGATCCATTGCTTGTTATAAGGCTATCCAGCATTGATTCAGCTTTGTTTTGATGGATTACATGCCGATAGTTTTTCACGCAGATAGTAAACGCTTGTTTCAATGTTTTAACCATCGGGATAACTGCCTGACCCTTCTTCATGACTAGTTGTACCTTGCGCCTACGTTTTCTTTTTTTGTATAGAACCCTGGTGTCAAATTCGTGGGAATTATTGTGACTAATAGGGCCCATGTTAAGTTTCTTAATTGGCACTAAGCCCCTTGGCAGATTTTGCAACAAGGAAACAAAATCGGAAGGCGTCCTCTCAGGAAACTTTCCTTCGTCGTATTGCTAATTTGTTTTAGAGTTGAACCCCATGGACATGGACGGCCTCCATATAATAGCTTGGTATCTCTCCCCCCTAATTTCCAAACATACGTTTTTGATCCTCCTATTGTCAGTGATGGTGACCAAGGCCATTGTCAGAACCACCTGGCACTGGTCACTGCCTTCCTGGAACGTAACCTTAAATTCTTTACACTTAGGAAAAAGGTTGTGGGAGACAACTATAGAATCAAAAGTTCACTTTGCAACAGAGCTGAACAAGTGCATTTTGCGGGTATGTCACCTATTTGAATACATTAGGATTCTCATGCCCCACTAGTCCAAGGTATTTCTGACAATATACCCTCTAACCCTAACAACCATGAAGCCTTTCTTCCCCATTTTATGCCATAATGGTGTTCATTCAGACATTCACTGTTGAGGTCCTACAATGATATAACCCCCAGACCCATCTCCAGTGCGTAGTTCTCAAAAATATCTGAGACACTTTTAAAAGAATGCCCCAGATTGGTCGATGAAGGGTTATAATAGACATTTAAAAGAATGCGTTCTCTGTACACACTCCCATTATCATCGCACCAATCAAGCTTGATGCCTAAATATCACAGCTTCCTATGTCTAAATTTGTCATAGTAATGCCACTTGTGAGGAACAATGCACATAACAACCCCCCATAAGGAAGCCCTCTAATGCACCTACACACTGGCACAGACCAAATCTCAAACCCATCGAGGATCGGAATGCCAGTAAGCCATGTTTCTTGAAGGCAGATTATCTCCACTGTTAACCATAGGTCATAGCTTGAAACTAAGTGCTTGAAACCATGTGTGTTTCCCGAGACCACGTATGTTAGCTGATTTCACATATTATGTTGCATTGGTTTCCCTTTTACATGCAATGTGTTCAAGTTGTGTGCCCAATGATAGGACACTGTGCGATATTCTGATGGACCATTTGCCCAAAGTTGTCCACTAGACATTCCTGGTTTCACCGTAATAACTAAGGGGTCATGTAGTATGGGCAGATGTTTTGCAAACAATAAGTCAGTCATTGTTGTTAAATTAAGAGGAGCCACAATGTCAGTTATTAAATAACCAAGCTGTTTCAAGTGTAAGCTTTCTTACAGGACTATATTCATAACCAGGTCAGAATGAAAGCCCAACCTCAGCAGATCTACTCTGGCATTGTCGATGAATTCTATCTGAGCTAAATCCTTCGATATTAGGAATTCTAGGCTTGGTAGTTCGCTGAACAGGCTCAACACATATCGCCTGTTCAAAGGAAAGTCACCTCTTACTGCAAACCTAAGTTCCAAGTTACTTTAGGGCAGTACGTACCCCTTCTGTCCCTCCACACATTGGGACATTCTGTGCCCCTGAAGGTAAGTCACCAGTTCGTGGAAGTCTGAACTGATTCATGCTCTTAGTTTCCTATTGTACAGGCTCCTTCAGTGGGTCAATGGCTGGTATATCTGGCTGGCTGATCAATTTCTTTCTCTTGTCCTCCAATGACAGGAAGAGGAGGAAGGCGATGACCAGGGTGCAGGTTTGTTGAGTGCCTGGTACTAAAGGCGCTGTATTTTGTGACAGAGATGAAAGAGGCATAGTCACAATTCTTGTCCCTTCTTCTTCAAGAGCTTTTGCGGCCTCAGCTGCATTCTGATCTTCTTCTATGTGCTTCAGCAAGGTGTCTAAATCCTTTTAGTTTAGTGGTTGCCATTCCTGAAGACACATCTTCAGTTTCCTCCGTCAATGTCGCTATTAAAATTTTAGTGAACGTAGGAATTTACGTTAGCCCTTTCTTCCTTGTTGTGGAATGTTTTTGACATTCTTAGATTTCTTTTTCTTTTCCTGTTGTAGGTAAGGTAAAGGCTCAGAAACTTCATCCATCACAAGAGGCGCCTCTTTAGTAAGACCTTTTTCCGGAGTAGCCAACAGCATGGGACCCTCAGTACCTTTTTCAGCAATTGTCTCTTGTGTTTCGAAAGACCCTATGGAGCCATACATCGAATGGGCTAGTTGCACAATTAGGTAATAATATGGTCTGACTTCCCTTATCAGTAACCATTAACTTGATTTTCATTGGATCGCTCACAGAAGGCCCCATAGTCATTAGAGTGCCACTTGCCATAACATATACCTCTATAAAGTTCATTTTAGCACATAGGTCACAGAGTGCAGTTCATATTTCTCTTGGATTGTACTGGACTAAGTCATATCCTTTGTCCATTGTTTTGAGGATCCTTGACAAAACCGGAAATGAAAAAGCACCAATAATGTATTCCCATTGTGTCATGTCCGGGTGATTTTGTACGTGGTTTTCTAAGCTAACGGCATCCTGATCCCCCAATTGCTGGTCAGTAGGTAGCAGCTCATCCACAAAAATGATGATGTAATGGCGCACACCGATTTTTCAAATAGATTTGTGGATGTCTGAGCCGACGTTTTAGATGTTGTTATAAATAGGGAGACTTCCTCCCTCCTGTCCCAAGCGGGACGGCAGGATGTACCAAGCTCAAACGAAAGGCGGATGCGTTTGGCTAATTCTTCTGACCCAACAGGGGCAAGAATCGAAACGTCCGAGATTAGATCAGTATTTTGACATGTCAATAGATCTCCCACATCAATATGCTCCAGTGATCATGAGGCGCCCGAGACATAAGACCTGTCAACGGTGTTGCTGGGCAAACTACCCCTGGCGGAAACAAGTACAGGCAATCGTTTTTCATTGCAATCCCTGCCACAATCTATGGCATACTTCTTTCAGTCTGGGTAACAAGTTGTTGATGTACAGGTGTTTCAATTGCAAAGGGTCAGCAAAAAGAGATCGATGTGTCCAGACTTTATTTTTTATTATTTTGCTAGTGAATGGAATGGCAGGCTCTATTTGTTTGCTACTACTTGTAAGACCATATACCATATGAGCGTAGCAAGGTATGCAGTGATTATATCTAATACAAAACAACTAAAAAAATGAATAAAAAAACAACTAATACCAAAATAACTAATAACAAAAAAAACAACAAAAAAGAAATGTGTTGGTTTGGAATTAGTTGTTTTTTTATGCGTTGTTTTTTCAGAAGTTATTATTTCATTTGTTATAATTCCATGTAACCGTATAGCAATGCCTAAAATAGTAAACTAAGTCAAATGGATCAAAAGAGCTACCACAGATAGTTCTAATAGTATATATTTGCAAGTGTGCACTGAAGATGTATGTTTATCTCTTCGTGGATAGCGGACACCTTCTGCCTTCGGCTGCTGGACTGCCAGACTGCTATGTCTCTCGCAGGCAGCCTCACTTAGCCGCACGCGAGTGCTACCGGCAGCTTCTGGTCAATTTCAAGAAACACTGGTAGTCAGGCAGGATAGTTGCAGGCCGATCTGGCAGCCCAAAGCAATCCACAGAAAAGCAGAGCAGTTATCCTTCTAATACCACGCATACCCTGCAACACAGCTTTCCAAGGGATCCAACCCTAGTATTTGCAGCAATCGCTTTAAAATTTCGTAGTTGGGATTGACCCAGTGTATTCTAACCCCCACGACTGATGATCAAGAATACTTTCTAATCTAGTGTTTCCTTGCCACGCAGCATATACATGGCATACTACTGTTGGACAGGCAATCCTTGTATTTGCTTTCATTTGTTTGGCCACAACGGGCTGCGCATTGTCAAGTTTTGACGATATACCCTGTCCTTATCACACGTTTTGCCTTGAAAAGGGCCCGTTGTTTAGGGTTGCAACACGTGTCGGCAGCTCTGTTTCATATTGAATCATAAAACGTTCTTAAATAGCCTCCTGGCTGTTGACTTTTTTGAATTACATAACTTGTCACATTGTTAGTTTGACAATGTTCTAGTTCATCTGTGTTTCAGCTTAATTACGTGTGGGTTGCGCAACAACATAGAGGTGACAATTTTAAGTTTGCATTTGTACCAAATTAGCAGTTCTGAGGTTACTGCTGTCCCTCGTACGTGCAGCAAACCTAGCTTTCCCCAAATCCTGGGTATCGTTTTATGAATTATATTCTATCTTTCAACCCACCGTCAGCCCCAGCACCTCGTGCTTACGGCATACCTCAACCCAGTCTTTCAGTTATAAACAAGTCATCAGGGTCCAGACTGCAACCTTTGATGATGAAGTCAATGCACTCCGCTCTGCTAATAATATAATGAGACTGGGTAATCACACACGATTCTCCTCTCTCCTGATGCCTTTATTCTGCCAGACTGCTGTGTCTCTCTCACTCTGCCTCACTGCGCTGCATTATCTCAGCCTACATTGTAATCGTTGATACAAGGCTAATATTAAAAAAAAAAATGTTTTGCATGTATTTAGTTGTATTTATTTATTTATTTGAAGGAGGCAGTGGTGTTCCAATCAAATGCACTTGACAAGGGAGTCATTATAGAGTTCATGGATGTCCCATGAATGGGGGCTGCATCATGGCAATGCATCTTTGGAGGTAATCCAGGTTGAGAAGGGGGCAAGCAATGGAACATGCAATAGGGACAGGAGAGTAATACAACATAGTATATGTGCATCAACAGAAGTAACTGCAATAGAGGAATATGTGAGTTAATGACAGCAATAACATTACAGAATGATGTACACCAGTGGTGTTAATAATAGCACAGTGATGTTTTACAGAAATGAACAGTGCTGTATTGGAAGTGGACCATGAGAGAATTAGGGTGGTGGGTAGTAGTGGCCAAAGTTTACCCATGTTGGGTGGTGTACAGGACCGATAACTGCCCACCAGCTTGAGCTTAGGTAGTAAGGGATAAGGGCTGTTAATGGCCAGTATGACCCATGGCTTCCTCCAAGGTAAGAAACAGTGAAAAGTATGACATGTTTGTGCCTAAATTATTGACCAATTGTCTGAATCAACAAGAAGACGCGCCTGCAAGTGGCCGTAGCCGAGTCACGGAAAGGCCCAATCATTTTGAAAGCTATGTTGATGTGGCTTCATGACCTCGTGCCTATTTTTAACAGCCAATGAGATCACAGGCTTGGGTCACCCGCTTAGCCACATCAACGAACAACCCGATCACATGCTGCAGCATGTTGACACAGCTATGCCGTGCGATGAAATCCATGTCTGTGAAATGACCCAATAGGACATCAGGCTTCCTTGACACGCCAACCAATGATATCATGTGCTGCGGTTGGGCGCCTACACATAACCCCTGGCCGCATAAACAAACTGACCAATCACACATTACGATGTATTGATGTGGCTACGCTCATGCCATGTGACAAAATGTATGTGTGAGAAATGACCCAATAGGACATTGAACATCTTCAACAAAGCTATGCATCATCGCGCCAGATACACCAGCCAATAATATCACACGCTGCCGCTGCACACCTACACATGATTTCTATCTGAGTCAACGAACAGCCCAATCACGTGTCATGCATATCACAATATATATGTATATATATTCAACTAAGGCACCTTAACTTTGCGCCCTCTGTTGCGCAGCCTATCATTACAATGATGACATCACTGATGGCATCACTAATTACATGTTCTATCAAATCACTGTTCACATCACAGATTGCTATATTAGAAAAGGACATAGGCCTACTGCCTAGGAGTATCACATTACTCAATCGCGTTATAAAATTGAATACAAGTACTCATTTACAGAGTCTGGACGTGAGCCATGCATGCAGCCAAAAACACACATAAATACTAGTACAGATACATACAATAATGGTTATTGAATGCAACAGGAAAAAGTTCAACTGTGGCATAAATAATAATAATTGGACACACAAATGGACTGTTCCATAAACAATTGTTCTTTACCTAGAACAAAACAATTTTTAGAAAATACAAAGAGATGCAATCAAAAGGTGCCTTGATCAAATACATTCCCACACACACCATGGCTACCTCATTATGAATAAAGAATGGAGAAGCAACACCAATACAATGAAAACATTGAGCAAATACAGAGGTGGAACCTATTACATAGTAAATAAAACAGAAAACAATAAATCAAAACATTACTGAAGGAAAATACAGGATATGACCCTGAAACCGAACAAAAGAATAATACAAGGATGTACAAGACATGCACTGAAATGTAAAGTGTAACTTAATCAGCGAAGGAATCTATCAAATATGTATCAAGCGCAACCAATTTAGATGAAACACGAAATTCCATCACAGATCACATCCCTCATGCCATCACTGGTTCATTGTATGTAACAGTTTTCCATTTCTGCTATATCTTGAGTGTGTTCATTTTCCTAATGTTATCCAAACAGACACTTTAAAGTACAATTAGTACCCAAAGAGGGACAATCAAATTGTTACAAACAATCTGATCAGCCTTCCCCGGGTCCTTAGCAGCCTGACAAGACACTGCTCATCACCAGGTCTCTCTGAGTTCCTTCAGCAAGTGGCTGCCATTCAAAGGGAGAAGGGACTCATCTTTCTTTCCATGGCAGCCATTTACTTTTTAAAAATCTTTTTAATGGCAACCCAGTTGTGGCATATGCAGCACATTACCTTCATAACAGATAAATGGGGTGCCGCTAATATAGCAACAGGTAGAATTGAAGCCGCAGCTGCAGAAATGGAAGGTTGACTGTCTGTTGGTGGTGTCCAACTGGTGGATGCAGGTGCTGGAGGTGATGCTGATTCTCTGCGATGTAATGCATGAGACCCATGCGTTTTTATGTTGTGGTGGTGCTCAGATGATTTACAAAACTCATCATCCACATCATCCCAGTGGATCTGCACAAAATTGTCTATTTTGACTAATGTTCCCAGGCATTCAAAGAGAATGTTTGCAGGTACACATCTCAGTGTTATTTTGCACAATGTGCATTGGACATCATCCACCTCTTTCTTTAACAGTGTTCTGTTACTTTGAAGTAACGCCAACTATCAGCGATGGACTTAATTGCAGGTGCTTTCGTCTGGGGTGGAGATGGATTGGGGACCCACTCAAAATCCTCATCCCTGCTACTATGATTGTGAGACATGTTTAAATGTCTAACATAGAAGGACAATATAAAAGAATACAAAATGCAAGACTGAAAAGACAATGCCACAAAAAAACTTTAGTAGTCATTATGTACATTGTTCCTGTGTACCCCTACCAGATTGTGTATTAGAAGGACTGACAACAATGATCAATATAAAGTGATTTACTTTGGGTATGGTGATAACTCATAGATATGGAATCTGGTGTGTCCTGATTGGCCATATGTAGTGTTTCTAGCTGTGTCACTGTTTCCACTGAAAATGAAGCTCTAAATATTTGCGGACACTTACTATGTAGGTATCCAAAAGATCCACAGATGTTTACATCAGCAACAAAGGCAGCATGTGCACAGTGTGAGTTCTATAATCATAAGCTAACTTATAAAGAAAATGATGCCTAGTGCCATTATTGCTGTAATCTGTTACCTACAATGTAATTACTGTTGAAAACCAAAAAAAGCAGCATTGGAGGATGCTGGCGCACTGCCACATAGCAATGCTTACTTTGGTGTGCAAATGAGGTCATCCTCTGCTCCTGATGTGGTCTGGGCAAGGCTGGCTTGAGAAAAATTGAGGTACGTGCTCCACTGGCAGTTCACATTGCCAGCGGTAACTAGACCATACCAGCAAGGTTCCCTGGGCAGGATGCATCAAGCAATAAGGAAAGACCACATTGGCTGCTGCAGTTACAAATACATTTTTGGGGGAATTGTAGTCACTCAAACTGCATAAGACAAATTACAATAGATATTCTAATATATTATTGCAGTCTGTGTTTAATTACATCTTTTTTTTAACTTACTTGATGGCCCTTAAAAGGGCCTTTTTGGGAGAAGGAAAGAGGGGGGGTTGAACAGGGATAGACAACACACAAGGAAGAAACATATAACAAAGTGAATAAAAATCAAAAGGAACATTAATTTCTTTTGGTATTTCTTTTTTAAAACATTTTTCAATTTTTTTCTTAAATAATGGGGAAAAGAATTGCCAGTGAAAAAAACTAAAGATGACAATTAATTTGGTATTCAGCTATTAACTTGTACCATTCCTTAGTTGCGTCACCCCCCAGGGTTACCCATTGGTTGCATAGATCACACATGACTCTCATAACAGACATTCAGAGCTGGTAAAATTGGAACATGTGGAGTTGACACTGCTGCCGAAGTCGAGGGGTCATTCAGTGTCAGTGGCTTGCACTGGTGGAATCAGGTGCTGGACGTGGTACCGATTTACATGCATGTACTGCATGAGCCCCATGCATTTTAGTTTTGTGGTGGTGCTCAGATGATTTACAAAACTCATCATCCACATCATCCCAGTGGATCTGCACAAACTTGTCTATTTTGACTGATGTTCCCAGGCATTCAAAGAGAATGTTTGCAGGTACACATCTCAGTGTTATTTTGCACAATGTGCATTGGACATCATCCACCTCTTTTCTTTAACAGTGTTCTGTTACTTTGAAGTAACGCCAACTATCTGCGATGGACTTAATTGCAGGTGCTTTCGTCTGGGGTGGAGATGGATTGGGGACCCACTCAAAATCCTCATCCCTGCTACTATGATTGTGAGACATGTTTAAATGTCTAACATAGGAGGACAATATAAAAGAATACAAAATGCAAGACTGAAAAGACAATGCCACAAAAAAACTTTAGTAGTCATTATGTACATTGTTCCTGTGTACCCCTACCAGATTGTGTATTAGAAGGACTGACAACAATGATCAATATAAAGTGATTTACTTTGGGTATGGTGATAACTCATAGATATGGAATCTGGTGTGTCCTGATTGGCCATATGTAGTGTTTCTAGCTGTGTCACTGTTTCCACTGAAAATGAAGCTCTAAATATTTGCGGACACTTACTATGTAGGTATCCAAAAGATCCACAGATGTTTACATCAGCAACAAAGGCAGCATGTGCACAGTGTGAGTTCTATAATCATAAGCTAACTTATAAAGAAAATGATGCCTAGTGCCATTATTGCTGTAATCTGTTACCTACAATGTAATTACTGTTGAAAACCAAAAAAAGCAGCATTGGAGGATGCTGGCGCACTGCCACATAGCAATGCTTACTTTGGTGTGCAAATGAGGTCATCCTCTGCTCCTGATGTGGTCTGGGCAAGGCTGGCTTGAGAAAAATTGAGGTACGTGCTCCACTGGCAGTTCTCATTGCCAGCGGTAACTAGACCATACCAGCAAGGTTCCCTGGGCAGGATGCATCAAGCAATAAGGAAAGACCACATTGGCTGCTGCAGTTACAAATACATTTTTGGGGGAATTGTAGTCACTCAAACTGCATAAGACAAATTACAATAGATATTCTAATATATTATTGCAGTCTGTGTTTAATTACATCTTTTTTTTAACTTACTTGATGGCCCTTAAAAGGGCCTTTTTGGGGGAAGGAAAGAGGGGGGGTTGAACAGGGATAGACAACACACAAGGAAGAAACATATAACAAAGTGAATAAAAATCAAAAGGAACATTAATTTCTTTTGGTATTTCTTTTTTAAAACATTTTTCAATTTTTTTCTTAAATAATGGGGAAAAGAATTGCCAGTGAAAAAAACTAAAGATGACAATTAATTTGGTATTCAGCTATTAACTTGTACCATTCCTTAGTTGCGTCACCCCCCAGGGTTACCCATTGGTTGCATAGATCACACATGACTCTCATAACAGACATTCAGAGCTGGTAAAATTGGAACATGTGGAGTTGACACTGCTGCCGAAGTCGAGGGGTCATTCAGTGTCAGTGGCTTGCACTGGTGGAATCAGGTGCTGGACGTGGTACCGATTTACATGCATGTACTGCATGAGCCCCATGCATTTTAGTTTTGTGGTGATCTTGCGATTTACGATAAGTGTCATCCACATCATCCCAGTGCACTCTCACCGGATGATTGATCATCAGAGATGTTCAAAGACTGTCTGGCGGCACATTTGATGGTCCACATTGTAGAGTCTTAATGCACAATGTGCACTGACCATCCTCCGCCTCCTTTTTAGAGCAGTGTCCTTTGACCTTGAAATATCTCCAACTGTCTGCAGGGGTTTTTATTCATGTGGCTTTCTTCCGGGTGGTGATGGATTGGGGACTAAGATGACGTTGGCACAAAAAATAGTCAAATTGAACTAATGGCAAGACAAGGGAAAAGAGGATTAGGTTAAAAGTTGGTAAAAAGGAAGAACAATTAAAGGGTTAAAGCGCAGTAACACAACCCAGCATAAAAAATCTTTTTAAAGCAGGCACATTTTCAGATCACGCCAAAAAACTATTTAATAAACACCATAAGAGATTAAAAAAGCATTGTAAATAAAATCACATGTCTACTGCTCTGTAATCATTCTTTTATTATGCATGCAGGAAGTTATACTTAGTGATTCTATATCATGCACCTCACTGAAATACATCCTAATAAACAACTTCCAACAATTGCTCCCTCCCATTTTCTACATATACAGCAGTACCACTTCATTGTTAACAAATACAGTAAAATAGAAAAAAAATCACAAAGCCCCATTATCAACATATTATCAAATACAACCTTCAACAAAACAGTGACAAATAACTGATGAATGGCAAGAATATTTTGTCACAGGTAACATGAACGGCACCATGAGCACAGTGTTCTGCAGTCAAAATGAAAAAAAGTAGACAAAATGGTGGATTTTATGCTTTCCAAAATCAAAAGCAGACAAAGAGGACTATATTGACAGGCATCTGATACAATGGCTGACACATATCCACTGCAACCTATCACAAAGAAGTACACATTTACAACATTAACACAATCCAATTACAAACACACGAAACACATACAAAACCCTGCTCAACATCTCTCGTAGCTGTGGCTATTCAACGCAGCTACAAATCTTGCCTTGTAGCTGCAGCTACACGTATATTTTCTACAAACTCAAAATCAAACTAAGCCAACCTTCAAAACTTCAAATAAGACACCCTGATACATAAAATGCCAAACACAGATAATCATCTGCATAGAAATATGATTATTGCACAGAAAATCTATGATTCAATAGACTTGGCTATAATCATAGTCGTGCCTACCACATCAACCAATGGAATGGCGAAAAGTGTTGACATGCGCACACATGTTCTTGCTATAGCTGCGGTTATAGAGAAACCTTGTCTGTTCGATTGTTAATACCAGCGGCTAAGCAACAACCCCAAACACTGGACATGCCATTTGCTAGTGTGTAGCTGCAGCTACACAGGGGGCCACTTTCATCCGCAGGTAGCAATGCTGCACACCAGGCGGGTGCTTGGTGGCTGCGAGTAAACACGTCAATCATTGCTGTGGATAGGCATGATCCTCAATACACCTATCACTCCCTTTTTTGTATAGCTGCAGTTATAAGATTTAAAAATAAAATCTGAGTATGAAATATTAATGGCAAAGAGTCAGTAGTGATACAGTGGGCCTCATTACGAGTCCGGCGGTAGCCGTGCTGGAATAACCGGCAGGCTGCTGCCGGACTCGTAGTGGATGACAGCCTCTGGGATTGTCTGAATCACCGGGGCATTACAACCCCGGTGATCCGGTAATTCCGGAGGCAGAATTCTGTTAATCCCCATTCCCATGGAGTCCCATACGACTCCATGGGAATGGGGACAGTGAAACACTGGCACCGTGATTAACAGTGCCAGTGTTTCCATTTCCGTCTGCAGGTGGGTGGCATTACTCCCGCCTGGTCAGGACTCTGAGTTAGCCGGTCCGGAAACAATGGCGGCGGTGGGTTTCCAGACCGACTAACTCATAACGAGGCCCAATGGTAGTTAAAACATGTTACTATGGTATATGACTGCTCGTGGAGTTATGTGAAGTGGATGATGATAAGGAAAGCACAGTATACATAGTAGTTAGGAAACAGAACATGGGGTTAACTTGGATGCATGCAAACAAGTTCATATACATTAATATTCTTCTATCAGTAAAACAAAGAGTACACAATTAGTTAAAGAACCCATTACATGAAAAACAATTAAATGCATTCTCTGCCCTCATATATAGTGCAATATATACACAATATAAGATACGATATTGGTGCACAGTACATTGTTGCTCTCTTTGCACATACTAATCATTGGGTCAATGGGAAGAAAAATCCAACTTGAATTTAAAAAAAAAACATACATCTGTATGGTCTGCCCCATACTTGGCTGCAGCCTTTTTTGGCTTACATGCGGTCTTCCTATCTTCATTGGAGCTGTGAGCGATGGTTGTGCAGAATTAACCTGACACATTAAAGGTGCTGCAACAACCAAAGTCTTGAAACACCTGCAGCACTCAAGCACTCCATTTGAAGAGTCATCAGAAATGCTAGGACGGTTCACAAAGGAGGCTTTTGATGAAGTGTCTACAGATGTGCTGCTCCCATCTCCAGCTGTACCACTGGGATGAGCGAGAGGCCTTCCCAGTATCTTTTCCTTCTAAGGCCCATGAATCTGCCGGTAGTCTTCATCACCTTCATTCATATTTTATGTACCAACATTTGTTTTGAATTAGAACAAGAGAGAATAGGGTGGACTAAGTATACTTGGAGAGCAAGTGATAGAAAATAATCACACATGAAGAAACACTAGTACTTTAAAAACATAGTTTCCCAATGTTTCTGTTATGATAGTAATGTGCTGCCTATGCCACAATTGGCTTCTCCCATGAGATGCCACACTAGCCCATTGAGAAATGACTCTCTCCCAACATAATTTACATTGCCATTACTAATTCACTAGCACAATAGTGGTACAATATATGTATAAAAACTGTTACTATACTCAATAAACCTACATATATAAAGTGGGTGAGAACAAACAAGGGACATTATGCTAAGGAATTACAATGCAGTGAATAGTGTAGGTTAAGTAAACTTGGAAAACAAGAGAGAATGTGGTAGGTTTAGTAAACATGCAGAACAAGAAAGGATAGGGTAAGTGAAATAAACTCAGAGAACACAGGAAACAAAACAGTCACACAGATAGAAACAGTACCAATAACCAATCAGGCCACCCAAGATTCCATAGACGAGATATCTACCACACCCAAAAAAATAACTTCATATTCATCTTTGCAAACAGTCCTTTTCAGTGAGAAATGTTCCATCCCAAAGCTTCGAAACATCCGTACTAATCACCCATCTGTTACAGATGCACTAGGACAATGAATGTAGAAAAGCAATACCTCCCCAACCACCACCTCCATCCACTCTTATGTTTTGAATATGGGTTGGCCTTTCAATGGGGTTAACTGTACATCTAGTGTAAGTCCACTGGGATGATGAGAATGATGCAGCCACAAGAAAAAACAAAAATAAAAAATGACTAAAATGAACTTTCAAAACACCATCAATTGTACTACCTCACAGAAAACTGAAAACTAATAAAAGTACTGCATAGTGAAAGTGCATTAAAATGATAAAAAATACAATCAAATACACTTTTAGCTTTACTAACATGAATACAAAAACGAAATACTTGCATATAAATGCCATTGATTGACAAATCTAATTTTGTCGATCCATGTTAAGGAAAGTTAAAAAAATACATTAAAAATACTTGCCGCACAATCAGAGCAGATGAAAAAAATGACAATGAACACTATCTGATAGCAGTGGTTCATTTAATTAACACACACAACACTGCAAATAAACCTTCAACTATCTAAATATTTATGAACACTTACTTTCACATCAGCCACACTCTTGCAATGTGCACAGTAGTGTGTTTTCTGGAATCAAAAGGATAAAACTGCAGAAAATCATGCCATTTATATTTTCAAAAATCAATTCCACAAAAAGAGAACTATATACTAATACAACTAGTAACATGGATGACACATTTTCACCACAACCTAACATAGACAGCTGGACAAATAACAACAACCAATCGCAACCAATCAAATTAATTGAAATCATTTTTATCTCTGCCCAGCATCTCTCATAGCCACCACTACCAGATGTCCACAAATACTCGATGTGCCATTTGCTGGTATATAGCAGCGGCTGCACAGGGCACCACTTTTTCCCACGTGGAACAACACCACGCGCTGGGTGGGTGCTGGATAGCTGTGAGTAAACACCCCTATTGCTATGCACGATTCCCAATACACCAATCACACCCTTGTGGCTATACAAATCTGAGTATGGAATATGTTTCTATACAATGCAGAATGTATGCATGTGTGTATGTTTGTCCAGCTATACAAATCCACACTGTTGAACCCACGTCTACCAAATTGTGCATGGATTCCTCTTTTGTCTGGGGAAATATCATAGTCTATGTTTGGAGACAAAAATCTTATATGCAAAAAATATTTTGATGTATTTGTGTATGTTTGTCCAGCTATACAAATATACACCGATTAACCCATTGCTAACAAATATTCCATGGATTCCTCATTTGTCTGGGGCAAGATTGTAGTCTATGTTTGGATGCAAACAATTCACTCCGTAGACACTCTCATTTACTGATGCTCACCCAATTTCACTACAGTAGCTACTAGAAGGAGGTAACATTTGGAAAAGTGTCTGAAGCAAAATGTTCGATGTGTTGGTTATTTCTCTGAAATGTATTACTACTGTATACAGTGTGAACGTGTTTATTAAAGCATTTTTAAAGGGAATTTAAAAAAAATGATCATGCCACTCCAAATTTGGGAAATGTCAAGTTTACAGTTTACTTAAAGTCATTCACAAGAAAAGAGCACATTTAATCAATCTTTCTTGGACACTTTTTCAAATTGGTTGAAGCCATTGAGTGACTGAAACATGCCACACAAAAAACAAACATCAGTTTGAAAAGCTCCATCTGATGCAGAGGGAAAATCAATATCAAGAGCTTCTGAAACACAACAACAAACATTAGCATAACTTGCTGACATGAGGACAAGAGCAACATCCTCTAGGGCACATGAGAGACCGGATCAAAGTGAGGCAAGAATTGCCGACAAGAGGACGAGAGCAACATCCTCCAGGGCACATGGGACACCACTCGATCAGGACATGAGCAGCGCCGGGTACCCCAGCTAGTAAATTATAAAAGAGACAGTAGTAATACAATAGTACTTAAAAGGTGTCAATATAATAAATGACTCCTCATGGAGTCATTTAAAGTGGATGATGATACAGAAAGTATACATAGTTGAGGTTCAAAAACAGGTAAAGGATGCATTGGACACAAAGGGCCTCCTTCCAAGATTGGAGGTAGCCTAGCCTCCAATACTGGGTCCGGGTCCGGTCTGGTTGCATGGGGACTTACTGGGTAATTCCGACCCTGGAGGACCCGGTAAGTCCCCATTCAACCAACCCTTCCCCATTCCACATTGAGCCCCTATAGGGAATGGGGAAGGCGCTAATAACGGGCCCGCGAATAGCAGGCCCGTTATTAGCGCCCTGGTCCCTTAGCGGGGCCCGTAAGGACGTGTGGTCAGACCACGAAATTGGGCGGTAAGGGTTTACCGGCACTGGCCTCCTTACCGGTGCCCGGTATCCCTTACTGACCAACTCAGAATGACCCCCAAAGAATCAAAGTATGCTACATAATGACTTCCACAATAAAAAGCACAAAACTTTACCAAATGGTGCCTTTTTAAATTTCCAAAAACAAAACCACAAAAAGAGGAGTATATTTACCATACAGAATATTAAAATGGGTGACACATTTTGACTTTAACCTAATCACAGACAAGTAAACAATTACAACAGTAAAATCAACCATTTACAAACACTGAGAAAAACACATAATACATACCCTACTCTTACAAATTAGAAAAAATTAAAACTAGGAGTCATTTTCATGGAAACTGAAAAATACTGCAGATATCATGGCTGGTTTTAAAACTGCATCGATGATTAGAGACAGTTGGCTATTTTGGTAACTGGCTTTTTATAAAAAAAACTAAATATTAACAAGAACAAAGTTTTGAGTGATTTTGCAATTAAATGTTTTTGGGCCTCATCACGAGTTGAGCCCTTAAATGTAGGGATAATGCTCTTAACACCGCATTTAAGGGTCCACCCAATCTCGAGTCAGCACTGTAATTGCGCCGAGAATTCCCCATTGGGTCCAATTGACCCAATGGGGAATGGGGAGTAACAGCGCCCAAACCGTGATCCAGTGGTAATACTGCCGGACGGGTGGGCACTAACACAAATAAAGTTGGGCGGTATCGCAGGTTGGAAACCGCCCAACTTGTGATCAGGCCCTTAAACTGCAGGGAATGCATTGGGCCCCAAGTACTTCCAAAATTGTTCATTCTCAGAAGTACAGGGCAGCCAGACATCATACTTTTTCATTGTGGAGGCAATGATTTGGTAATGTACAAGGTGTGTCCCTTGCTTTGATGATGAAACAAGACTTGGAAAAACTAATGGAACTTTTTGCTCATACTGTCTTTATCTTTTCCAATCTGACTCAGAGGCAAAAATGAAGATGGACCACCAGATTTAACGGTAAAATTGAAAAATCACAGAGAAATGTTAATACAGTAGTTTCAGCATTCATGCGAGACCACAACCAATTATGAATTTAAAACAACAACATACAGTTCTTCATATCCAATGTCTATACACATAACGGAGTACACCTAACCAATGAAGGTAATGCAAAGTTTCTTCATAACATCAAAGCAGCACTCCAAATGTGCTAAAATACTACACTCAGTGTACCTCAAAACAGTGTACGCAGGACTACATACCACAAATGCAATGAAAAAACATTGAGAAAAATTTTCAACATAACCACGGCTAGAGTTCATTGACCTTTTAATTGCCACGGTTACAAGTTGATACTTAGGGGGTCACATAGGTTTTTATACATATGTACATATTTATGCAATTGATACTTCTTAAAAAGTACTGCTTTAAATACATAAGTGTACTTTTGAGCCTGAAACCCGCAGCTACAACCTTCAGATTCAACACCCCATAGGGCTATAGGGTAGCGGCAGTTATGTATAAATGTTTAAAAAAAATATTGACATCCATATAAATGTGAAAATTGAATAAGAATAAACAAGTGGGAGTATGGTTAATGTCTGAGGTAGAGAGGCTGAGGTAGAGAGGCTGCGAATACATTCACTAAATGTAGAAAAGGAAAAATACAGTAATATTCTTCTAGATGTAAAAAGAAAACAAAATTAGTTAGAAAACACACACACGTCATTATATTTTTCATCTAAGAATTTCCATTTCAAGAACAACACTCCTTTTTGTATTGAGTTTATTTTTACAGTTTTCTTCCTTTTTTCCTCCACAGTCTCACATGTAAGAAAGTCAGGAAACACACAGCCAAAATAAATAAGACTCCCAAATACGTACCATATCTTTTTCACCCCTGACATCACTATACCTATAAAAATAACTTTAAAAAAGAAATAAAACACAAATACCCGAAAATCTATAGCTGCGGGCAGGGAACTACCGATACTCACAGCTATCTGTAGTCCTTTATAGCCTCAAATATAGCAGTGAATAATGGAAAAACAGCCAAAAAAATATTGTTTCATGCACCGACGAGAACCTCACCAAAAGTGCCCCTCTCATCTGTGCCGGCTAGCCCAACTCCCCAGATGGCCTCCTCACCTCGTTTGCGATCTTTGTTTCCCCCGCAACACATGCTGTTTCTTTGGCACAGTTTGCTTCGACATGTCAGCTATTGAAGGCTAAAGCCGCGGCAACAGAAAGCTTTGTGTTGCAAACTGAGTTCCTGGACCTCCTAAAACTTCCAAATTTCACTTGGCGTCCTTCAGCAGCCTCCCCACCTCTAGACTAATGTCATTTGGAATAATTTTGACCTGCAAACTGATTTTTAACTACTTTTCTTTTCCTCTTATCCTCGGCTATAACCAAAGTTATTTCTCGCATCGAAAGAAAAACAAGATGGTGGTTGTTTCATTTCTAAAAAAACACGGTTTTCATAATTTACTCGAGAAATAGCAATATATTTTTGAGAAGGGGGCACCCCCTTTTCCATCAAATATTTAAATAACTATTTCACAGAATAACCCCAAACCACTCATGTATTTATTTTATTTATTTATTACTACCGCCCCGTAAACCTGCAGGCATCTGGGCACCACATAAACACAGTAGACAAAACAAAAAGAACAGGACATAATATCAGCATATGTCAAGAGTCTACGTCATCTCTGACTTTGAGCCAGCAGATTATTTGAAGAGAGTAGTTTTCAGTGAGGCCCTAAAGGTTTTCACATTTCTGTCCAACCGGAGAGTGCTAGGGAGAGAGTTCCATATCAGTGCAATCTGGTTGAGGAAAGCTCTCCCTAGGCCAACTGCCCTTTTCAATCTGTCTGTTAATTGTTCCCAAGTTAGCAGAACGATAGCACAAGTGGGTAGGTATTGACTAATGCAGGTCTTCAAATAAACTGGAGCCTTTCCGTATAAACTCTTGTGCACTAACGTTGCAACTTTGAAGTGAATATGGGCTGAAATGGGGAGCCAATGTAGTGATTTCCTCCCAGATGAGATGTGATTCCGCTTAGGGATGCGCTTGATAGTACGGACTGCATCGTTTTGGATGATTTTGAGATGGTTCAGACATTTTTTACTGGCCCTATAAGCAGTAAGTTACAGTAGTCGAGGCAAGAAAGAATGATAGCTTGACCAATAGAGGCATAAGTATCCTCTGAAATAAAGGGCTTGATATTTCTAAGAAGTCTTAGATAGTAGTTGCAGTTTTTTTAGATGTACTGGTCTGGGTCTCAGAACCCGGAGTAGAATTTAGAAATACCCCCAAGGTCTTAACTTTTTCAGCCTCTGCTATAGGGCGGTCCTTAATCCTCAAGTGCAAGTATTCATTCCCCAGCTTAGCTCTGGCCTCCCGGCTGCCAAACAGTAAAAGTTCAGTTGTTGCTCTGTTCAAACAGAGCCAATTCTCTCTCATCCACTGTTCGATGACTACGTAGATGGAATTCAGAATCTTGATGTCCTTTTCATAGTCCCCACTGATAATCCAACTAGAGGCTTGTGGGGTGCAGTTCCCTATGCCAGAGAAGGTGTGGATCAAACGGTCATGATCAAGCAGATCAAAAGCTGCTGACAGGTCAAGAAAGACCAGGAGTCCGGTTTTTCCTTTGTCCACCATTTCAAACATATTAGTCTGCAGGTCAAGGAGTGCAGTCTCCATCCTATGGTCCGCTCTAAAACCTGATTGTTTAATGTGGAAGGAGAGGCTAATTCTAAATGAGCTTGGAGTTGGTTAGTGGCCTCTTTGTCCAGAACCTTCAGCAGGAAATCACTATTAGTAATTGGCCTTAAATTCTTTACATCTTTCGGGCCCAAGCTTGCCTTCTTCCACAGTTTTGTAACAGTGACAGCTTTGATGGATTTTGGAACTTCACTGTAATCACAAGACGCATTCACTAGTCTTGAAAAGTAAGGAGTGAACACCCCTTTGTTGTCCAGTATTAATTTTACCGGAATGATGTTCTCTCAGCAAGAGTTGGGGTGCATGGAAGACAAGATGGAATCTATCTCCAAATTAGTTACATGTCTAAAAGTTAATTGAGGTTGACCTTCGTGTTGTTTGTGCATGAGCGCAGGCGGGCTGTGATTGTTCATGCTATTTTCCAGGCCTTTCGTATTTTATCACGAGCTGTGATGATTTTATTGGCAAATGCTTACTGAATGTTATCACAATCTTGGTTTGTCCGATGGACCGGGTGTACTAAGGCTTTCGGTTTTTCCGGAAGTTTCAAAATCTCAAAAATCTTCTTTGAATTGTTTTTTTGCCCAGCAATTTCTCCATTGAAGACATTCTTCTTGGCAGCCATGATTTTAATTTTATATGCTGCTTCGAGAGACTTCCATTCATCTTTATTAAAGACTGAAGGGTGTTTTAGCCAGGTTTGATCAGCACTTCTTTTATGTTTCTTTAAGATTGTGAGGTTTTTATGGTTAGTGTGCTCTCGCAATAATTTCTTGGTGATGGAAGCAACTTCATCCAGCATGATAGTAAGGGCATGGTTGTTTGTTTCCACTAGTCATTCGGAGGAGTCTGAAGTGTTAGTGGGCACCATTCTGAAGATGATGGGGTTTCACTTTTTTAAAGTTGTGGTTGTACACAACAATGGTTGTGTTGGATGGTTTTCTTGATACACCTTGTAAACGAAGGGTAAAAATCAATTATGCAGTGATCGGACCAAATACATGGGGAGTTGTTTTTCATAACAACGTTTAGGTTTCTTGCGATCACCCAGTCAAGGATATTTCCTCATGTGGCTATTGGTTTGGCATTCTCTATTATGAAATTAATTTCAAGGAGAGCTTCTTCTAGGGAGGCTTCTTCTTTGTCTCTCAGGTTGTGGAGCCATCTATTAAGATCATGCACCACCAGGTAGAGCAGTTGGGACCTGACATGGTTTTTAAGGTCTGCAGCAAGTCCTTGTTAAAGTTCGCCATTCCATGTGGTGGATGATACACCACGATGAGATTGAGACTGCTACAAGCGGTGGGTGTACATTTCAGGTGCAAAATTACACAGTTGTAGCATATACAGGGGCTTTCGAAGAATTGGAATCGTTTTTTCGCAATGACTGCCACCTGCCTTTCCCTTGGCCCGCTGCTCGGTTCTTACACATGATAAAGTACCCCATTTCTAGGGTTGGGCCACTGGCCTCTGTTAGCCAAGTCTCAGCTAGGCAGAAAATGTTGAGGTCATGGAGGTTAAGATAGTCATGAATATCTGATGCCTGTTTGCTTAATGATTTTGTATTCATAAGTGCAATTTTTATGTCATGGCCGTCAATCCAGTTTGACATGCGAGTAGGCAAATGAGAATTATTACATGTAGCTGCAGAATTTACACTTTGCGCACTGGTATGTACTTCTAAGTCTTCCTGTGTTTGACACATAGTAGGTGTTACCTCTAAGTCCACTGAGTTGCTAGGGCAAAATGAGTTGTGGAGTCACTTGCCATTGTGTAGACTGAAAGGAAACTTGCAGTCGGACATCCATGATAGGGAATGTGTCCGTCAGAGTGTTAGTCCCGGCAGAAGAGGCTGAATCCCTTTTATTTATAAGGTATTTTGTAACCCTGGCAAGTCTTGCTGCTTTTTGTGCCGCCAAGAACAGGCTTGAGCCCATTGGGTAACCCATGCTTTAGCTTTGGGACGGGATGGACAAATGAGGATGAATAAATCACTGCATGGATTGCGAGTCAACGTGTTGTGCCCAGGTTATTTCGGACCTGGTCCAAATCCATCCACGGATTGGGCTGGCTGCTTTGGCAAAAATGTACCTTGTTTGTCTTGGAATAATTAAGGGAAAGTAGGCAGCAACTTTAGAAAACAAATGTATGTTGTCTTCTTAATAACGTTCTTATTCTTTTATGTATCTTTAAAAATATTTGCTGTCTGGGGGGGGGCGCGAGTCCCTAATCACTTTAAACATTTCAGTCAAATCAGTTACTAGAATCAAAAGTTATTAACAATAGAATTTTAAGAGGTTCCTATGGGAGTCCGATTGACCTTAACTGTATATATTTATAAATGTATACATACACATATATAATATACCCTACACATTTTTGGAAAATGTCCCTTCTTCAGGTCTACACCCTCTTGAATTATCAGCGAACTGAAGAACATATTGTTACGTAACCAAATCACCAATCTGTTAAATAGAATCAATAGAATCTCTAAACCTCAATCAACAAAGTAACAGGATGAATCTCTAATCATATAAATCGTGGTGTGTAGTATCCAGAAGATCTCACATCTAGTATCGTAGGCAGCATGAAAAAGAAAACAGTCGCAAGTAAAAGGCACTGATGGTGCCTTTATTCATAAACACTGTCCTTGCTACAAACACTTCACATCTCATCTTATGTTTCCCACCAGTGCTGAACCTACATAAAAAGAAAAGTCCCTCTAAGTAGCCAAAATAAGCCTGCAAACAATTAGTGCTTAAACGTAACGATGGTAAATCGCACATCTTTCAGGATGATCATATCTGCCGCTGGCGGCATGTATGTATGTGTAGAGTCTGCTCCATGGAAAATTTACCATATTTAAGGTTGACTTTTTTCAATCTGTACAGAAAAAGCCAACAGAACTGGGTTCATATCTTTATGAGCAGTCGTAACATTAAATATTTGGGTTAAAATTGAACCCAAATGTTTGAATCTAGCAACAAGATCAAGGTTTTTACCCTTCAAATGCCATTGAAAACTTAATGTTTTCAACTTGTGTTTAAAGACCATTATTTAGTTTTTTCCCAGATTGACCGCTAAATCTAGTGCATTTGAAAATTAAATAGAACATTAATAGACTGCTGGAGCCCAATGGGTGTCCAGCCCAATAAAATGAAATGCTCAGCGAAAACCAAATGCTGAACAGAAAAATAACCCAACCGCAGAGAAAAGGAGTTGGACTGGGACACGGGGAGACCAAAATCTGCACCATATATGTTAAAAGGAAAAGGCGCCAGGATACAACCTTGAAGCAAACCACGATGAGTGAATATCTCCTCTGAGAAAGAGCCCTCACTATCCACCTGTACCTTAATACTCGTATTGAATTTAAATAAATGAGGATATGTAAGAAGGACAACAGAAAAGAGTTCAGTACATAATTTGGGATGATGAACTCTCTCGAATGCTGTAGATAAATATATACAAACTAGATAGATTGGGCATTTCAATAAATGGCTTGTTGCTGAAAGAGGTATAATAAAAACACATTTAACGATTGATTTTCTGAAGCTGGATTGATAATAATCAAGTGGCCCCCACCCAAAGAGCCTGGTTTTCCAACTCTCTCAGAAGTAAAGCTGAGAAAATCTTGCTGGAAGCATGAAAAAATGAGATAAGTCGATAGTTTGACGAATTTTACCTTTCTCCCTGCTTGAATATGGAATAATATTGGAGTGCTTCCACAAAGTGGGGTAGAGCAAGCCTACAAGATGTTATTAAACTGATAAATATAATGGAATCTCAGAATATAGGATTACTTTTAAAAGTGATGTTTGAGAGGCCATCAGGCCCTGGGGCTATAGAGGGTTTAGCCTTATAAATAAGATAAAGGATATCCGCAAGATCAAATTCAAGATACCACAAGCCACCAAGAGATCTTCTTGTAAAGGTATGAACAAAGCGTGGTAGATGATAGAAGGCTTGAAAATTAGCTTTCCACTTCACCTCAGAGATGGACTGCTTTTGAATGAGGATATGCAGAAAACTACGCAGTTATTAATCAGATGCCAACATTAATTAGCTTTATTAGGAACGAGAGCTTCTATCATATGTTCAGCATCTCGCTGCAGCATACGTGATTTATGGGTGTTGAGCACATTTTTATAGGCTTGTTTCAACTTTCTAGAATATTTGAAATATTTGGTATCATTACCTGAACATAAAGAATGAAGATTACATCTACATGGTTTCTTCTTATATTAGACCTAGTAAACAAAACTGTGGGATCTCGATAAATTAGGGTGAAAACATGAGAAATGTTCATCTTTGAATAAACAGCCCATCAACCTTTGGCAGTATTCTGAGTAGCGAGACGGGTCCATAATTACCCAAAAATCTGCATCAGAATCTGCAGGAATTTTAATCAGATTTGCATTCAAATGTGAAACCAACATAGGTTTTGAAACTACCCATGATCTTTGTGTATTAATCAACAAACAAATAGGAGTGTTTCATGTAAAAATGGGACAGAGCTAGAGTCAACTGCAGAGTAGCACCATCAGTCAATATAGATTTGACAATATGTAGAGTTTTGCATGTCTCAAGAATATATTTGGAAACAAAGATGTAGTCCAAAATAGATGACGAGTTGCTACCTCACCAGGTGGAATGGACCGGGTGGTCATTTTGGAATTGTTCCATTCAACATCAATAAACCCCACATTTCCCTACCATCCCAAACATATTTGCCCTGGTGTATCAGGTCATTCACAGGACTACTACATGACGTATTCCTTCGATTTTCTGGTTCAAGACAAAAAGAAAGTCATGAACGATTATGAGGTGACCTGATTCATTCGTTTTCCACTGTTCAAGGATGCTAACAAGATAAATAATAAAGGATTCAACAGGGGTTTTCTTAGGGTTCAAATATAGATTCAAAGAAACTGTGAGTTAAGGCATGAGAGAGTGGATCTATCCAACTTAATTTCATTACAAGAAAATCAGGAGACTCAGGGGGTAATTCATAGAATGCAGCGCACAAGTGGCGCATGCGGCTGGCGCACAGTGTGCGCGTGCAAATCCCTGCGCCAGCCGCGTGCGCTAAAACCAATTTCCGCGCACAGCGTATTCATGGATTCCAGCCACCAAAACCAGTCGTGGCGCACAGTGGCGCAGCGACCCTGCAGCAGCGCCAGTTACGCCCCCAAGAACGCCTCCCGCGCAGGGAAAAGCCATAAAAATCCCCAATCCAGCGCAAAAGGCTGCGCTAACCCTCTACCAGCACGGCAAGCGGGTACGTGTATCACTGGGGTGCGCGGGAAGTACCTCACGCGATTGGCCCCGTGCGAGCAGGGTGCGTGTATTTCAGGGGTGCGCGGGAAGTTCCACACACGATTGCCGCAGGGTACGTGTATTTCAGGGGTGCGCGGGAAGTTCCACATGCGATTTCATCAGGGTACGTGTATTTCAGGGGTGCGCAGGAAGTTCCACACGCGATTGGCCCCGTGCGAGCAGGGTACGTGTATTTCAGGGGTGCGTGGGAAGTTCCACATGCGATTTCAGCAGGGTACGTGTATTTCAGGGGTGCGCGGGAAGTTCCACACGCGATTGGCCCCGTGCGAGCAGGGTACACGTATTTCAGGGGTGTGCGGGAAGTTCCACACGCGATTCCAGCAGGGTACGTGTATTTCAGGGTGCGGGGGAAGTTCCACATGCGATTTCAGCAGGGTACGTGTATTTCAGGGGTGCGCGGGAAGTTCCACACGCGATTTCAGCTGGGTATGTGTATTTCGGGGTGCGGGGGAAGTTCCACACGCGATTTCAGCAGGGTACGTCTATTTCAGGGGTGCGCGGGAAGTTCCACACGCGATTGGCCCTGTGTGAGCAGGTTACACGTATTTCAGGGGTGCGCAGGAAGTTCCACGCGATTGCAGCAGGGTACGTGTATTTCAGGGGTGTGCGGGAAGTTCCACACGCGATTGGGCCCGTGCGAGCAGGGTACGTGTATTTCAGGGGTGCGCGGGAAGTTCCACACGTGATTTCAGCAGGGTACGTGTATTTCAGGGGTGCGTGGGAAGTTCCACACGTGTTTGGCCCCGTGCGAGCAGAGTACACGTATTTCAGGGGTGCGCGGGAAGTTCCACACGTGATTCCAGCAGGGTACGTGTATTTTGGGGTGCGGGGGAAGTTCCACAAGCGATTTCAGCAGGGTACGCGTATTTCAGGGGTGCGCGGGAAGTTCCACTCACGATTTCAGCAGGGTACGTGTATTTCGGGGTGCGGGGGAAGTTCCACACGCAATTTCAGCAGGGTACGTGTATTTCAGGGGTGCGCGGGAAGTTCCACATGCGGTTGGCCCCGTGCGAGCAGGGTACACGTATTTCAGGGGTGCACGGGAAGTTCCACACGCGATTCCAGCAGGGTACGTGTATTTCAGGGGTGCGCGGGAAGTTCCACACGCGATTTCAGCAGGGTACGCGTATTTCAGGGGTGCGCGGGAAGTTCCACACGCGATTTCAGCAGGGTACGTGTATTTTGGGGTGCGCGGGGAGCACCACATGTGAATTGCACGTGCGGGTCCTCCCAGGTGTTCCCTCTACACCCTCCACGGCCCCTGCAGGTGGCTCACACCACAGGGGCCTACCCTGCACATGTCCTGCAGGCACACCATCCACCATGGCCATGCCCCCCAGCCAACCCACATGTCAACTTGCACTACTGCCCACCAACGCATGTCCCCCTGCACCCCCAGCCACCAGGGGCACCCTCCAACAGGCCCCCACCCATGTCTCCCATCCCCACACCCCCCAGCAGTGCAGGGGCACCCTCCACCAGGCCCCCACCCATGTCTCCCACCCCCCCACCCCCCAGCACTGTGGGGCACCTGCCAGCAGCCCCCCACCCATGTCCAACTCATGTTCCCCACCACCCCCACCCCCCAGCAGTGCAGGGGCACCCTCCACCAGGCCCCCACCCATGTCTCCCACCCCCCCACCCCCCAGCACTGTCGGGCACCTGCCAGCAGGGCCCACCCATGTCCAACTCATGTTCCCCACCCCCCCACCCCCCAGCAGTACAGGGGTACCCTCCACCAGGCCCCCACCCATGTTCCCCACCCCCCACCCCCCAGCAGTGCAGGGGCACCCTCCATCAGGCGCCCACCCATGTCTCCCACCCCCCCACCCCCCAGCACTGTGGGGCACCTGCCAGCAGGCCCCCACCCATGTCTCCCACCCCCCCCTCCCCAGCACTGTGGGGCACCTGCCAGCAGGCCCCCACCCATGTCCAACTCATGTTCCCCGCCCCCCACCCCCAGCAGTGCAGAGGCACCCTCCACCAGGCCCCTACCCATGTCTCCCACCCCCCCACCCCCCAGCACTGTGGGGCACCTGCCAGCAGGCCCCCACCCATGTCGACCACCCCCCCACCCCCCAGCACTGTGGGGCACCTGCCAGCAGGCCCCCACCCATGTCCAACTCATGTTGACCACCCCCCCCACCCCCAGCAGTCATGGGGCACCTGCCAGCAGGCCCCCACACATGTCTCCCACCCCCCCGCCCCCCAGCACTGTGGGGTACCTGCCAGCAGGCCCCCACCCATGTCCAACTCATGTTCCCCACCCCCCACCCCCCAGCACTGTGGGGCACCTGCCAGCAGGCCCCCACCCATGTCCAACTCATGTTCCCCACCCCCCCACCCCCCAGCAGTCATGGGGCACCTGCCATCAGGCCCCCACACTTGTCTCCCAGCACCCCCAGCAGTCATGGGGCACCTGCCAGCAGGCCCCCACACATGTCTCCCACCACCCCCACCCCCCAGCAGTGCAGGGGCACCCTCCACCAGGCCCTCGCCCTTGTCCCATCCATGCCCCCCTGCACCTGGGTCCCACCAATCCCCAATCATGTCCGTAATGGCCATCCTCCCCTGCCAAAAGGCCCAACCAACTATCACATCCACCCACATATCAAAGGCAATTACATGTTACACACCCAATGTAAATAATGCAAATGAACACATGTCTGTCACACACAATGGCTGCAAGTGGATGTTAAAAACCCAACATGACATGCATGAAAGCAATGAGATGATACGACACATTGAAGGATGAAAATAAAAATGTATTTAAAATCAACTTGAATGGAAATGAAATGAGAAAAACCACAAAGCAAAACAACCAAAAGAAGATGAATGTCCATGAAAGAAATCAAAAACACACAGCACAATCAAAATAAATGGTGTCCAAAGTCACAGTCAGAAAAGTAATCCAAGTGTAAATGATAAACAAAAACCATTGCGCCATGGCGATGAAAATAATCCAAAAAATAAAAAAATCCATTGAAGAACTATTTACAAGATAATCCCGGGTCCATGAGCCCAACCAAATGAAACCTAACTATGACAACTAACTAAAAACTGAACTATATACAAAAATGTGGTGCATTGTCCAATCGCAACCAAATAAAAAAAAAAATAAAGGAAACCTAACACTAACTATATAACTATATACAAAGGCGGTGGGCAAGTCCAGCGGCTCACTCCGTGGTGTTCCGGGCCAGGGCATCATCAAACTCCTGTTCGATGTCCCGGAGGCGGTCCTGTTCCATGGCCCCGAGGGTCTGCAGGGACGATGCCATCTCCTCCTCCAACCCCCTGCGGATTGCCTCGAGGCACTTGGCCCACCTCACGGCCCTCCGCATGGAGTTCTCCTCCCTGACCATTGTGAGCCGCGCCTCTTCCGCCCGCCGCCGCTCCGCACCTATCTGCTGGCCCAACCGCTGCCACATGGAAGACACTTCCCGTCCTGGGTCCTCCTGCCCTCCGGCCGATGCCTGCCCCTCCGATGTTGATGGCCCCGAGCCATGATGCCTCCCACGTTGACTCCGCTGCTGCCTCCGACGCCACTGCCTCTGCCAGCACGACGGCATCCAGGCTGATGGAATCCACCGACGCCGTCGTGCACGTGCCCTGCCTGATGATGCCGGCACATCCTCCATCTGCTGGGGTACAGTTGCTGTGGTGTCCACCCCTGCTGGACCTCTGACTCCCGACTGTGGCAGGGATGGGATCCACACCGAGATGGCTGCATTGGTCAGGGCAGGTCCACAGGGGGCCCTGGTGGCATCTGGGCCGGAAGACGGCAAGGAGAATGACCGGCGTATAGTCTCCACAGAGGAGGAGAGGGCCGCCAGATTGGCCGACACATGCAGGAAACCCCCGAACATGGACGATCCCAATTGGGCCACGTCGGCACGGTGCTCTTTGTGATGACGTGCGTGCTCCTCCTGGGAAGCACGCACGGCATCACGAATCACAGCCGTGCGCATCGCGACCCCAATCAGGACCTTCTCCATACGGCCAGGGGTCCCCTCGTCCGCAGGTGGAGGGGAGTCAGATGACATGGACATCCCCTCTGCCTGCGGACGGGCCTGGGACGGGGCATCCCTGCTGGTGCATGGTGGTGCACCCACAGGGACAGGGACAGCGACATGCACAGGCCCCTCCACGGTGACCTGTGCTGCCTCCTGCCCCTGCCCCTGGACTGCACCACTTGCACCAGCAGGGATGCCCCCACCAGGCCCCATGTGCGCCTCAGTGGCGGCCTCCTCCTCCTCTGTGGAAACCACCAACCTGGATGGCTCCTCACCGTCTTCCGCCATAGCAGGCCCCTGTGGGGGCTCACCCACCCCTTCCGCTGCAGCCGTGGGGGCATCCCCGCCGCCTTGCTCCACAGCGCCGTCTCCGCCCTCTTCTTCACTAGCCGCTGCGTAGAGGGAGACATAGAACACAAGCATCAGGGTACTGTACAATGGTCCCCTAGACAGGAAGCAATAGCAGATGAGTGCCACTGTCAAAGTACACTTCCATCATGTCCCTCCACAACACATGTGTCAATCCAGGCAAAACACACACAGTGACAGTCATGGTGCATGCCCTGGACATTTCCATACATGTCCAATGGACTCTCGAAACATACTGTAATGGAACTCACATGCATCATGGGTCATGCCTATCACATGCACACACTTCACCTCAGTCACATCCATCTGGCCCCGTACACCCCAATCACAGTGAATACAAGGATGACTAGGCTGCATCAGTGAATCTGTACATTGTCACAGACATGTGTCATGCATCCATGGCATTCACAAGTCACAGACACGCAGGTCAGGCCACAGACATGGGAACCATATATGTACCTGGCATCAGCACCCATCCCTCACCCCCCTCCCATGTCCAGGAACAGAGACTGCCATGCTCTCATGTGTAAAATCTGCATAGGGCTTCCCTTGTCGCATTTAAACACATGCAACAACCATGCGGTTCACACATTACTGGTCGCACATGCATTACCATGATGTCCCTGCACACATACATGCGTACATGGCCTATGTCACACATACAGGCAAGTATCAGACAACCAGCACACTGCGACATGCCCTGTCTCACACAGCAATGCTTGGCCACTTACCGCTCAACTCGAGACGGGTCTCCCTCTCAAGGACCTGGGCGTGGAGCACCGGGTGTACGCGTTCCAGGACCCTCATCTGGATGGAACTCATGTGGCCCCGGCCCCCCTCCATGAGGCGCCGGGCCTTTATGAGGGTCCTGGACCTCAAGTCCTCCCAGCGCTTCTTGACCTTCTGGATGGTGCGGGTTGCTACCCCCTTCGCGTTGATGGCAACCACACAGTCGGCCCAGATCCTCTCCCGTCCTTCCTTGTTGGCGCGGGACGATCCAAAGAGGGCATCATACTGCCCCAGGACTTGCTCCACCAGGACACCAACTTCGGTGGCAGTGAAGCTGGTGCCCCTCTGCCCCTCTGGCCGGGGGTTGCCACTGGTACCAGATGTTGATGTGTCCGACATGGCAACCCCAGGGGCAGGAGTGGGTGGGCAACTGGGTCCTGGGGCTGGGCTGTGGAGCGATGTTATCCGAGTCGGGAGTCTTCTGTTCCAGCAGGGGTGGACACAGCAACTGGACCCCTGCAGATGGCTGATGTGCAGGCACCAAATGACAGGGCACGGTGGCAGCAGGCAGGCAGGCAGCAGCAGATGGCACGTGGGAGGCTGCTCGGGGCATTGGGGGCAGTAATTCGGCCTTCTGGGCAGGAGCGTGGTCTTCCGTGTGTTTTCGCGTGGCCAGCTTGATACGGAGTGATTTGGCACGTGAAAATCCTGCACGTCAGCGTGAAATTCGAGGAAAGGCCCTTAGCGCGTAAGCGCGTCAGCACGCGTACGCGATTTAATTGGACCAAAGACCCTTACAGCGTAAGCGCGTCTGTGATGTTTCGCGCACGGGCGTTGCCCTGGCAGGGCTTGGAGATCCTGCGTGCCTTTACACTGCTCTGTACGTGCTTTTCGTGCGGTGCGTTTGTTTTCCATCCGTTGGGGTTCACACGCTATTACTTCACAGTGGGTGTTGGCTACGCATTCTTCTACACGCAAGGCAGACGGTGAGTGGTACCCCGCTCCCCCCCAGGCCCACGCCGCTCCCCCACCCCCCTGAAATACACGTAGCCCGCTCCCCCAGGCCCGATTGTGTGAAAAAGTTCACACGAACCCCTGAAATACACGTAGCCCGCTCCCCCAGGCCCGATCGCGTGAAAAAGTTCACGCGAACCCCTGAAAATACACATAGCCCGCTCCCCCAGGCCCGATCGCGTGAAAAAGTTCATGCGAACCCCTGAAATACACGTAGCCCGCTCCCCCTGGCCCGATCGCGTGAAAAACTTCACACAAACCCCTGAAATACACGTAGCCTGCTCCCCCAGGCCCGATCGCGTGAAAAACTTCACGTGAACCCCTGAAATACACATAGCCCGCTCCCCCAGGCCCGATCGCGTGAAAAACTTCGAGCACACCCCCGAAATACACGTACCCCGCTCAATCGCGTGTGTAACTTCCCGCGCACCCACGCTCAATCGCGTGTGTAACTTCCCGTGCACCCCCGAAATACACGTACCCCGCTCAATCGCGTGTGTTACTTCCCGCGCAACCCCCAAATACACGTACCCCGTTCAATCGCGTGTGTAACTTCCCGCGCAACCCCGAAATACACGTGCCACGCTCGCACAGGCCCAATTGCTGTATGTTGCCACTTTTGTAATGTGCAGGGACGCTACCGCCTGCTTTCGTGTGGCGGACGTGTTTCGGCTTGTGCGTGTCTTTGGCTGTGCGTGGCTTTGCCCTATTCGATTCCATGAATACGTGTGGTTCGGGTGCGTGTGGGCGTTCCGTCTGCTTCCCTGCAGTACATCCCCAGTTACGCCCTTATTTTCGCGCGTTGTTCCCCATTCCGCGCGTTACGCCCCGTGTTCCGCCCACTTTCTAGTGTATGCGTCGAGGTTGTGCGCTTTCACTGTGCGCGTCGCGCACGCCTTTCGGGATGTTGCAGTGACGTGTGCGCCATGCACGGGTTTGGCGCACATCCCGAAGAAAACACGCGCAGGGACTTCCATGAATCGCACGCGTGCGCGTGCGCCTGTTTTTTTGCGCTTGCGCCTGCTTGCGCCTGCTTGCGCAAAGATTTTCGGCGCACGTTTGTTCCATGAATCGGCCCCTCAATGTCCCATCTTTCACAGGTTATGCCCAAACTACAACATATAGCTGAGATTAAGCTCTCAAAAGGATTGTTGGAATTGAAATAATATTATGCCTCCTATCGCAGTAATTGAATGTGTATTGGCCTACGCCAAGTTGTCTAAATATCATGTAAATAGACTCCGCGGCAAGGTCTTGACCTTAACAAAAAGTAATGTAAGTCGCCATCTTGGATTCAGCCGCCATTTTAGGTTCTCTTGTAATGTGGAAGTCACCCTGAACATCAAAATGGAGGCTGAATGACATTCTGAGTGAGATTCTGGCCGTTGTGACCTCCGCACACACGAATAATTAATATGCCTGCAGGCCACTTGTTGGGGTGCAAACTGAGACCTTGTCCTATTTCTGACCTATGTGTAAATGAACAACTGTATCAGCGGAACTGATCAAAATGCATACATTATAGGATTGACCTGGCAAGGAACCCTAGGCCTGATCCCAAGAATGGTTCACCCGCGAGGGGGTTGGCCAAGGGTTGGATAAAGGATATTAAAGCCCTAGTATTCCGAATGTACGGTCTCTCTACTAATGCATCGAACCCTCGTTGAAGTTCGTTGCGTTACTCTGAGAGCCGAATAGCTATCCGTTTGTCAATTGACTTTGGTAACTTTTGTAGCTTTTAAATAAAGCACTTGTATGTCCTTTGTAACCTGTGTTGGTGTGTTTCTTTTGGGCTTCCCAGCCTCATATCAATTTTTATGTTTTCACAGTTGGCGCCCAAATAGGGACCCTCAAGATTGATGCCGGATCATTGAAGGTTGACGCAGACTATCGAACCGGGATCGGACGGTGTGATTTTGCGGGCCAGACCGAACGAGACGCGATACCTCGGCAGCGCTGCACGATCCGATCCTTGGACTATAGTCGTGTGGTCTGACACGGCATCTTGACGAGGGTCCATTTTTGAGGCGGGCAGATTTGTCGAAACCACCAAACACAAGGTAAAATTTGTTAGGTAAGTTCTTTGATAAACCGTACGGTCCTCCTTAGGTTTGGTAAGGTGCAGTCGTGACCCGGCTCTTAATTTAACCCTGACAATTTGAATTTGGCGTATTGTATCTGCAGACACAATTATTGACCAGGTAACACCAATTTTTTGTGAAATGCCTGGGAAATTGTCTAGCTGCTTTAGGGCTCTGTTCCGCAGCGATCGACAATCTTTGGAATTTAGCCGCCCGGCACCACAGGAGGGGTCGCCGGCATGTACTATGTACTGTAAGTATGGCATTCGTAGTATAGTATTTAATGATATTTGGCACAGACAGACCATACATGCCTCCGAATTTCAGTGGCCAATCAATGGCAGTTTTGAGATCTCCCGTATTAAATACCTAGAATCGGTCTTGCTAAAAAAGAAGGCTAGACTTGCAGCCTTTGATGTTTTACAGAATTGGAAAAAAGAAGCGTTACAGCAGCTTAAAAGTAGGGATAAACATGCACGCCGTCATAAAACAAATGCAGAAAAAGCGTTGTTATATGATAAAGAAAAACATTCAGAATCAGTTAAAAATATGGATAGGGCTTTTTCACTTGGAATCCAGAAAATGTACCCCTCTAAAGATTTTCATGTTTCCGAAGAATTTATTGAAAAATTGTTAAACGAACGCAGGCCTGGTGCCTCTGCGCCACCTCCGTATGATCCTTTCTTGGGTGCTCTGCCCATTCCTGCTGTTGTTCCTGCTGTTATTCCTGTTCCCCCTGTACAACCTATTGTTCCTATTCCTCTAGTTGTTGTTCCTCCACCTATCGCACCACCCTTTCCTCCTGCGCCGATAGTTGCACCTTTATTAAATATACCTGCACCTCCGCTCCCGAGTGGTCCCGTATTGACTGAAGTTGATCAAGGTGCAGGATCAAAGATCGTTACTCGTAATACTGTTTCTGCAGATAAGAAACAGGAATTGTTTGCATGGGCTAAGCACTGTATGGAGAAAGGTGATCAAGTTAATGTTTTTTCCACATTATCTAATTTGAACAGTTTTCCCGAGAAAAATGTTTTTATCGAAGGTTTGGGGACTCATTTATGTGTGATGTGGGGTAGATTACAAAATTCGGATCTTCCACAAGGGGTGAGAGATCTAAATGCTTTGGCACTTTCGAGGGACACAGAGCAGAAAGTATATGGTCATGTTGAAAGATTGTTTGAGTATAGGAAGGACTTTGAAAAGTCACAAGATGAGGATGACGAAGACGATAGTATGTATGTACAGAAATGGTTCCTTCCGTGTCGTAGATCGGCACCTGAGGAAGTACGAATTTGTACTAAAGATGCGATTCGATGGATCTCGGATTCATCGATTCCGCCAGATGAAGTATATGACACGTATAGTCAGTATACAGTAGAAATGCAAAGAAAGGTAATTCAGGTAATGGTACAGTACCTACAAGAAGAATGTGTAAGAAAGAAGGTTAGTTGCCCCATAGAATTGTTGGGGATTTGTAAAAGGGCTTTTTCGCCCGACACTTCTTCGGCTGCCTTAGCGCTCGACCTGGCTCTGTTGCTTAGTAAGCGGCCAGAGGTACCTATATCTCAGTTGCCTATGAGAGAGGTTCCTCCGACCTTTGTCCCAAAGGTTGAGATTCCCGCCAACGCTGGGACTGGTGCACCCGCTGTGGATATCCCTGCACATTATGTATCGCAATTCGTTCACGTCCCGTTTTCACGACAGGAAGTGAACACTATTAGACAATCAGTTCCCGATATCAGGAAAAACCTGACGGGGTTTTACAAAGAGATAGAGTCCGGCTTGCAGTCCTCTGTGTTCACCTTAAGTGATATTGACTTGCTATTCCCTGTACTCCTACCCGTAGATGTATGGAAGCAGGTTCGGACAATAGACGATGTGCCAGGGTTGGGAGATACGTGGGCTAATATGATTAGGATTGATGGGGAAAGACCAGCAGGTGAGAAACCACCACAGGTAATACTTACTTTGCCTGATAGAATTGTCGCAAAATTAAAAACTATAATTCCAGAGAAAAGAATTATTTGGGACAAGCTTACGGCCTGTGTTCAAGGGAAAACTGAAGGCGCCACCGAATTCTTTAACAGATTCGAACAGGTATTTTCTGACTTCAATGGGCAGGATTTGGGTACAGAGTCTGGGAAAAGGTTGTTTGTGGACAAATGTGTACGTGGATTGTTGCCCGACATCCAGTCACAGATTATGTCCTCTGAGAGCGCTTGGCAGGCAAAATCTCAATCTGAAGTTTTGCACATGGCTCAGTATTATGAGAACCTTGTTAATAATGAGAAGGAGAAAATAGAAAAGAGGAAAGGAGATTTGAAAACCAAAGTATTATTACAACAAATTGTTAGAAACCCCAGAGGAGGCACGACACAGACTAGAGGTCAGTATCTCCCAAAAGGAAATGCTCCTTTGGGTTCTCTGAATATTAATCAATGTGCTTATTGCCGCCAGGAAGGTCATTGGCGAGCACAGTGCCCCATCCTTCGACAAAGGTCAAACAGTGCGTTTGGGAGTATGGGTAGACGACCTAGATGCCGCCCTGGAGCAGGGGGCCCTGATAGAGGTCAGTTTTTGCAAGATCCTCAGCAACCTTTTTCACGGGAAAATCAGACCTCGAGTGTGGACTCGAGGAACATATTTGATCACCCTTCTGCTGCTAACCTTTCTGAAGAGCTTCCTTCTGACGATACTCTATTTCATTAGGACTGCCCGAAGCAGGGTTTGGAACCTTCACCTATTCCCGTTAATCAGAAAGGCCCCTACGTTGAATTATTAGTAGGGAATAGGAAACACCAGTTTTTGATAGACACTGGAGCACAGAAGTGCTTCATTGATCATTCTCGGGTTCCAAACATTCCACTGTCAGGGCAAACAAATGTTTCCGTAGGGTTTTCTGGTATACCAATTATCTGTCCGGTTTCTTCACCGGTGTCTGTTTCTTTGGGTCCCTTTACGGACCATTGCCCTTTTCTTCTGACTTCGAACTGTGGAGAGAATTTGCTGGGGTTGAATTTGTTAGAGAAATTGAATGCAGTAATTCATTGTTCCTCTGATGGAGTACGGCTGACGGTTTCACCACAGCAACTTCATAATTCTCAGTTTCTGATTCGACCTTTACCTCCTGAGTTTAGCATTGTCCCGGAATGTTTATGGGCGGTTGACGACAATGATGTCGGGGTACTGTAGATTGAGCCCGTTAAAATAGTTTTGAAACATGGAGTTAAACTACCACGCATTCCACAGTATAAAATATCAATTGAGGGCGAGCGTGCTTTAAAATGCATTGTCTCCGATTTTGTGCATCGTGGGGTGATCGAGGAGATTACAGGTAGTTTGTGTAACAGTCCGATCTTGCCTGTATATAAGAAAGGTGACAATGCAATCCCATACTGGTTCATAATTGATCTTCGTGCTATTAACAGAGTTGTCGCCCCACAATTTCCAATCGTGCCTGATGTAACGACCATATTGACAATGATCCCTGCTACGGCTACGCACTTCAGCGTTGTGGATTTAAAAAATGCTTTCTTTAGCATTCCTATACATAAGGAAAGTAGATATTTGTTTGCGTTTACCTTGGGGGGACGCTCATTTACATTCACTAGGGCACCTCAAGGGTATACTGAAAGTCCAAGCATTTATAGTAGAGCTTTGAAAGAGCAGCTCGACACCCTTGAATTGCCACCTACTTGTACACTGCTTCAATATGTTGATGATTTGCTTTTGGCTGCAGACTCTGAAAGTGCTTGTAAAGAAGGCACTATACTGTTGCTTGTTCATCTAGCAAAAAATGGTCATAAAGCTTCGCTCAAAATATTTCAATATTGTTGTCAGGAGGTCGCCTATTTAGGGTACCTCCTGTCAAAGGAGGGGAGAAGATTGACACCTGAAAGAATAAAACACATTTCTGGCATGTCTGTTCCAAATACACAGAAGGAAGTCAGAGCCTTAATAGGTATGGCTAGGTTGTGGATCCCGAACTTTTCGCTAGTGATAAAACCGATGTTGGCTTTGACAAAGAAGGGCATTTCTCTGCCACTGCCATGGAAATCGGAACATCAACGACCATTTGAGCTTCTCAAAACCGCGTTATGCTCTGCACCGGTCCTGGGTACTCCAAATTATGACAAGGCCTTTGTGTTGTTTGTGCATGAATGTGATGGATCTGCTTTGGCTGTGTTAACACAGGAACACGGAGGGAAGAATAGGCCGTGCGGCTACTACTCCTCCGCCCTTGATCCTGTCGCATGCGCTTTGCCAAGATGTTTGCGAGCTGTCGCTGCTGCTGCCGCGTCTGTAAAACAGAGTGAGGGAATGGTCCTGGGCCATGATTTGATTTTGATGGTACCTCACTCTGTAGATATCCTATTGAACAAAACCCAAATGCAACACCTCACCTCTGCACGGTTAATAAGGTATGAATTAATTCTGTTTGCCCCTCACATTCAAATTAAGAGGTGTTGTGTTCTTAATCCGGCTGAACTCTTACCTTTCCCGCAAAACACTGTTTGCGGTGACGAAGAATTACATGAATGTCTGTATAGTATACCACTGAACAAGAAAAGAAGGGAAGGATAGATCTTATAGATACTCCTTTTGACAATGCAGAAGGGGAGCTGTTTTGTGATGGCTCCTGCTTCAAACTTTCAGATGGTACATCTACAGCTGCTTACGCAGTTACTACATTGAGTAAAGTTGTTGAAACTAAGAGAATTTCGCATAACTCTGCGCAGGCAGCAGAGATTATAGCATTGACCCGAGCTTGTGAACTCTCCGAAGGGCATATAGAAAATATCTATACTGATAGCCAGTACGCCTTTGGGGTGGCTCACAACTTTGGGAGGCTCTGGTCGGAAAGAGGGTTCCTGACCTCACATGGGACCAAGATTCAGCATGGCCCCTTGATAGTGCAATTGCTCTCGGCACTCTCGCTCCCTAGGCAGTTAGCGATCATGAAATGTGCAGCACATCTTAAGGTGATAGATGATGTGGGAAAAGGGAACGCCTTTGCGGACCTGATAGCCAGGCAAATGGCCACAGACCTTAGCACAGACATGTATGCGCTAAGAGAAACAAAAGATGCCTATGTAATGGATGAAGGTATTGGGTCTGTGCGGGATATTCAAACTGAAGCTACAGTAGAAGAATCTAAAAGGTGGGCCGAAGGAATGGGGAAACTAGATGATAATGGGTGTTGGGTGGATACATCAGAAGGAAAATGGTTGCTCCCTGATTCATATGTACTGGCAATGGTTACGATGGCACACGGTCCTACACATGTGTGTGCTCAGCAGATCACGAAAATGTTAGAACAAGTTTGGGTGAATAACAAGATTCCGGAGACTGCAAAACATCATGTTCGGAACTGCATGATCTGCTTACAGCACAATGTGGGTAAGGGGACAGTAACTCCAAGGGGAAGCTTTGGGCCCCCTTCTGTTCCCTTCGAGGTCATTCACTTTGATTTTATTGAGATGGAACGGTGTAACAATCTGAAATATGTTCTTGTAATTATTTGTGCCTTAAGTAAATGGGTCGAGGCTTTCCCCATTAAAGATGCTACCGCCATGACCACTGCAAAGATTATGGTAAAAGAATTCTTTCCTCGATTTGGGCTCCCAAGGGTAATTTGGTCGGACAATGGTCCTCATTTTGTTGCAGCAGCAATTTTGCAGATATGCACAACATTACATATTGAGAAACGATTTCACTCACCTAGACATCCTCAAAGTGCTGGGTTGGTGGAAAGACATAATGGTATCTTAAAGAATAAGCTTGCAAAAACATGTGCCGATACCAAACTGAAATGGCCAGATGCCTTACCTATTGTATTATTGGCTATGCGTACCACACCTCAAACTAAGACTGGGCTTTCTCCATTTGAGGTAGTGATGGGGAGACCTGCTAATATTTGGGGTCTCCCAAAACCTAAAGCCCTGAGAGAAGTGGAAAATGTATTGCTTGTAGACTACTGTAACCAGTTAACTAAAAACCTGTATTTCATTTATCACCAGGTATATTCAACTTTACCTGTATGGTTCACGGGCCCAGGACACGATATACAGCCTGGAAGTTGGGTCCTAGTGAAGGCCTACGAAAGGTCTTCCTGTCTCGCTCCTCGTTGGAAAGGACCCTACCAGGTGCTGTTGGTCACCCGGACAGCAGTGCGAGTGGCTGGGAAGAAACCCTGGATCCACGCGACGCATGTCAAGAAACTTCCTCACCCGACGCCACACGTTACAGAAGAAGCAGATCCCCTTGCTGATGCTACAGTCCCTGATCTTGGAGTAGCAAACAGCGCTGGGAGTGCGTCGGAGAATTTCTCTGAGCCCGTGGAGCTTGGGGAACAGTCCATTTCGTATCCGCACTCTTTTGAAAAATCACTTCCGGAAAACATTGTTTCAAGTTCTGCGACTTCCGTCGCCTCCGATACGTCGCTTCCCTCAGGAAGTGACAACGCCTTGTTTTCGGATCAAACAATCTTGGGTACCACCAGGTACAACCTTCGACGAAGAAAATAGAACTACGGCACAGGTTTTTCCGTGCATTTGGGAAAGAGAAGTGATTGAAAGTTTTCTTTTGTATAAGAAAGTTTCTGTTGAACAACAGGAAGAAAAAGGGATTCTGCTGGCTAGGGTTGGGAAGGACTAAGAAATTGCGCGATCGTAGCGTCGCCAGCAATGAACATTGGGGTCGTCGATTGAAGAACTACAATGCCTGCCACCTCCACTGCTGCTCCCCGCACTGGACTTGTGAATAAGGGGGTGACTAACTTGGACAATGAACAATGTGCCTGGGCCCCGAAAACGTATTGCTGTGTTTTGATAATGATAATTGTTATTTTTGCAATTACTGCTGTAGGACTTTGGTACTTTGAAGAAATCTATCCTCTAAAACCTCTACTACTGACCGAGATTGTACCGACTGCTTTGACTCCCTCTGTATACCTTCACACTCTGTCCCCTAGAGACTCCCAACATAGACAAAAGTATCATAATAACACTCTAATGATAGTAATGAATGCAACGAATGCCATTTTTAATAAGAGTAATTGTTGGATTTGCACTCATTTACCGCAACATGGGAACAAGGGACTAGGATGGTATATTCACCCTTTACCTTTAACGACTGCTTGCTATGCCTCTCTTAGAGCACTATTCTTTGGCCGTTGGAATGATAGCATCTCAGGGAACTTTGATGGAACTAATTTGAATGATTTCGAGAAACGTGAATTAACTCCCCGGGGATGCTCGCTTTTTGCAAATAGAAGTAAACCTAATGTCGCTTCTATTAGGCCATCTGACAAACTGTCTCTTCCTTTTCAAACTTTAATTTCCTTTAAAATGGCTCCGATGGGGAGGCCACCAGGGGGCGCACAGGCAATGGCTGCCTGATTTCCGTGCTCCGCCACCGGCCGGGTCTGAATCGGGATTGAGCCCCCCCATAGACCCCCCCGAGGCGAAAGAACGGGTGGTAGAGCGGGGTGAACCCCTAGTGCCCCTGCGGAGCGAAACAGCGAGGTCGAGGGACCCAGGGAAAGCGGAGATCCAGGGCCGCGGATCCAAGGCCGCGGGACCAGCAGCGGAGGTGCGTCAGAGGGCCCGGGCGGCGCATAGCCGAAAGTAGGAGCCGAGGACCACCGCACTGGAGACAGGCAAGGGAGAGCCGACCTCCGACGCCGCGGCGACCGCCCATCCCCCGCGGCGCCAACACAGAGTGAGAACCGGTGGGACCCACCCGGGGGTGAGGACCGCCGACAGAGAAGGCGGGCACCGCGTGGGAGACACGCCTGACCCGGGGAGTGGAGTAGGAGAGGAGCATAGGCCCGAACAGGCCACGAAGAGGTGAGAGTCCCGGGGCGGACTCAGGGACCCCAGGTGGTGGTGGCGGACTGTCTACGGGGCGGTCAGCAGCCTCCCCACACCCCCACCCACACAGTCAGCGGGGGGAAGCGCCCACACGGCCAACATCGCGAGCGGGCCGCACCCCACCCGCGGTAAGGAAGACACAAGGGGCAAGGAAGGCCCGGAAGACGCCGGGTGTGAGGCCCCCGCCGGGGAACGGCGGGGCGAGTGCCCACCCTGAGAGGTCCCCCAGGCACGGCAGGACAGGCGGGAGGAGAAAGAAGTGACGGATCCCCTCGGCCCCCCAGCCCCGCCACCGGAGAGGGCTCTGGGCCCAAGCAGCACGACATAAGGGCAATCAAGCCCCCCCCAAGGAAGACACAGAGGGCACAGAAGGCCCGGCGGTCACCGGGTGTGAGGCCCCCGCCCGAGACAGGCGGGGCGTGTGCCCGCCCTTCCACGAGCTCAGGTGATCCCGCGAGGTGACCCTCCAGGAGCCCCCCCCAGCCCAAGTACAACCAACGGAGCGTCCAGGGGGAGACTGAATGGACTGGCAAAAGAGTCTACAGAAATACTGCTACCGAGACCCAAGCACACACGGAAGATACCCGGCCTGTGCCCGGGAGATGGCCCACTCAGAGGCCACTACCCACGCAACGGAGGCAATGGAGAGGGGCTTTGCATCCATATTGCAAGAAATTAGAGACATGCGCTCCGACATATCCCAGAAACTAGAGAAGATGGACCGACGGGTTGACAAAGTGGAGGACAGACTCCTGCAGGTTGAATCCAACCAATCCTCCTCAACAACCCTGGAGATAGAGACTAACATGAGGTTAGCAGCTCTGGAGAAGAAGGAAGAGGAGAGGTACAGACAAATGGATGATTTCGAGAATAGGGAACGAAGAAACAACATCAGGTTTTTTGGAGTTCCGGAGGCAGAGGGGGAAACAGAGAGAGAGCTTACCAGAATGGTGCGGAGCATAATAGCCCTCCTCTTCGACGAGGAGATGACCGCTGAGCTCACATTTGACCGAGTACACAGGGCGGGAGGACGAGCAGGGGGCCCTCGCTCGATCCTGGTCCGGTTCCACTACTACCTAGAGAAAACACGGGTACTGGAAGCAGCCAGGAAGACTCAAGAGATAACGTACAATAATTTGCAGGTCTCCATTTTTCAAGACCTCTCTGCATACACTCTTTCCAAACGCAGGATGTGCCGCCCCCTCACACAGCTGCTGAAGGACAAGGGAGTACGATATAGATGGGGCTTTCCCTTCTCCCTGACTTTCGAATATCAGGGCCAACGGACGACGCTGATCACTGAGGAGGACATTAAAGGAGCCATCCAGGACTATGTGGTGGACCCGCCCCCCCGAAGGGATCCATCAGGACCGGCGACGGGCGGAGCGGGCGGCCCGGGCCCGGCGAGCGAAAGGAGAAAGAAATCTGGGGCACGGAAATTTAGAAAAATTAACACACCCTCTCCAGCGATAGAAGCAGAGCGAAATGACTCGGAGGGATGATTACCAAGGGGGTCCCAACCAGCACTGGCGTGAAAGACCGGTCCCCCGGAACGTCCGGAGTTAGCAGACTAACCACAAGGCAGTAACACGGGGACCGCCGAAAGGCAAGAACGATCCCAGAATCATGCTGAACAGCAAGTACAAAAGGGGGCAATTACGGGAAAGAAATCGGGGGGGGGCTCACACGAAAGAGATTCCGTAAGGATTGCCTGGCCGAAGGGGCAGGCTGGTGGTCCGGCCAAAAAGCCAGTAATGGCGGAACTATCTGGCTGGACGCCGGGGGAGGGGGTGGGGGTTTATGACCAAGTTGGGGTTTGTTTGTTGGGGATAGGGTTAGAGGGGCTGTTGGGGGTTCATTTCAATAGTGTCCAACCAGTGAATCAAGGGGAGCGAAAAGGGAGAACCGATGCGAAATTGTTGACCAGTATGGCAGGAAACATTGACTATGGCTGACAGCCATCCGGCCCTGGGAGTGGGCACCCTGAACGTGAGGGGACTGAACACCCCCACAAAAAGATCTCTGATTTGTAGAGAGTTTAAGCGGGCGAAACTAGACCTACTGTTTGTCCAAGAGACACACTGGGCTAGGGGGAAGGAGCCCAGGCTGCAGGGGGGTGGAATTGAGGAGGTTTATCACGCTTCCCACAGATCTAAAAAAAGGGGGGGTGGCCATATTAATAGGAAGGAGCGTAGGGTTTGAGAAGGAGGCGATCTTGAAAGATCCCGAAGGCCGTTACCTGCTGATACAGGGCACCCTACCGGGGGCCTCCATCACCCTTGCGGTGGTGTACGGCCCGAACGAAAACCAGGCCCAATTCTGGGAGGAAACTAGGGACAAGCTCAGGCTATTCACGAAGGGCCCACTAGTGGTGGGAGGTGACTTTAACATGGTCCTGGATCCCACCTTGGATAGGAAGCGGATGGGCCCCCTCGACCCCAGGCCCGTAGAAGAGGCCATGGCACAGAGCTTCCGGAGAGTAAATGAGGACCTGGGCCTGATAGATACTATCCCGACCCCGAGGACAGGGATCCCCTCCTTCACTTACCACTCTGCTATACATAATTCATTCTCCAGGATAGATTACATCCTAACAGACGACAGTCTTTGCCCGTTTGTATCAGGGTTCAGGATAGACCCAGTCCCCTGGTCGGACCACGACATGGTCCGCATCAGCATCACAATAGGCTGGAATAGGGAAAGCAAAGGGCGCTGGAAATGTAATGACGCCCTGTTAAAGGATGAGGTCATTGCTCAGGAGGTCTTGGACTCCATAACGGAGTTCTTTGAGCTTAATGACAACGGAGAGGTGACCACGCACACGCTCTGGGACGCCTTCAAGGCAACCATAAGAGGAGTCCTCATAAAGATAGGTGCCCTAAAGAAGAGGGAGAGATTGGCCCAGGAGAAAGCCCTGCGAGAAAAGATAGCCAGGCTCCAGCCAGAGGGATCCCCGACCCAACCCCTAGACCGCGACCGGGTGGCAGCACTGGCCGACTATAGGCTCCAGCTTAAAAACCTCCTCCTACACAAAACGGAGAGGAGTCTTCAAATGGTTAAGCAAAAATATTATGAGAAAGGGGACAAGGCGGACAGGATCCTAGCCTGGAAGTTAAGGGAGGTACAGAAAAGCAGGAGGGTAAAGGAAGTGAGGGACACCCGGGGACTCTTGGGATGTGACTCTCCCCACATAGGAGAGGCTTTCCGGCAATACTATAGAACCCTCTATTCATCCGAATACGAAGGGGACGACACCCAGATAGAAAACTTCCTGGACTCCATACGGATCCCGTCCCTCTCCGGGGAAATATCTGAGGGGTTGGAGGGCCCGATAACCGAGGATGAGGTGGACAAGGTGATTAGTGGGATGAAGGTGGGCACTACCCCGGGGGAGGACGGCTTTTCCGTCCTCTTCTACAAGAGATTTCGCTCCACTCTGGCCCCTTACCTTGCAAGGGTCTTCAATGCGGTGCTGGAGGGTGACATCCTCCCAGAATCTATGATGGGAGCTATTATAGCAGTCTTACCCAAAGAGGGAAGGGACCCAGCAGATTGCTCTTCCTATCGCCCCATATCACTATTAAACATTGACGTCAAGATCTTGGCCAAGGTGGTGGGGAGGAGAATGGAAGGTATCATGCCGAAACTAGTACACGGGGACCAGGTGGGCTTCATTAGAGGAAGGCAGGGGTCCGATAACATCCGCAAAACAATAGACCTCCTTCACTTCGCCCAATCATCGGACTTGGACGCCTGCGTCCTTTCCCTGGACTCCGAGAAGGCCTTTGATAGGGTGGAGTGGCGCTACATGGAGCTCCTCCTCCGGAGGATGGGTTTTGGTACTCACATTATGCTTTGGATATCCGCCCTCTATCGGGCCCCAACGGCAAGGGTACAGGTGAATGGGACATTGTCTGAATCATTCCCTCTCTCCCGCGGGACAAGGCAGGGATGCCCACTCTCTCCCCTGATATACGTCCTTACGATGGAGGCGTTGGCAATAGCGGTCAGAGCCAGCCCAGATATTAGAGGTATCAAAAGGGGTGAGGTAGAATTTAAGCTCTCCCTATTTGCGGACGATGTCCTGGCCTACCTGGTGGACCCGGTTTCCTCACTCCCCCCCTTCCTGGCCCTGGTCTCTGCGTTTGGTCGCTTTTCAGGCCTAAAAATTAACACGGGGAAATCCGTCATGCTACCAATGAGGACAACAGACCCAGTGCTAGACCCCTTGGTTAGGTTTCACGGGATTAAGGTGGGTAAGGTTGCCATACAATATCTGGGGGTACTTCTCACCAGGGATCTAGCGAATTTAGGAGCAGCTAATTACAACCCCATGATTGCGGTGATCACTTCAGATTTAAGGAGATGGGGGAAGATGATCCTCTCTTGGTACGGCCGAATGACCGCAATCAAAATGAACGTACTCCCTCGGCTCCTGTACCTCTTCACTGCACTCCCGACTAGGGTCCCAGCACAGAGCTTCAGAGACTTGCAGAACGGGGTACGAGACTTTGTATGGCAAGGGAAAACCCCAAGAACCGGAAGGGCAACGCTGACCCTGCCAAGGGAGGAGGGGGGATTTGGGCTACCGGATTTCCACCTATACTTCTGCGCGGCCCAACTGCGCGTCCTCCTGGAGCACATGAAGGAAGGGCTGGGCACGTACTGGTCCTACCTGGAAGACATGGACGCTCACCCCCTAAAGGTCAGAGACCTCCTATGGGCCCCACGCAAAACGATCCCGAAACACTTAAAATCACACCCGACCCTGGGAGTCCTCTGGGACATCTGGAAAGAGGGCCCCAACACCGCTCATCTTACCACATGGCCCTCTCCAATGTCCTCTCTATGGGGTCACCCTATCAACTTAGGAGGGCAGGGGTTCAGGAACTCTCAGACTTGGTCAGATAGGGGCCTGGAGTGGGCAGGGCAGATGTTTAGAGAAGGCGAATTTCTGCCTTATGAGGACTTGAAAGCTGCCCTCGGACGGGGATCACTCTCAATCTTCGAGTACCTCCGCCTGAAGGGCATCCTTTGCGCCAAAGCATGGGGCCCAAACCTGAGTAGGCAGTTGACCCCTTTTGAGAAGCTGCTAGACTCTGCGACGTCTAGGAAGGGGGCAGTGTCCAGTGTGTATAAACTACTGAATACCTACAACCTCAAAGGAAGAAGGGGCTTCCGCCGGTTCTGGGACGACCTGGCGGGCGAGGAGATCTCCGAGGACGCCTGGGCCAAAATATTCAAGATAGCATTCCATGGAAACCTATTCACCTCGGACATGGAGCATAACTTTAAGATAATACAGGGGTGGCACAGAGACCCGGTAAAACTGTCCAAAATGTTCTCCGGGGTGTCCCCGAGGTGTCCGAGAGGTTGCGGCCAGACAGGATCTAGAAGCCACATGTGGTGGCACTGCCCGAAAGTACAGTCCTACTGGGAGTCGGTGAGGGGTTGGATAAAGGAAGTAACGGAGGATAGTCTGCCGCTAAACCCTTTAACGATGTTGCTGGGCCTCCCCCCGGAGGACACAGAGCTCCACCGATACCCAAGGATGTGGGAAACCATGCTGAGAGCAGGCAGGGTAGCCCTGGCCCAAAAATGGAAGAGTCCCGAACCCCCATCCAAGGAGGACTGGCTGAAAAAAGTAAAAAACATGTTCTTGATGGACAAATTAACCGCCATGGTGAATAATGATTCCAGCTCATTCCTTACAGACTGGTACGGGGTGCAGCAGTCCTGGGGATGGGATGTACACTGAACTTAAGGGAAGGTGCTTCTCCAGAAAGGAACGGGTCTAGTCCAGCAAGACAGAAAAATACGGACTGGGTCCCCGCGTCCGGGGTTACGGAGGCGTTAAGCCAACCAGAGAAGCGGTCACAATTCGCATCGACCTCGAGGCTCATGAGACGGAGCCACACAGGGAGTCTCCCAAAGACAAACAACCGGAATGGATACGGGGGAGAGGGGTTTGGGGGGGGGGCTACTAAGGGAGGGGGGGAGGGGTCATTTAGTTCTTTCTTTGTTGTTTGTTACATAAAAAATGCAAATAAAAACTAAAGTTTAAAAAAAAAAAATGGCTCCGATAGGCAAAAAGGACGCTGTGCTTCCTTCTTACTCTATAAATCATAGCCCTGATTCGGTCCCCTTTTGTGTACAAAGAAATGGCACTCGGCCAATGGGAGATTTTGAAGGTTGTATGAACATTGTAAATTTGACTGGAGAAAACAGGCCTCTGTATGTAGGGGGGCCTGTTTATTTTTTTTGTGGTAGTTTAGCATTTCCCTGGTTGCCCAAGGATTGGCAGGGAACCTGTTATTTAGGATTCCTGTTACCCGGGGTATTTGTAGCTAGTACATTGGAGGTTTCTAAGGCTCGCCCACGGCGGGACAAGAACGGAGATACCCCTGGGCAAGTATTGGGAGATATAGCAAAATCAGTTGTGCCCTTTTGGGGACAAATAACAAACTCTGAGAACATTAGGGGAATAGCAAGGGTACTGGAGAGAACGATCAACCGGACCACGGACATACTCTACAATATGACACTAGAACAAAAAGCAATAAGATTGGTAGCACTCCAAAATCGGATGGCATTAGATGTCATTTTGGCAGAACGAGGTGGAATATGCAAATTGGTGGGGTCCGCTTGCTGTGTTTTCGCACCAGATTCCTCGCCGACAATTTTTAAAGCAATACAGAACTTGCATATCCTTAGTTCTGAAGTACATATCCCTGTAGGAGATTGGAATCTTAGCACCTGGTTCTGGGATTCTTTACGATCTTGGGGTTGGAAGGTGCTTTCTGTTATTCTGGTTATTTTGGGGATCCTGCTATTTCTTTGTTGCTGTTTTCAATGTCTTCCGAGTATATGTGGAATGCTAGGGGGATGTTGTGCCCAAGCAGTGAGCACAATAGGGCATAGAATGTATGCCCCAGATACAGCATCCAAAGAGTTTGTGCTACAAGAGGTTCTGATGAACGACCTAATGGCTATAGATATTACAGACAATGATTCTGGATGTATGGATGACAATACATGGAGTTATTTGCAAAAGTATTAGAAATGATATTAGCACTTGGCATAGGCCAAAAGGAGGGTCTGTTGGAATTGAAATAATATTATGCCTCCTATCGCAGTAATTGAATGTGTATTGGCCTACGCCAAGTTGTTTAAATATCATGTAAATAGGATCCGCGGCAAGGTCTTGACCTTAACAAAAAGTAATGTAAGTCGCCATCTTGGATTTAGCCGCCATTTTAGGTCCTCTTGTAATGTGGAACTCACCCTGAACATCAAAATGGAGGCTGAATGACATTCTGAGTGAGATTGTGGCCGTTGTGACCTCCGCACACACAAATAATTAATATGCCTGCAGGCCACTTGTCGGGGTCGCGAACTGAGACCTTGTCCTATTTCTGACCTATGTGTAAATGAACAACTGTATCAGCGGAACTGATCAAAATGCATACATTATAGGATTGACCTGGCAAGGAACCTTAGGCCTGATCCCAAGAATGGTTAACCCGCGAGGGGGTTGGCCAAGGGCTGGATAAAGGATATAAAAGCCCTAGTATTCCAAATGTACGGTCTCTCTACTAATGCATCGAACCCTCGTTGAAGTTCGTTACGTTACTCTGAGAACCGAATAGCTATCCGTTTGTCAATTGACTTTGGTAACTGTTGTAGCTTTTAAATACAGCACTTTTATGTCCTTTGTAACCTGTGTTGGTGTGTTTCTTTTGGGCTTCCCAGCCTCATATCAATTTTTATGTTTTCACAGGATGACCAAGTTACCTTTTTTGAGCAACAGTATGAAATGTTACATAGCAGTCAAATGAAAAGGGCTTATCTGATAACCATGTTTCTTGGAGACAGAAAATTCCAAAATCGTGTAAATTAGGGGAGTTAGAACTATATTTAAATAGATGCGCACATCCTCTTGTGTACCACGACAAAATTGTTAAAGGGTTACCAGTATCTACTCATTAAATGGCCAAGTTATGTTGATGAAGTCGATGTGACGAATGAACAAAAGCTGACCAATATGGTAAACGAAATTATCAATTCTGTGGTACAACTGTTTTCAAGCTAACCTGATGATTGTCTGAGGCATCATTTTTAAAATTGATATTTACGCTCATATTAGGTTTCAAAGTATGACTTTTTATAGGTGATACGCAAAATCCAGTATCTGGGAAACAAATGTGTTAAAAGCATGGTATCTATGAACATCATAACCCAAGGAGAGAAAAGAAAATGCTTCTTCTATTAATGAATGTACAAAAAGACTTGATGCAAAACCAAAGTCGGCATGGCCCGGTAATTCCCTATTTTTGGGACCCGGACCCGGTACCCGGTTTGGGGGTAGCCATGATGGTAACTACTGCATGGCTGCCTCCAAACTCGTAATGAGGCCCATTGTCCAAGAAGATGACTTTGATGAGCAAGCCATGCCCCGTCCATGTCCCTCTTTCTTTCAAAGGCTAAATTCTTATTTTTCCATAACATGGAAGACTGCACAGAGTCAATATTCTGACACTGTCTAATTGAAGACAACTGAGAGAAGGTCCTAAAACCAGACACATTCTTAGGGTAAACACTGGACAGAACCATTCTTTTGGCTTCAAGAGTCTGGAAAGCAGATGGACTGTCAATAATATATGAAACGGAGTTCCCTGGTAAGGATGTTATAGTAATCACTTCTGACAAGACAGAAGGTGTCCATTTGGGAGTTGCCCCAGGAACACAGTTTTTCAGTGAATCGATTGGCAATGGATTCTCATCTTCAAACAAATCTTCATGAGAGTGTGTTGTTAAAGCACTAAAATTAAATTAATTCCCTTCCAGATCTGCCATGTACTGAACCACTCTGCACTCTGCTAGGCACTCCGTGCGACACTCCGTACAGAAAATACGTTTTAAAAGCCAGGTGCATCCAGGAAATCGCTCTGGGGTGATGCACATGCCATCACCAATAGAGCCTACAGCAGACTGCACTTTGCTGCGCACCCTGACGGCACTCCATGTAGGAAAGCAGTTTTAAAAGTCAGGTGCAGCATGGAAAGTATTGATTTCATGTAAAATAACCAGAGGAGTTTTGGGATAGGGATACAGGAAAGAGAACTATCTGCCCAAATCTGGCATAAGCTCTGCAACTGGAACTTAAACTGACTTTTCGCCAATGGCATGGCTACCACGAGAGGGCCATATCAATAAAGGTTAACTACCTTTAATACCTCAAAACGAACCTGACGAAGACTAAATTGACAAGCAAGTTATTCCGACTCAGTTATTGCTCTACACTATGAGCCCTGTTATCTTTATTCCAATCCGCACTCCTCATGCCCAATCCCTTTGAATTATCATCAAATGACATCTCTCCCTCATGAAACGAATGCATAAAAAACAAAGATGGCCTAGTATCAACCCTCACTCCTCAGGGAGGTATAACGTTCAAGCTTCAGTGCATGCCGTTTTCCTCTTGTGCATTGATGGAGGAAATGCCCTATTAAAATGCCACCCAGAATCCGCGCTGTCACTTCTCATAACCATCTTGCCTGCTCGCTAACTGTCCTGTCACTAGCTCACGCATGTTTGGTAGAAAACTCTTTGCATACTAATCACTCATCCACAACTTCCTTTCCCTAACTGAACTAATTTCAAGACAATGGCCCCCATTACGAGGTTGGCCATAAAACCCACCGGTAGTCGGCGGGTTACTGCCAATCCCGATGCTACCGGGATATCACAGGTGGCGATGATATGGTTATGTCCCTTTCCCACAGAGTTCCATAGCGCTGCCGGGAGTTGCGTGCCCCTACCGGCAGGCTTATAATTGCACGGTCTGGAAAGAGTGCTGATACATTGCTAGTGACATCTTTATTTCCAGACCACTAACCCTGTAATGAGGCCCATTGCATATTATCTTAAAGTTCCACAACAGCAAGAAGCCCAGTAGCTAGCAACAGCAACTTACCACATCAAAGGGAGCCCATTCCACGTGCTGATAACACCTTACTTTATTGGAAATGCCTTTGTGTATCAGAGAATTAACCCATAAGCAGACTTCCCTCAGATGTGTGCCCAGCATGGAGATCTACTTGCCAAAAGAAGTCAGACAAGCACCTATACCAATAGTTTTCTGAAAAGAACTGAAAACTCGTGTTGCGTACAATTTCTCCCATTATGATCACCATTCTGAACTCGACAAATCACACCCAACAACAAACCCAAGTCACTCTTACTATATATAACCAGTCCGTCCTTTCTACTCTCCTGCCATCAAGGAAAGAATCCTCTCTTCCCCCTGACTCTGCAACCTGCATATATGTGTTGTCTGCCCTCCCAAACCCATGCCACGTAAAGCTTTCCGTAGCCATTTTCAAGAATACATTAAAACAAATACATTTTATGAAGTGTGTGTGTGTGAGACAGAGAGAGAGACAGAGAGAGAGACAGAAAAAGAGAGGGAGAGAAGAAGAGAAACATTAAAGGTGACGGCATACATCCTTGCTCTTCTATGTTCAGTGAAAGGTTTTACTTAAAAGACAAACTTTCAGGACTAATCGAACTTTAAATAATGTATGTCCTCATATAATCCCTATGTTCATATCTTAAGCCAATATCAAAGCTCCAACAACACTCCAGTTGCTCGACAGAGAGACTTGGGCTTACTGCCTGTACTGAGAGGGTTGCTGAGGAGACACTGGAGATGAGCTGAAGCTTTAGGATTCATTGCATTATCATTAATTTAAATATAATGAATGGCCAGAATTGAAGAACACTGACCCTTATTATTATTACAGCGTGCATTTGGGGTTGGGCACTGGCACAGATGTCCTCACTTGAGACCTCACTTCGCTGATCAGACCCTCCTCTTTCAAAAACCTGCACGTTTCCCAGTTTTTGGGGAGAGGAAACATCACCTAGAGAAATGAGAAGTAGAACAGCCTGGGATACCAAGGCTGTAACAGATGTCAGCGCCATTTTGTCCTCTCATTTGAATACTGAGGCTGTCTGTATGATTGTATATGTTTCATGGCTACAAACCCTTTAACATTAGGTGCATTGTTGTGAAAAATAAAATGAGCACCAAGTCTAGTGTGCATTATGTACATGGTGACTCAAGCATGCAACCCTTTTTGTCACATCTGAAGATCGGCGGTAGTGCATATGTTCACAAAATGTTCCTTGATTGTATGCACAGTAGCCAGGAACCCTGATTGTGCTGTTTGCCCCCCCCCTCCCTTTCCCATGGGGATATTTTGAAAGATTGCCATAGGAGTGTACCAGGATGTACATCTTGGAATGGTAACTTTCTATCAGAAAATAATGTAGATGGTTATTCTAGATTTGCATAATGTTCTTTGTTCAGTAAGACAAGAGTAACATTCTTAGTTTGACTAAAATATTTAATGTAATGTAAATTGCCTGGTCTAAAACACCTACACTATTATTGGTGGCTTCACTGCGCTTGGCTCTGTAAGAGGGAGCAGGGTCATACGTGGGACAGTGGGAGAGGCAAATGCGAAAGCTGTGCAGTTTATTGGGTGCAGTTCGGAAGTATCCAGCTCATGTGTAAAAATCTACTTTCTCTGGGTTTGGCAGAGAAACGTTGGAGTATATTATCCATAGAGGAGAGGAAAAAAAAACAAATCTGATCCACTACATCGCTTTGAGTCTGGTTAGCCACTGATATGAGAGAGTGTGATGAGGCTAAAGAGGTGAGCTTTGTCATGGGACTGGTAGTGTGATTATGCTAATGGCTGGGCCTCTGGTGACCATATGCAGTGTGGTATGTGTGTGTGTGTAGTGTTAGGTGGTAGGAGATCTTAGAGGGGAGTCTGTTAGGGGAAGGGTGAGTAGACCTTACCAGGTAAAACAACCTGCAACACTGCACTCCCACCACTGGCTTTTGAAGACAAGTCTAATTTCACTAGCTCACATTGCACTGTCAATCTCTCTCTCTCTGATACTTTGCAACCCATGGGCAACAGAACAAACATCTGCAAGCTGGACGTTGAGAGCTGGAGGAAGCTTGGAAATGCCACTCAATTGCCATAAACTACTTGCTAAAGTTTGTGGGAGGCAAGAACCTTTAGTTCAGAGAAAGGGTTACTTGAAATTTAAGGGCCACCGTTACCCATTTCATCTTCCATAGTGTGGTGGTTGGCAGGCTGGGAGAAGCCTCGACCCTCACTCTAGCATGCTCAGAAGCTTTCCTCTGTGGCCTACTTGGTAATCTGCCCATCAAGGACAGGGCAAGAAGTTGTTTGTCAGGCGTTCGTCAGGTGGCCATGCCAGGTGCCAAAATCCCTGCTGGTTCCTCCTAGTGGTGTACCACAAGCCCCAAAACTCTTCTCATACAGGCAAAACCGATGTCCCCCTGCCACCAACTCACCATGTTTTAAAGCAGCACCAGGACTTTGTATCAGACTGATGCTGCAATTATGCAGGAGGTTCTTTATAATGAAACTGACAGCAGAAAAGATAGAAGGTGGTGTGGGGGCTGCGGGAAGGTGCAGAACAGCATGCTGCTAGTGACAAAAATGGTGTTTGGGAGTGGGTAGGATGGGCAATTCAATAAAGATGCAATCTTGAGTTTGCAATCTCTCTGGCACCTTGCAAGGTAAGGATATCCGGACAATGTTCCTGCAAGGCTGTATGCCACAGCTAAATGATGGTACCAGGGAAAACACCCATCCTTTATTCATCCAAATATTAAGGACTGTCCTTTGAGTGGAAGCGCCCCCAAGTTAGCACGATCCTCCCCGCAATGGGAGACAATAATGGACACTCCCGCAATGGGAATAAGGCCAAGACAGAGTGCGGGTGAGCGTAAGTGGGAGTTTATCAAAAGAATATGGCATGCAAAGAACTCTGCAACCTCCGAGAGCGCTCTGCCTGACAATCGCAAAGGCAGGCGTATTTCTAATACAAAAAACGTCATCAGAACCTACACACTATAGGGGGCACAAGTTAATTGGGATTGGGTGGCGTCGACTAACTATAGGTGTTGCTGCAGCGTGGTTGGTCCGGGTGAAAGGACGTCACTGGTCAGCCTCGTGGGTTGGGTTGGGCCTGGCAGGCCGGCTTGAGGTCATCCGGGCGGTGTTGGTACGCTGGGGCAGCCTGTGACCAAGATGAATGCCTTCCCTGACTTAGGTGCCCTAGATCATGCACATTGCAGTTACTTAAAACCCCATATCTAACTTCTACAGTAAATCTTTCAATCAATACAACACAGGAGGAATGCACCTGGTGAGGGGTCTGGTGGTCGTCTGTTGGATTTACCGGTGTTCTGACGTTTGGTATTCCAGGTCGAGGGGCTGGGCTCTGGGGGCTTGTGGCGGGTGGTACATGTTTTCTACTATAAAGGGGGGTTCTGTGTCTTGTCTCATTGTTGGGGGTAGCCTTTGTGCGGGGTCAGGCTTCTTGGGGTGGTCTGGGGGATTGTGGGATTTACGAGAGGGGGCTGGTAGATCAGTGGATTCAAACGTAAGTTTATTACTGTGCTGTAAATAACGCAGGTGGCGGCCGGTGGCCTTGGATGCTGCGTTGGGGCCTCTGACTCTCTGAAGCGGTTCCAGCTTGGTCGGGGGAGGTGGGGGAGCACGGCACAGGCCTTAGTTTTTTTCTACTTGGCAGGCTTCGTAGGATAGGAGGGAGAATGGCCTTGCATATATTCACAAAAGGTATTTTCCTCGTGTGTTGTCTAATTTTTGAATACAAAACTTTTATATCATTGGTCTTCTTTAAACTACTATACCATACACATATTCTACGAGTTCATTAAACATTCTGTTCATATATTCAGTCCGAGTACCTTTTCGTTACCTAACATTACATTTGCTACAGAGTTTGATTATTTTATGTACATTAGACGTTACATGAGGTAGTTCTAGATTATGGCCTACAGAGATTGATACTCGCCGCTTTGGGTGATTAAGAAAACATATACGAGTTCAGGTTTCTACATAAAATTGAAAGAACACTTATACAGATAAAGGCTATACGTTTTTGGTCGACATCTTTCTCTGTGGTTATAGCAGCACTAGTCCAGACCTGGGGTGATATCATATAACGTTACATCTTTATGGTTTATTCACAGTTTACAGGATCTGTTTAAACAGAGGTAGTTCGTTAATACCAATACTTGAATTATTTTCTACTTTCTTCAGATAGTGATGCTTCAGCTTTTTCCCCGTCACCCCGGCCTCGCGGACCAGGTCATGCGGGGTGCAATATTACATTGTGAACGATAAAATGTTACAGTGTTGGCATCTCGGGTTTAGCTCATACCCGACTTTCTCATGGGAACGCGCTCGCAGCGGATCTACCAGGGCTACTGCGGCAGGGATACTTGGAAAGCCCTCCAAAGGTGGGGGCCGCGCCGCAGCGCGCTGAACTCACGCCATCTTTGCTGGGCAAGAAGGCTTCTAGGCCTGTCTAAACGTTAGTGTGTATGTATGATGGATACGTGGGGGCAATGTCATCGGCGGGCAAGCCCTCCTCCACCTGGGCCCGGGTGGCATGAGGGAACGCCCGGCGAGCCATGGTCCTCACCGGGGGAGAATAATGCAGGAGAGGGGGGCCCTAAGGCCTGTCCTCCCCTACACCTTCATAGAGTATGGAGGGGCTGTAAGGGATTAGCATATGGACAGGGTGTGAGCTGTTCTCTACTAGGGGTTTCCTGCAGCCAGGAAAGAACTGCCTCCCCCATGAACTGCTATTCACACTGCAAAAGAGAGTGAGTCAGCCCTCCACCTTCCTACAGAAAGTAATATACTGAGTGAATTGTGCTCTTGCATTTACAAATTGTACACAAGTTGATAGGATGTCTGAAGAATGTCAGAAAATTGTGTTTGCATACTTTGGCGATAGGTCCAAAATCTACAAAAAAAGACATATGTTTTGGCCATGTGGGCTCCCTTTGTTTGCCTTGGGTATTGTCTACTATTGCTGTGGCACCTAGGCTTTTCATTTAGGGAAATCGCGTTGCTGTTCAAAGTTTCGGCAAGTATAGTATATGCAATTTGAGAAGATAGTTCTGTTTGCCTAAGGTCTATCCATGTATGGTGCAGGGCGTGTGATATAGGTGGTTTTCCTGCTTTCTAAATCTTGAGCAGGTGCGATATGTGCGATTTATAGGGGATACCTCTGCTGTCTGGAGCCTGGCTATGCATGATGCTGGAGATGCGATTTAGGAGCAAATCTCTGCTGCCCAAAGCTTTAGCATGTAAGTTAAATTATGTGCAATTTGGGTGATCGTTCTGGCTTCTAATGGCTGATCTGGGCAATGCAGGGCATGTGGTTTAGGGGATATCCATGCTGTCTACACCATGATCATGTACAGTAGAGGGCACTTGATTTAGGGGGATATTACCCCATTAGTAATCTGTTGCATTAACCACTACCTCCATCACCCTTGTCACTATAACCTACTAGTAATCCATTGCATCACCCACCTTCCTCTTACTTGTCCCAGGACCCCATACATAATCCATTGCATTATCCCTGACTCCCTCTTGCTCGTCCCAGTACCCCCATAACCCTACCTCCCTTTTTATTGTACTAGTAATCAATTACTCCTCCATTGCATTAGCCCAGACGCCCTCTTCCTCATCCAAAACAGACACAAATACACAGCCTCACTCTGCCTCATCCCTCTATCCCATTACCCTCACATTACTTTTCCTTGTCCCAGTATCTCATTGGTAATCCATTGCACTACCCCCACCTCCCTCTTCCTCAACCAGTACCCCATTAACTCTGCCTCCCACTTCCTCATCCCAGTATCCCTTTGCACCTCCATTTCATTACTGGAATAATGGTAGTTATCATTAGAAATGAACATTGTAACCTTGTAAAATGAGCCAATTCACTTTAGTACAATTAAACAAATTGTGTTTTTAAATAGTTTATTTTACTTAGACTGCACACCTGCTTGCCTATTAAAATATCCTTCCTTCTTGGAAAGAGCCACCCTCAGATTAGAACTAGTCATCATTTTCTTTTTCAAACAGCAAGGCAATGAATAATTGTTCTGCTTACCCATGACTGATTTGTCGTTCTAGTGAACCCACACATTTAGGGCAGTGGGCACAAACTCTAACAGTTAACAAACAGTAGAAAATAACAAATGCATGTCTAGACCCTGGTACCTGGGCGGTGGTCAATTACAAGGAGTGTCAGTACCCCAACAATCTCTTCTTAGCCCATTTACAGAAAATGTGATCTCAATTTGTTGGTGGCATTCTTGCAGTACACACAACATATGTGACGACAATGTATAACTCCAAATATTGGGCTGGCCCCCACCTTGGGGACCGCCTCTTTCACTGATGCTCTCATTCTACTTTAACCATAAAAAACAGCAGCCCGGAGACCTTCAAGATATCTCTGTATTTTATGTGGACTCTCTGCTGTCACAAACTGCGGGGATGACTGTAGCAAATGCTCACCTTATGATGCAACTCTCACCAATAGAGATGCATAGAACAAGAAAATAGAGATAAAAAGAGAGAGACGAGATACAGAACAAGAAAGGGAGCAAAGGGACAGCAAGAGAGAGAGAAAGAGAGAGAGATGGAGGGGGAGAGAGAGAATATGCACTCTGCAGGATCCCAATTTGCATGTTGTTGGAAAGGTCCAGTACCTGGTGGTAATATATATCAAGAACAAACCTTAGCCAAACATTGCAAATTGAGTTGTTCCAAACATTATCATATATGTGTATAAATAAGGCAGGTGCAATTTATTTTCATGATCAGTCTTGTTGGATGATGTTACAAGGGTTTTATAAGTCAGTGGAGGGAATATGCTTTAGATAGAAATACAATATCAGAATAGGCTTTCGCCAGGTATACAATATTAATATGAGTTAGTTGAGCGGCAGGTAGAACATTGAAATACAGTTTAGTTGAGGGATAGATAGAAAATTGAAAAACAATGTCATTTCACTACTACTGACTATACTGCATCGCAGTGACCAGACCATCTTGCATGTTATAATAAACATATGTGACATTTCTTGTTTGCAGGGGAGGCGAGCGCCATAGAATTGTTTGGAGGCAGGCAGGAGATTACATTACATGCAATGTCTGTAAGTGCAGCATCTTTTTTAGTGGCCATGCTAAACACTGGGTTGCAAAGAAAACGTTGCTAGGCTATCTGAGATTAAATTTAGAATATAGCCAGTAGCTGTAATTGAGTGCATTAAGTGGCCAATGTCATACAAAAAGATGTTGCAGAAATAACATCTATTTCTTGTTATGCAGGAGGAGGTTATATTCAGTGGATGTAAGTGTCTGAGACAATTTTTAAGAGGCAAGACAACTACTAGTTTCTAGTTGCAGAGATGTGACTGTGCTAGCTTTCATTGGCCAGGCTAAATACTAGCACAAGTTGCAAAGTTGTGTGTAATAAATATTAGTATTACTTTGAGACAAGAGAGTGCACTCATTGTCTGTAACTTACTGTTATTGTTTAGTAAAAAAAAAATGTTTTATTGTTTTATAACAACATTAAAGATTACAATTCAGGGGAGAGGGCGCTAGAGAGCCACCCAAGATGGCGGCTTCCTGAGTGAGCTCTGTGTGGCTCTAATGAATCCTGCGACATTGCTGCCCCTGTGGTGACTAGACAACTCCAGCCTACTGGTGTGCACATCCACGGTGTCCTGCTGATTAATTTGAGACCAATTTCGTCTCTGACATCCAACCGTAGCCTGATCTGCGAGCTTTGGGTCCGGGGCCTACAGGCCGACAAACAACGTGAGCGGAGTCCCCTGGAGATTCGAGCCGCCGGGTGAGGCGGGCATCCAGCAAGGACACAGCCTATCAGAAGAGTGCACTGTGCCGCTCAAGAAAGCGGGTGGACGTGTGCGTTTCCAACACCCGAGAGGCGTGGAGGTCTCTGTCCCCGCGGCGGCCTGGTGCGGGACCAGCGGCGCAGCAGTCCGGGGTGTCGGGGTTCAGTGGCGGCCCAGGTAGGAACGCGCTGATGTGTGCGCGACCTGCAACGCGGCCGCTGGGTGGACCCACTCCACTCCCCCCGCCCCGAGTGAGTATCCTTCGTGATCGGCCGTGGGGTCGGGGCGTCCCGGCGCAGAGACGCTCTGGTGGGGGAGCGGTCCCTCGCAGGGTCTCTGGGCGGGATGCGCTCGCTTCCCCTGGGCCCTCTCCGGCGGATCATAACGGGCGGAGCTCGCCCGGGCCACTAGCCCCTGAGCCCCAGCTATGAACGGGCCCAAGAAACAACCGCTGCATATAAAAATCACTGTGACAATCTTGGAAGCGGGCAGCTGAGACGGCGAGTGGAGCAGTGCAGGCTCGGTGCGCAATACGGCTGGGGGACCCGCGCTTGGAGCCGCCTGCCAACGGCCTGATCCACAAGACGTGGCACAATACCAGCACCCCCAGTGTCTGTCGAATACACTGCAGCCCAGGAGAGATTCGACCGTGTGGGAATAGGCTGCATTCAACCAACAACTGAGGAGTCGGCACACACCCACTGCATCCGACCTGGGGTCACCATAACAACAGTCTGTCTAGGGCCGGCTGGCCCCAACCATTAGAACCCATAAACCGGTGGTCGCTCCTCACAGATGCACTGCTAAATGCAAGGGACATACCCAGGCACCCTAATCTCCATTACATGAACTCAGCACCCATGGTGCACTGCCAATTAAAACACGGCAAGTATCAAGAGGAGCCCCGGTGTTGCCCATCAGTGCTGCTGAGAGAAGGAGACTCACCAGATCGGCCGAGGGCCCTCCCCTGAGTCTGCAGAAGCGTTAAAAGCATGGACTAAATTGATCATTAGTCTAAACCCCTCCAGGGACACGCGACTCCCCCATATCAGCTGCGACCACAGAAACGCTGTTGAGAAAACGCCGGCACTACTCACCCATCCCAAAACCACCGCTCAGCCCTGTGGTTGCGCCCTACCTGCCGCCCCTGCAACAATCACCAAACAAACTGCATAGATCCTCCGATAACGGGAACAAGGCCCCCTGTCATTTGAGCACAATCAAGCGCCGCCACCAGTCAGGATAAGCAAGACCTTGAACTATCCCACAAGCATCATCCAAGGCCATTATGGGGAAAACTGATAAGACTCAGAAAAAAGTGAATTTTGAAACCAGCTCGAACAAACCCACCTCCAGCAGCAGATCGGAATCCCCAATGCCTGATGCGACGCAAGCGGAGGAACAGACCCCACATTTCGATATTATAGAGAACCTGATGGACCTAAAACATCAGCGGCCTGGGGAGCAAGTTAGACACCCTATTGGCGAAGGTAGACCAACTCCAATATCGTCTCGATAAACACGCAGACAGACTTGACACTGTCGAGCAACGCGGATCCGACCTGGACGACGGGACAGCGGAATTGACCTCCCGAGTCTCCGCGCTTGAAACCCAAATGAAGGCAGTGTGCGCTAAAAATGAAGACTTGGAGGGTCGTTCCCAAAGGAACAACATTAGGATCATCGGCGTGAGGAAGCAACAACCTCCGTTTAAAATGGAGGAACATTTCGAACAGATGTGCATAGCACTCTTCAGAAGAGAAATTTTGCCTCAGCTTTTTGTGATAGAAAGAGCGCACAGAATTCCGAACACCAGACCAGCCCCGGGCGCAAAGCCTCGACCGATCATAGCGAAGCTATTAAATTATAAAGACAGCGATGCAATACACAAGGCGGCCAGGGACAGAGGGAAACTGCAATACGACGGCGACTCCATTCAGTTCTTCCCAGACTTTTCCCAGGCAGTTCAGGCGCAGAGGAGATCATATACAACGGTTAAGCGGCGGCTGCAGGATAATCACATCCTTTATTCTATGTTGTTCCCGGCGAAACTCCGAATTCAACACGAAGGGAAGGCTCAATTTTTCAACACCCCAGAGGAAGCCAGCGACTATCTAGATCGAGCCGGCTGCAGACCCAGCAGGAACAATTCAAGACCTCGACGTGACGACCGAATGAGGAGAGACCCTCCGTAACCCATAACTTTAGCAATAGACAGGCAATATCAGCACACCCTGTTCTTACTTATGCTAATCACCACAGGAACAAAATCCTACTGTTAAAGGGAGCCTGCTACCCACTTGGCGGGCTACTAGTGCTCCTAGCGCAGCAATGTTTACAGTTCTGTTCCTAAGGGGGGGCTTATTGTGGGCCAGTTGGGGGTTGCTCACACAAGGGAAGGAATCAGGTTCTGCACGACTGCCTTACTCCCCCCACTCTCATTCCACAACAATCACACTGCACATCGCTGACCGATCGGAAGCCAAGTCCTTCAGCCACTCACATGGATCATAATACCAGTCAGACCCTCACGACCTGACAAGAACCTACCTGGCCCCCTGGATGGCAGTGACAACATTTAAAATCGCCACCTGGAACATTCGTGGCGGTAACCAACCAGCGGAAAATAGGAGAATCTTCCAGTATCTTCGCAGACATAAAATCAACATCGCCATACTGCAGGAAACCCAACTCCTGCCAGCGTCGGAACTTCACTGGGCCAAATCCTGGGGGTGTCATAGGTATTGCTCATCGTACTCGTCCTATGCCAGAGGAGTTGCAATCTTAATAGACAGAAGAACGAACTTTAGCCTAATCGACTCGCAGAAAGACTCTGAGGGGAGGGCCCTGCTAGTGAGAGGGATAATCGCAGGAAAGGAAGTAGTAATTGTGAACTCCTACGCTCCAAACACTGATGGTCCGACAACTTCAACTGGGTGATGTCCCAACTTGGAAAGATCAACGCAGCGACCATTATATGGGGAGCCGACCTTAACACGCCAATTGAACCCAAACTCGACAAATCTCACAACACAACCGGGAACCCGTCCAGAGCCAGCGCTCAAGTTTGAGAGATCTGCCAGGCATTTGATCTATCCGACACATGGAGACACCATAACCGTGATGCGAGAGGCTTTACATTCTACTTGCCCGTTCACAATACCAGCTCCCGGATAGATTATATCATGGCGTCCACCCACTGCCCGTTCACCTGTGGAATGAGTCAAATTCTACCACGTACATTTTCCGACCACTTGATGGTCACGCTCAATGTCTCCCTAGCAGGCACAACAGTTCCCGGACTAAACTGGAGATTCAAGCCGGGGTCACTCTCTGATGCAGTTTTCGCAGCTGAACTGCGCCAAGAAATAATAGCCTTCATTGAGACAAATCAAGACTCTGTCGATTCGACCAGCACCATTTGGGAAACACTAAAGTGCTCCGCACGAGGCATTTGCCTAGCCAAAGAAAAAGGTATATTAAAACTGATCCTGAAAGAACTCTCAAACAGTGAACAACGTTTAAAGGAACTAGAGCTGAGAGCCTCCACATCACCAGACCCACAAATCTAGGCCGACTTAACGGAAGAACTTCTGAATTTCAGGGAAACAACCGAACAGGAATTAAAATTCCTCAGCCGAAATCATCAGATCCGTCAATACGGAGAAGGACAGAAGCCAGGCGCACTGCTAGCCCATCTACTTTCAATAGACAAAACCCCAACCCGCGTTGAATGCATTAAAGATGCACAAGGGCAGTTGCTATACTCAGAAGAGGACATCGCTAACACATTTCGTGACTTCTATCAGGACCTGTACAGCTCCAAGGGCAACTCGGACCCTAAATCTCTACAGGAGTACCTCGACGACACCGAGCTGTACTGGGTGGAAGCAGTCCTGCGAGAACCATTGAACGAACCAATAACAGTGGAAGAAATACTGGACGCAATAAAATCCCTTCCAAATTCCAAAGCGCCAGGACCAGAGGGGCTCACAGGAGAGTTTTATAAAGCTCACGCATCTATCCTGGCCGCCCTCTTGCTCCACATCTACGAGGAATCAATTGAACGCGGAAGCCTTCCCCCCAAACTACGTGAAGCCAATATAATGGTGCTGCACAAAGCCGGCAAACCCGCAGACGAATGTGCTTCGTACAGGCCGATCTCTTTGATTAACCTGGACAATAAAATTCTCGCCAAAATTCTCGCATCACGGCTTCTCCCTCTTATGCTGGCTCCAGTAATTGGGGACCAAGCCGGATTTATCCCAGGACGCAGCACTACCTATGGCATCAGAAGGCTCTTCGGCGTTTTCGAGGCCCTAGACCCAACGCAACAGGCAATAGCAATACTTCTCGATGCCGAGAAGGCGTTTGACTCTGTGGAATGGCCATTCATGCTGGCAACGCTTAGACAAATGGGTTTTGGCAACTTCTTTATCAAGTTAGTATCTCTGTTATATAACGACCGACGGTCATATGTCACATTGGGAAACACTAGGTCCTCGAGCATATCATTAGAGGGCAGAACGAGACAGGGCTGCCCACTCTCAGCCCTGATCTTTGCCCTTATTATGGAACCCTTGGCGTCGGGACTACGAGAATTCCAAATACATAGAGGTCTTAAACTAGGTCCCCACAGACTGATTGTCTCTCTTTACGCCGACAATGTCATATTGTTCGTCGGCGACCCCCAAGAGAACCTCAATCCTGTAATGCGCGAAGTGATAAGGTTTGGCCAAGTGTCGGGTCTTACAATCAACCACTCCAAATCTGTAGTATTCCCCTTGACCCGTAACACAACTGAATTTATAGACAATCATGGTTTTAAATGGGAGAACTCGAAGGTGCGCTACTTGGGTATCTATATGTCACGTAATCATCACGAGATATACAAAGATAATTATGTTTCCACGCTAAACTGCCTCCAGGACCAAATACATAGGTGGAAAACGCTACCGCTAACGCTATAGGGCGGGACCTCCTTGACGAAGATTGTCATCCTCCCTAAGCTTCTATATTTATTCACAAATATTCCGCTACTCCTCCCCAAATCCTTTCTCCTGAAAGTCAAGACTGCAGTCCTGGAGCTACTATGGCCAGGTAAACTTTACGTGTTGCGTATAGCACACTAGTTCTACCAGCGTCAAAAGGCGGTCTAGCGCTCCCAGATATTGAAAAATACTATTGGGCAGCTCAGGCTCATTTCCTGAGCTACTGGTACATGTCTCATTTCGTTCGCCCACATATGCAGGTGGAACGAGCTCTGGCCTCATCTGACTTGCTCAGTGCCATCATTATAAATCAGATCCCAGTCCCGCACAACACTTTAAACACAGTCCTGTCTACATACACAATCTGGAAAAAGATGGCTGTTAAATATGGAGTGAACATAAGATATTCCCCTCTATTACCAATCAGATGTATTCCAGGCATTCCCCTCACAAATGAAAAAGTATTCTTAATATGGGCTGACAAGGTCAATATCCACTCCTTCAGAGACCTCTTCCCGGAAGGCACCTTCCTAACCCCACAAATGGCCAAAGACAGGGGTGGAAACACCTCCCTAGATGTCTTCCTTTACTATAGACTACGTTATACCTTACACAAAATATTTCCCTCATTTCCCAAACAACCCCCTACATGGGATTTATTGCACAACACAATCCAGGCGCAAGGAGAGGGGAGGTTGGTCTTGCTGCTATATAAATCCCTTGTGGTTGATACCGGGTCACCTAGCCCTAAAACACAGCAAAAATGGGAATCTGCCATTCAGGAGTCAATAACCACAGAAAACTGGTCCTATATCCTACGCCAAACTCAAAAGGTCGCAGTAAATACACGCTATAAACTCATACACTTCAACTTTGTACACCAAACGTACTACACCCCTGTTAAGACGCACAAGCACCACCCAGAAGCATCGGCCCAATGCGAAAGATGTGCAGCGGCACATGCAGACTTTTTCCACCTAGCTTGGGACTGCCCAGGCATACAGCGATTCTGGAAATCAGTTTTACAAATGACTGCCGACATCATAGGTGAACAGGTGACCGCGCTGCCATTAGTGGCCCTTCTTGGTCTCACTAAATGCTTGCAACCCGCGTCACGTAAACTAGCAGCCCTTCTTCTAGTGCTAGCCCGAAGGAGTATCGGCATGACATGGAGCCGAGGCCCACTGCCAAAAATTGAAGACTGGAAACATATACATATTGTCAAGATGTAGAGAGTGAATTTATAAGAACCCTACCACTGCATGCTCGCCCCCCTGACATCTGGGGGCCGTAAATTGCAAATCTGCTAAATAGCACTGAATCATCTGATTCCGAAACTCCGGGAAATTGAAATGGGGCTGTGTGACTGAGATCCATAACATACTCCTGAATGTAATCTAGTTGGCATTGATCAAAGAATGTATTGGTATTTGATTTAGTGGATGTGGGAGGGGGGAGCGGCTTTGTGGGGGGGATTCGATTGTGGGTAATGTTGTGTATTCTCTTCTTTTTTTCCCCTTTCTTTTCTTCCTCTTTTCTTTCTCTTCCTTTTCTCTTTCTGTTGTTTGGATTGTGCACCATGTTGGTGCAATTGTACACCAAAGGTATGAAAATCTCAAAAATAAAGTTTTAAAAAAAAAGAAAAGATTACAAATCAGCAACAGAAAGAGGAATCAAACAACCCGGGACAATGAGCATTACATTGAGCGTTCTCCCTCCCATTCCACACAGTGGAATGCCATGACTTTCTCTGTGTAATTTCGTCAGGCGCGAGGTCTGCATCTATTGCTTTGTTGGTCTTGCACTGCGCTGCTTGTAGCTGAAGTGCAGTCTGCCTTGTATCAGACTCAATAATGCGACCGGCCAGAGTTTCCTCCACTATCCGGAAGTGACTTTTGCCAATCATTTATCCCGGTCTGGTTTGTCCCAGTAAGTATCTTGAGCGCACCCAACAAATATTGTTTAGTGGCCATGTAAAATATCTGAAGCAAAAGGGATTCAATTGATTGGCTGCAAGTGAATGCACCACCTTTTAGTGGCTAGAGAAAACATTTGGGATTAGTCATTGCCGGGAAAACATCAAATAATTCTCAGGATAAGCTTGTATCCAGTGGCTGTAACTGAGTGTGTTTTCTTTTAGTGGTCATAGTAAATTTGAGTATAGAGTACTTACTAGCGAGGAAGAGATTGTTATCAGTAGCTGTAAGTGGCTGCTCCATCTGTGGCCAGATAAGGTACTTGGTAAATGTTGTTGCAGAGAAAAAGTCTTATAAATCTTGAAAGGATGGAGGAGAGTATATTCAGAGATTGTTTTCTTGTGGTCGTTATACTAAATACTATTTGCAGAGGTAAAGTCTAGCATTTCTTAGTAGGCAGGAGGAGATTATGTTCAGTGGCTCTAAGCGACAGTGCCACTCATAGTGGTCTTACCAAATACTTGCCCAAGATTGTAAACTTGCTAACAAACATTAGAAATATTTTGAGGCATTATAGTGCATTCACTGTATGTAACTGAGTGTGTCATCTTTTACTGGTATTACCAAAGATTAGTTGCAGAAACAAAATATCTTACAATTCATGGCAGTACATTATATTCACTGGTTGTATGTGACAGCACAATATTTTAGTGGTCAGACCAAGTACAATTTATTAGTAGTTGCAGAGAAAAATCATATCATTTTAGGAAGATTGGGGGATTATATTCAATAGCTGTAACTACATGCACTGTCTGTTAGTGGCCACATCAAAAACTAGTTTTACAGAGAAAGTCTTACATGTCTTGGAAATCAGGAGGAGACAACTGTGACATCATTTAGTGGCTAGGCCAAAGACTTGTCGCAAGTTGCAAATAGCACATCTTAAAAATATTTTGAGGTAACATGCTACATTTATGGTCTGTAACTGGGTGTGTTATCTTTTAGTTTCCATAACTAACTAGTTGCTGAGAACAAGTCTTCTTCTAAACAGATTAGGAAATTATATTCAATTTATGTAACTGATTTTGCAATACATTTTCTTATGGTAACTGTGAAGGGATAATTTAGTGTACCAACATGCCTGGAGAAACTAAAAGTGCCAATCTATGAGGGAGGCAAGTGGAGGAGGTTTATCGCACTGACTCTGAGGCAGAAGAGGCAGTAGCTTTACAGCGTGTATATTGAGTCAAGAAGAACAAATGCAGAGGTGCAGGTTATGGGATGTTGCTGGACTCCTGTGCTGTCTCCCACATTTACTGATGAGGAGCCTGAGGATAATGATGCTGAAGATGAAGACCAAGATAAAGGTGGTGACCCATCTGAGCTATGGCCCCCACAAAATGATGTTGGATACCAGTGATACAGTTGAGGAGAAAAAGTATAATGCACAAGTTACAGATATAGGAGGGAAGGACAAAACTACTCTTTCACATTTGCAAAGGGTCTTTCAAATGCAGCCTGCTAGCCCTGAAGGTACACACCATCAGTGTGTGGCATTCAGAGCACCTGTTCCCCCACTTCCAGGAGCACCATCATAGGCAGATGAATGCAGGAGGACACCAAGAAAACCAAAGTGTGGAAGTTATTCATACTACAGAAAAAGGGATGACAGCATCTTGCCACCAGGACTCTATGCAATAAAACTGGGTGCTGGGGAAAGTCAAGGGTGAAGTTTGGTTACCACATCTTTGTGGTGCCATATAATGCAGCACCATGCAAAAGACTAAATTACACCCATACACCTCTAAAGCAGACCACTGATCACCAGTAGCCGGTCACCATGCCGACCCCGTTTCTTTATAATCACCTAAGAAAATGCTGCTGTTACTGCAACATAGTTCTAGTAACTGACTACAATGGGGCTGGCTGAATAATTGCAGATGTGCTGGTATCCAGTTAAATTATCGAAAAATATTTTCGACATGCCATTTTGTCGAAAACAAATTGCCGAAAAAAAATATTCCAAATGTTTTTTTTTATTTTATATGTTTTGTTGGGTTTCGTGAGTACACAAAAGTGTTTATATAAAAAAGGGGGGTTAGGGGGACCCCCCCCCATTTAAAAAAAAAGAAACATTCAACAAGATACACAGTTGTGCACATGACTTTTTTTCAGTTCTCCTTGCTCAAGAACGTTCGCCTTTCCTAGGTTAGCATGATTGTTTCTTGCTAGCAGTGATGCTGGTGTCCCTTAGTGCACCTAGATGCAGACTGTGACATTTTGAACTCATTGCTGTGCTGCTGGGAAGTGCCCTTTTCATTCAGGGCAGGGCACCAGGCCCCACTCCACCAGGGGGGCCAGTGTGGCCTGGCCAACCCAAGGCTTCTCCCTGCCCCCCCTAGAAAGGAGAGCTTGCCAGAGACAGCGGATATTTCACTCTAAACATGCTGCAGCAACTTCAGAGCAATTGGCATTCGGAACGGCGGCATTACAAGAGGCATGGCCAGGATTTCCATGCTTGCCCTGGACAATAATTCAAGACCCACAGCCATTAAAACACAAATGGCCAGGGAGAAGGGGTGTGGGGGGCGGCATTCACACCTCTAAGTAAGGAAGCACACTGTTGCTCAAGCATGCTGCCTATAGCTATCTATTGAGATCCAGTGTTGCTATTTTAACTTTTAACTGCACTGTCCATCTTACTTACTCTCAGTGATAAGGTAGCTATTGTTTCAAACTTAAAATCACAAGTTGATTTCTGTAATTTAAAGTATGTTTATTTTTTTCAGAAATGCATGAACCATTTGCCATCTGCCTTCATATCTCAATAAATTCAAATTTTGTCGACTAGACAGATTATAACATTGCAGTAATGTATGTATGTATGACTATCTTGAAAGCGATGGTATGTTTTGAGTTTCTATTTTCATGGCAGTATTGCCACAAGGTACAGTGCAGTCCTTACTACAGGCAGAAGGCCTGGGTTTTCAGAAAATAAGGATACAATCATAGGGGGTAATTTTCCAAGTCAAGCCGAGTGGAAAAAGTGGCGCAAACAGCATTTACTGCCACTTTTTATGTGTTGCAAGATTTTGTATGATTTGATTAACACAGTCACCTGCTCTTACTGGTCGCTCTGACAAATCCGATTTGTATTCCACTAGCATGTATTTTGTATGCTGGTGAAAAACCAATGGATTCCTATGGAATTTCCCTGACATCTACACCTGGTAAAAGCAGGCAGATTACAAATGAATCCATTGCAGATGGCTCTGACAAAAGTAGAGAGGAAAGGTGATTTTGTCTGTGTTTAACTATTTATTTTTCCAGTACTTGGTGGATACAACTGGAATTGACTGGAGGGGCCCTTTTGCAAAAAAAATGCAAATAAGAGTGGTCCCCTCCAGGCAATTTAGGACTCAAAACAAAATGACCCCTTACTCTTTTACATCAACACGTTTCTACAATGATGCGTACTTTGTTAGGTTGATTTATCATGTGGTTTTTGCATGTTTAAAGTCATATGTATAAACCTGAGCATTACTTTAGGTATTCAAAACCAAATGTCAACAAATACTTTTACTAACTTGGCCTGGAAAGGTGCATAGTCAAGTACCTACATTTCAGGCTAGACTCAAATTCTCGCTTTACTACTTAACAAAAGTCTGTGATCCTGGGCAAATCATTTTATCTCACTGTTCCTTACATGCCAAAATGAGGTGTGCCTAGAAGTGAGTCTGTTCACAGTATAAGATTCCAAAAAGGCCTCACTCATGGCTTATTAGATGGGAAGCACAGGGGTCAAGGCCTGCCAGGGACACGCACATATCATTCTTTGGAGAATTTAAGGCCACATTTATTGAACACATTTGTGACATTTAACAGCAAATCAAAGTAAAAACTTGAAACAAGAAGTCATCATGGACAATCGCATATTATAAACAGCATGTAAACCGTATTGACTAGACAATTACATACAGAGGCATGGCAGGGGAGATGTGCCCCACCAGGAGGGATGCCAGGAGGTCAGAAACCCCTCAACCTACACTGTCTCGTTCTTCATCCCCCTGCCCCCACCCTGGCTCTCTATCCTGCATGATAACACTCCCTTGCACCCTCAACTCAATTGAAATGTGCTGCAGAAAATGCAACACAAATTATAATGTGCTTCAAAATGTCATTTTGTAAGAAACTAAATGTGTTATTTTTTCCTTCAATATTCTGGATGGGGGTCTGTCTTGTGTAGAGCTGATGGAAGTTGACCGGGGGTGAAAGCTGTAGGGGTAGAAATAGGAGAGCAGACAGAAAGGAAAGATGTGTAGATTGATATGGCCACACTATTTTTCTTGCTTCTCTTTTGCTCTGGACTGTTGAAAAAAGGTACTTAACATGTGTTCTTATGTGACAAGATTAATTGTAATACACCTCTCAGGCTCTTTTTCAGGGCTTTGCAGTATACAGTGTTACTGTTCATGCTTTGGCAAGAGTGTTTCTTATTGAGAAATGGGAAGCTGATGGAAGTTGAATTGAGTAGTGAATGGAAGTTCAAAGTGGTGTGGGGGATTATGCCAGGAAACAAAGGATCAGATTAAAGAGGAGAGAAGAAGACTTTGGAATGGATGCTGGAGAGCCTTTGATTTTGGAAGGGGTGAACAGATGGAAGGGGAGAGGAGATTTCCTACTTAAACAAATTGAGTGATCCCCGGCAAAACTTGGTGAGGTGACCAGACTCTGTCTAGACTCCACCAAAATTCATACCCCTAAACACACTACTTCAATAGTAGTAAGGACATCTGTTGCACACAAGACAGCCATTAACTACTCCCACCGTAAGCTCCACCCCGTGTCCTGTCTACCGAGGGCCCTCTGCCAGTTCTGTCCACAGAGCACTTTGCCTTAAACCTGCCACTGAGTGCAATCCAAAGCAGCTTCCTGATCGGAGAGAAGAAGTAGTCTTATGGGTAAATGTCTCAGACCTGGTCCTAAAAACCTCTAGACTAAACCAATTGAAAGGTCCTAATGTATTTTTTTCAGATCTGGGAAGATAGTTTTTATTGGATCACATATCTGGAAAATCTGGCTCAATGCCAGCACTTTGTTTAGGATACTCTTACAACCACACCAAATGGGAATTGGATCCCCTGATCACAAGCCTGGCCCCGCAAGATATCCAAATTCCTGGAGCTGGGCATGCAGGGCACTCAAATATGCTAACCGTTCCCTTTTCATGAATGGGAAGTTGAGTTTTGACCTTGGTTTGTGCTCCCATTTGGAAGGAATAAATGTACAGAGGATCGCTGTACTCCTACTTCCACAGTTAAATCTTCTGAATCTTCTGAGAGGATTGTTTGGGAAGTTGTCATGCTATATTGCCTTCCTACAGCTCTCACGTAGCACTTTGAAGAGTAGACTCTTATAGCAACCTGCTATCAGCCACCTTATAGGGGCCAAAGAGGATGACCATTGGCAAATGCACAGCTTAGCTGCATTGGACAGATACTACAGGAAGCACACAACCAGAGTGTAACTTTCCAGTAACACAAACTCATCAGCCGTTCTTTGTCACTCATCGAACATGATGATGGTTCATATTGCACCTTGTTCAGTGACGATGTGGACAGTGTAACAAATAGCAGGTGCATGCCACGGCCATCACGAAACTGTAAATTATACACAAGGGGGATTTAAATATTGGCATACCTGTATAGGGTTGTATTGCTGTCTGTGATCGCCAATGTTGATCATTGTTGCTTGCTGGTTTGTGCTGTGTGTGTGTGTGTCCTTCCATTGATCTATGGGTCACATCACCTACTTCCCCATGTCTACCTTGGTGATTTGTGGTTTGTTAGCTTTATGTTTCTCTGATGATTATCTATATTGCTTGATAGACTCATGTAATTTAAAGATCCTCAGTAAATATTCAGACGCCATGTATAGAATACAAATGGAAAGAATTAAGAACACATTTTTGAAGAGAAGTCTACGAAAATACAACACATTCAAGAAAATATGAGTCGAATAGGACGCGGAGCAAATGAGACAACAAATGTGCCAGGTGATAGCTTGGTTTTAAAAACAGTAGCAGAAATCGGTTTACAGATAGTACTTTAGCGGGAGCAGTTTGCTCAACTTTCCGTAATAAACATGTCAGGTATCTTACTTGGGAGAGGAGAAGAATGCAAGCGTCCACTCAAACTGAACAATGGCGTACACAAGCAGAAAGGCCTAGTCGATAGGGAGTCTCCTTAGATCTCTGATTTGATGTGCACGCAACATCAAGATGAACAACCCTACACACCATCCGCACTCGCAGCATGTGCACTGGAGGGAAAGCAGCTTTGGGACCTATCCGCACCTGGCATCTGTCCTAAACCCGGGTCGACAGGCATTCTTAGGACACAGAAGGGTAACATGGAAGTTCCACGAATCACAATAAATAATTATATTTGTGTTCCTATTTTTGTCTAAAGCGGTTTGTAATACAGGGGGAACTAATCCTCTATTTTCTCCCACAATACAAAAGCATAGGCCACTCATTCACTCACTTATCTTGAAAGCTTGCAAAGCCTGATATTTTGAGATGGTTTAAGCGGGCTACGTTTATAATTAATTTTGAAACCCATCCCACACCTACGTTTGCATTTTTAAAAACGCATCAGTAGACAGGATTTCTGGAACAGATATTGGGCTTTCTGGCTCACCTATGCTCCCCTTGCAGAAATACCCGTGACAAGAAAATCCAAGAATCTCTATGCAGAACCCAATTCATGCTGACAGCCAGGATTAAAATAACGGTGCAGTGGCCCTAAACCTACATGGCTCTCTCTCATGATACTCCTTTTTTTGGCACATGTCCAATGCCAAACACACAGTACCAGAGGCAGCAAACACATGCAGTGCTTTTCTCGGGACCTGGCCATGTCTTTATCATACGCACCTGCAGTCCCTCAAGGGAACACTTTGCTGGAATTCCACAAGTTCTTGTGCATGAGCAGAAAGACACAGTCCCAGTACAGTCAGGTATAGAGTAGGTGGATCACCAGTGTATTTGTTTTTATTTGTTTATATAGCGCTTTACACCAAAGCGCTGCACAATAGAACAACTTAATACATAAAACATAACGACATAATGATAGAAGCAAATTACAAAATGAATCAATCAACAAAACAGCAAGAAGACCAATTAAATGGATGGAATAGGGAGAGTAGTGGAGTAGGACTGTGTGGGAGGGACAGGGCTAAAGAGGAGAAGGAGGAGGGGAGGGGAAAAGGTAAGAGTGGGAGGGTAGGGGAGGAAGATATTCAAGGGAAAGATAAGGAGGGAGGGGAAGAAGGAAGGGGAAAGGGTTTCAAGGAGGAGAATGGAGAAGGAGAGATTTAAGGAAGGTACGGAATGAGGGAAGGTAGAGGTAGAGCGGATTGCGAGAGGTTGGGAGTTCCAGTGCAGGGGAGCTAGAAGTTAGAAGGAGCGGAAACGGGAGGGGGCACCAGAGGACGGAGGTACAGTGAGATGGAAATGGTCAGCTGAACGAAGGGAATGGGAAGGATTGTAGAAAGAGAGGAGGGAGGAGAGATAAGGGGGAGCAAGACCATGGAGAGATTTGAAGACAAGGAAGAGAAAGTGAAATTTAAGTTGGAAGTGAAATTGAAGCCAGCCGAGGGAAGAGAGGGAAGTAGTGATGGAGTCTGTATATATAAATAGAGTGTAGAATAGTCCTTTCTCACTGCTGATCTGAAAGAAGAACACCTTGAAAGTGCATCCTCATTTGCAGGTAAAATACAAACAAAAAGTTTAATTGATGATATTCTCAAGAGTAACAAAAGTAATGGATTCCATTTCTGAAATGTGACTCCCAACGCCAACATAGTGGAATGTAAAGCTATTCACGAGACATAAAGCAAAAAGATTGAATGGGTAAAGGGGGGAAGTCTACATGTTTATAAATGGCCGCCAAGCAGGACTGCAAGAAGACTGCGCCCATAGACTTCCCTAACCAATGCTTCACTTCGGGAACTGAGGCTCATTTAAGGTTATGGTCCTTTTCTTGCTGTGAAGGACGTTCAATGTCTGGGGAATAGCACATGAATAAGTCATGATTTAGAACATGTATGCCGGACACTAGGGTGTAATTGACAAACGATTTAAACTCTGCCTGCAATCGTGTAGCTCTGCTGCCAAACAAGTGCCTGTCTCTCAACAAACTGCTTTTGGGAAATAAGAGTGAAATTGAGCACTCATTGTCCACCCGAGATGAGAGGGTGACAGGGATAGACATCATCAGTGATAACTCATTACCGCAGGTTTATGTGCACACTGTCCAGCCAGTCTGCTCTGCAGGCCACCAGCAAAAGCATCTGGAAATCAATTGAAGGGAATTGATTGTGATGTGAGTACAGGAACAGGGGGCACATTTGTCTGAATTTCGGAGGTTATCGGATTCTTGGAACTGCAGTCTAAAAAAATCTATGTGAGTATGATTGAATTTTATAAATCAAATGAAATTGCAGCAATCTGTCATCTGGTGGCACAACGTAATTTGGGGAAACTCGCTTCTGTTTATTTTTCGACTGATAGAAAGTCGACAGATGCTTATAAAACTTGAGCTCCTGGGCTGTGCAATTCGCAAATTTCAATACAGGCGTGAATTTCAGCAGCTTGCATCCAGATTTCAACAGCAGACGTCCTGTCCCACTGAGCTACCTTACAGGCCAATAATATTCATCCACACCTAAAGAATTAGGAGAATGGGCCTCATTACACGGATGGCGGTAAGGGATTAGCGGTACCGGTAAGGGTACCGGTAATCCCTTACCGCCTTATTACGAGGTCCCTTTGTGGGTCCCTACCTTAATGGCTGGTTTTACCAGCCGTTAAGTACGGGACCCGCAAAGGGACTCTGAAGGTAATTACGGTACCGCAATTTGCAGTACCGTAATTACCGTCTTCCCCATTTCCATTGAGCCCTATGGGGGCAAAAATGGGAATGGGGAAGTGCCATGGTGAATGGGGAATTACCGCCACCGCAAACCTTGGAATGGGGAGGTAATTCCGCCATTCACCATGGCGGACTCTGTAAAATACCGGTGGCAACCATGGCGCTAATAGCACCACGGTTATCGCCTTCCGTGTAATGAGGCCCATTCTTTAAAGGATTGCGTTTCTAAGGTGTGCCTGCTTCTCCATCACTCTTTCTGGCCGTAGAGATGGCCAGTAGGAAACATTAATCCACTCCTAAAGCTGTTCTTCTTGCTGGGGGTATGGTGGGGGATCTTCCCCCAGGCACCATTGCATTGCCCGCCCCTCTGCATGTTAACAGTTTGTGGGGAAGCATAAACAGGGGAGGGCCATTACGACACCGTTTTTTGTTCTTATTTTCTGACGAGCAAATGAAAACGTTACAGCATATTTCCCAGAATGCAGTGCAGGTAGCTCAGGGAAAAAAGTGCTAGACAAAAGTATTCGTTTATTTGAGGCACATTGTGCACTCCTAATTTTAGCCACCATTGCAACAGACGAGGAGCTCCGCATACGAACCGAAGCCAGAAAGCCCACCCCAACCTGCTGCTGATAGGCTGACGGCAATGTTATTTGACCACTCCCAGGGAACCGGCAGGTGGCGCTGGCCCCCTTAAGGGCCATCTTTTAAGGTCTTGCTTCTCTTTCCGTGTCTGGCCCTGTCCAGCAATGACCACAGACGGGATATTCTGCACCACTCCTGCAGCGCTGATACATACATCTAAGCAGATCCTGTAGACTGTAACTTTGAGTCTGCTCGTCCCCATCCTGTGACACGTATACATGACTATGGAATCTCTATATAAGACCTCCAAACACATCACGTACTCAATATGACTGTGCCTTTCACATAGGTACTTACTTTCCTGAACGTTCACTGCTTCATCCAATATGCTAAGCCCATGTCCTGCCTCTAATGTACCAATCGACTGATGTACCCCAGCCCATCCGGTGCGGCATTGCGTGTGCTCGGCACTCTGCATCCACTGCTGGAATCCGATACCCCAGCAATGGTATCTCTAAAGTCTCTCTTTATCTGCTGCGTGATTATCTGACTTCTTTTCTCATTGCGCACATAGCCGACATAGCGCCAGCAACGCTGGTGTGGCTTTGCTGAAGTGCACCTAAATGTACTGTCTGCTCTCTTCGCATCTGACTTGCTGAACTGGTAACCTCTGATTGCCTAACTTTTACTTCCCTCTCGACCGACGCGCTCGTATCTCTCATGGCGCGGCATGCTGTGGCAGCCCCTAGCCACTCGGTAGCGGCACTGCTGGCACACAACAGTTTTCCACACCTACATGTGTCTGCTCTGAATTCCATTTAACTCCCTACTAGACTTTACTGTCCCACTATCCCTTTATTGCCCCCCCCCCCCCCCGCTGGCAACACACATTTTATTTTTTCAGAATTCTATCCCATGCCTGATCACATTCTGTATTGATATCTGTGTTGATTCTTAAGCTATGCAATTGGATGAAACTAAACCTTGCTAGACTATGGATCCTCTCTAATTGTGTATGCTATGCTTACCTGCAAAACTACAGTAGCCAGGAAGTGTTGCTTTGCACTGACACCAATGTTGCACTAATGCCTACCTGTACACCTGAAGTAGCCCACATACAATAAGGCAAGGCTTTGCCAGACTGTGCACTCACATCAATTTGTCTCTTATGCTTACCTGTACACTTGATGTAGCCCCCTGTACCGTGAGGCGTGGCTTTGCTAAATTGTGCACTCACACGAATTTTGTACTCTTTTGCTGAGATAATCAGTTTCGAAAATAAAATCATCAGAGAAATGAGAACTTTGGTCAAGACAAAAAACATGCACAAAGATAACCTGTCTAAAGAAGAGAGACTGGCGATGAAAAACTTAGCCGATATCAGTAATTTTGTGATAAAGCCAGCAGATAAGGGTGGCTGTGTAGTGTTGTGGGGTGTAGAGAAGTACCGAATCGAAGTGCAGGCACAATTGAGTAAAGTGTTTTTTTATAGACCATTACCAAGCGATCCTACACCTAGGATCCAAGAGGAGATTAAAAGCCTAATGATCCATGCAGAGAATGAAGGGTGGATTGACGCGGATGAGAAAGCTTATTTGATACAACAACATCCCATCACACCCGCTTTTTATTGTCTCCCTAAGATTCACAAGTGCACGGAAAACCCCCCTGGCCGTCCGATTGTGGCAGGGATTGGTTCAATTTTAGAACCACTTTCAGTTTATTCAGATTTTTTCTTGAGACCCTTTGTGAAAACTACGCGTTCATATATTCAGGATACCTCACAAATGATTAAGGTATTAGACACTGTCAATGTAGATACCAACGACATCTTAGTTACTCTTGATGTCGAAGCATTATATACGAGCATCCCGCAAATGAAGTGCATAAACATTATGGAAAAATATCTAGAACAAAGAGAGGACAAAACAGTTCCATCAGCATTCATTTTAGAATGCATTAGATTGGCCCTCACGAATATTTTTTTCCTCGAACAGAACACTTTCTATCTACAACAACATAGGACAAGTATGGGTTCCACCTTTGCACCTGATTTAGCCAACCTTTTCATGGACGACTTAGAGATACATTCAGTTTACTCACTGAATAATCCTTTCAAAAATCTCATGAAATTATGGGTCCGCTACATTGATGATGTGTTTATGTTGTGGGGGGGCACTTCTCAAGAGCTTGGATCCTTCCTCAGCTGGGTTAACACACAGGAACAGTGCATTAAGTTCACTATGAGTTCAGATATGAACAAGATCCCGTTTTTAGATCTCGAGATCTTTAAAGATACAAATAATAAGTTTGGTACTACCCTGTTTAGAAAAACCACGGATAAGAACACTTTAGTATCTTTTGAGATTTTTCATCACCAGTCCTTACGACAGAATCTACCATTCGGTCAATTTCTTCGGATCCGAAGAAACTGCACCCGTAGAGCAGATTTTGTTGCCAATAGCCAAGACCTATCAGCCAGACTTCATGCGAGAGGTTATCCTCCGTACATCGTATGCAGGTCAATGAAAAGAGCGAAGAATATCCAGAGACAGGATTGTCTGGTCCCACAAGTTCGAGTTGCAGAAAATAAGATAACATGTGTTTCCACATATTCCCCCATTAGCAATGATTTACGCAGATGTATACTGAAACATTGGAATATCATCAATACCGAGGATTTTACCATCAACAAGCCTGGTTTCGCGTTCCGCAGAATGCCAAATTTGAGAGATGAGTTGGTCCATACCTATAAAAAATCCAAGGAGACTGGGATGATGACACAGTCGACACTATGGCAACTACCACCAGTAGTGGGTCATTATACCTGCGGTAACTGTTCAGTATGTAAACTTACATCCAATATGAAATACGTAGATCTTAAGGGTAGAAAGTGGGAACTTAGAAATTTCACCAACTGCAACTCTAAATGGGTGGTATATGGAATAAGGTGCCCATGTGGTCTTTTGTATATCGGGAAGACTAAAAGGCCGATACGACAGAGGATCTGTGAACACAGGTCCTGTGTAAAAAATCAGGTTCCTGAAAAACCTTTGGTGGCACATTTTAAAGGTGCTCACCATAATGCGGACGATATACATTGGTTCATTATTGAAGTGATTCTTCCACAACCAAGAGGGGGAGATAGGGATCTCAAACTCAGGCAGGCCGAACAGAAATGGATTTATTCATTAGATACGGTCAAAGCTGGTTTGAACATTTCCATTGAATGGGCTCTGTTTATTCATTCTAAAAAATAACAGGCTGATACTCAATGGGATATATGGAGGAGAAGAGATGCCCAATTTCCGTATGAGGTAAGGTAATGTTTCATGCGCCTTGACCGCCGGGCTATATGCACCCACATTATGATTTTCCTTGTTGGGCACCTAATATAAGCAGCAGTACTTGGGCCGCCCATTTGGCCCACACACTACTGCCAATAGCTATTTTGGTTAAGAATTTTTTTTAAAAAATGTTTTTTATCTCGCCATTCAAAATCACTTATGGTTGTGTAAGGCATCATGTACCAATAAGACTTCACTTAGGTATTTAGTTAATACCCCCAGATTTGATCTTTCTTGGCATCGGTTTTGCCATTCTTTATGGGGTTGTGCGGAGGCCGATACACAAGCGGCAGATTTTGCTCCCCGTTCCAATATGGCGGAGGGTCGTAAGTCATGTGACCTTGCACGCACACGTACGTCACATGTAACATGACGCTGTTTACCCTTTAAACCAGAACAGGGAGTCTTACAGGCACACAGCACTGGAGACGATTGAGGTGTACCCATTGATGGACAGAGTAGTGCGAGCACGCTTTTCCCGTATGAGGTAAGAACCATGAAAGAGAAACTTGGCAGTCGCTAGACACGGACGATCAGATGTTTCTGAATCCTCTCCCCCTTATGATTGTACAGGCATTAGAACCACCGGCACACGTAAATCGAGAACTCAGTGAAAGTGGAGTCTCCCGCGTGTAGCTAGTCACAATAAGATATATCTTGAAAATCTCTAAACCGGTAAGGCGGGTGAAGGATAATATGCAGTGTCTTATTCCCATTAAATGATAATCATTAAACTTAAAGAAATGTATTTTCTTTGTCTTAGAATTATACGGCTTAAGGCCGAATGCAGACAGCAAGAATAGCCATTTTGTTTACACAGAGAAGAATGTCTCTCGCCGAGGGCGGATGTAGCGTACAGTCCACCTAATATTTTGGCGAACTAAGCAATTTCTAGGTAAATTAAGATGAAGTTTGAATCACGAGTGATCCCGGGTTCATAACATTCAATGATAACGGTTAGGAAAAGGATGTAAACACTGGGAAATGTTGATATACCAATCACATTGGCTAGAAGTGATACATATGCAAACATTCAGAGAAAGATATAGATATGCGAAATACAAAGAGACCGCATGTTAAAGAAATGAAATTGGAGTGGTGTACAAAGATACTACGATGTAACATATCCTTTCACTTGTATTAGAAAATAGAGATGAAGTTGATACAGATCCGATGTATGAAATGTCATGTTTTAAGTTATATTACCATGTTTTTTAGAATGTTTATATGTTTTTATTTATTTTTTTGTCTCTTTAGAAGTATTGGAACCATGGCTGATACCACGCAATGTTATACGTGACACACTGGAAAGTATAAGTGCCCTGAAGACAGAACCAGCAGAATATGTATTGGGGATGATTCCGTATATATATTTCTGTAACAATTATGATTTATGCTGGTCCTAGAAACACATGAACACAATGTTGGCACATTTTCCTTGCCCATGTAAATTAGGAAGGGCATAAATAATATCATTGAGGGTTAACACACAGACCTCCTAGTGGAGCATGGAAAGGGTTTTTGATATACGAATTCCCAGTCCAGATAGACAAATCATATATAACACAGAGGAATGTATTCCAAATGGTTTTGTTGTATATTTGTTTTTAGTACAATACTGTTGAGTACAATATTTTGTTGAAAATACTTAAAAATTAAAATATGTATATTTTTTGATAAACTACATGGTTATTCGGCCTTCTTTTGAGTAGGGGGTTATCATGACTTGATACATTGGTATCTGTGAACACTCGCTCTTAGTGAAAAGGATAGGAAGTTGGTTTGTGGGAACTTGCTGTTTTGATCTTATGCTTACCTGTACACTTGATGTAGCCCCCTGTACCGTGAGGCGTGGCTTTGCTAAATTGTGCACTCAACAAATTTTGTCTCTTTTGCTTACCTGTGCACCTGTAGTAGCACCCTGTACCATGAGGCGTGGCTCCGCCAGAGCATGTTTTCAAGATCCACCTATATGCTGTAACCCTCATGCGTGGGTTTGCACTTTGTAGACTGTCACTCCACACTTACTGTACATAGTGCCTAGATGACCAAGGGAAGTGTGCACTGCTATGAATGCAAAACTAAATAAATAAAGCAGTATGTGGATGATTTGCTAGTCTGTAGCACTTCAGAAGAGCAGTTTCGAGGAGATTCAAAAACGCTCCTCCCTTCCTTGCGGAGAAAGGGTACAAAGTGGACAAAGAAAAATTGTAGTACTGCCAAACAGAGGTATATTTGGGGCAAGCGATATCAACCGCAAGAAGAAACTTAATGACAGAGAGAGCCACTGCAGTTCAGAATATCCCTCAGCCAGTCACTGTGAAACAAATGCAGCAGTTTTTTGGGCTCTGTAACTATTGTAGATTATGGATCTTTACCTACTTTAGTTACATACGGCCCTTACTACAGGGACTTAAGGAAGTGCAGAATGTGAAAGATCTGATAGAATGGTCTGCAGAAATGGTGACTTGCTTCTGGGAACTCAAGGCTGTGATCAGCACTCCTCCAGTCTTGGTGACCTAAAATTACAGGAAACCATTTTATTTGTTTCCTCATTCAAACAGGCATGTGACGACAGCGGTCCTGACCCAGCAAACATCACTAGGTCACATACCTCTAGCATATTATAGCAGACTCCTAGACCCATTGATGCAGGGACAGTTCCTTTGTGAGCAAGCTTTAGCTGCAGCAGCTTTTTCAATTCAAAAGTCTTCCACCATAACCATGGGTTGCCCCATGACAATGTATGTGGAGCATGCAGTCTTTGCGTTCTTGGAAAAATCCAGGTTGACTTTGACGAACCAAAGAGTTTTGAGGTATGAGGGTTTTTTTTATAAAATGCATCATACTTTCTATGTGGGGTCACCAAGTCAATCCTGCAACATTTGTAGCTAAGCCAGTGAAACCTGATGACATTGTTCATGATTGTGCAATTTATGACGGAGAGGAGGAAGAGGGGACGAATGTTAAAGAAGATGTCTTGGAGGGAGGTGAGGTACTTTTTGTCAATGAGTCTTCAACAATTAATCAGGACACTGGTGAGAGGCACATGGGGGCAGCAACAAGGACCTTGTGGATGGGGAATGCCAGGTCAGATTGAAGAAGAGGTTGCCTTTGCATTACTTTGCCTAAGCAGCAGAGCTAGTGGCCCTTATAGAGATGCTAGCAATGTGTAAGGGGAAGGCAGTCACAATATATTATGACTCTGCATATGTAACTTCCACTGTACATTCAGGATTTTCAATGTAGTAGAGAAGAGGGTTTAGGAGATCTGACATGCCCCTGTCCAGCATGCTGTGATGCTATCCAGACAATTCAGTGTTAACCCTGTCCACAGATATAGGCCTTGTATAGTGTGCTATGCATATTAATCGCACTTGCCCCATGGCACTTGAAAATGATGTCACAGACAAGGAGGCGAAGGAAGCTACTTATATAACATTTAATGATTACCAGAAAATGGAAGCCATGTCACAAGTATGACAGTCAGAAGAAAGAAATAGAAGAAAGGGATAGGAGAGAAAGAAAGAGAGAGGGAGAAGAGACACAATGAGTGAAGGAATAAAGATTACAGAGAAGAAGAAGAATGAAGACAGAGAGCAAGAAGAAGAGAGGGCAGGAAGGGATGCGAGAGAGTGAAGGGAATTAGAAGAATGAGCAAGAATCGAAGGCTGTGAGATCTTGATGCCAGTCTTGTTCTTAAAGAACGAATAAGACCAAGCGAGGAAATACATGGTCGATGGTAAATGAGAACCAAGGTTTTACCAATGAGAGAAATGGCACAAGAAGAGGAAAGATATGATGCAGAAAGTATTGGGGAGAGGATTGATAAGATATATCAGCAAATAAGGCAGAATAGAACTCAAGGGAGCGGCAGACGATCCCTGATACCAAAACCATGGGAGGAAAACATGTTTAGTGATGGATGCAGAGCATTTTATTTGAGTAGACTAGAATTATGAGCTTAGGGCCCTTAAGAAATGTGCATGTAATGGATGGGATCACACAGAATAACTGTAACTCCAAATAACCAAACCAACTCAGGAAGATGGCAAAGTACTGTTTTATTAACAATTATCTAAAGCAGGGAGTTTACAACGAACATCAACGGATATAGGCTCAGGTTCTCTCAGCGATTTTTTCATTAAACATAGAGTATATATCAAATAATATGTCATAGGTGACATTGTACTACGTGGCAAATAATGAAAAACCTAGTAAGGATCAGTATAGGCTTAAGGGGAACATCTACGTATATTTTCTATAGGGATAGGATTGTGATTGACTGCCCACTGTAAAGTGTACAATATATTCCTACCTCTAAAACATGTAATCTTCAGAAACATTAGATACACAGTTTCTCATTGGTTTTCAAACTATAAGGTCCTTCGTTATATGGACCACTACAATTGGTTGGCATGCTTGTGCCAGGTCTGGAACATTCGGTTCACTTGGCAGCACGTAAGCCCAGACCCAGGTACAAAGAGATGGGGCATGTAACTACCTCCCCACCCAATTAGCCCAGCATCTCTCATCACCCGTGCCTTCTGCCATGAAGATTTTCTTTGAACTTTGCCTTGCAAAAGAATTCTTGTCTTCAGAATACATGGGAGAGCGAGCACTCACTATCGTGTTGTGGACTCCACGTCCAAACTATATTTTCATGCTGGATCATGTGACAGAAGACCATCGGCCTCATTACGATTTTGGCGGTAGCCATGCCGCTATTGAAAAAAACGGGTCTGGGTCCGCGTTCCCAGAATTACCAGGCCATTCCGAGTTTGGAGGGCGCGTACCTTCCCCATTCTCATTCCAGCCCCCATAGGGCTGAATGGGAATGGGCGAGGGAGTTAACAATGGGCCGATTACGACCGGCCCGTTGTTAGCTCCTGAAACCAGACGTGCAGAGCAGGTCCCATGAGGGGTCCTCATAATGTGGCTGAATGGTGTTAACGGGTCTGCATCCTTTTGCTTGGTCCATTATTGCTCCATTATGCAGGTTCTAAATGCTCAAAATGAATAAAACCTGGCACTCTTGGTGTTCTTTCTTTGCACCTTAACAAGGGATGATTCATCCTTCGCACGTTTGCTCCTTTACAGAATAGATAGCTGACCTTGGCCGCTTCAGTCTTGACTCCAAGCCAGACAACCTCGCCATGCAGCTCCACGATTCAGCTTATTCTTGCTGCAACACAGTTTTCCCTTTCCTCTTCATGGATCCTGGCTTACTAAATTCATGATACCGATGTCCAGCTTCCACACAATGGCGGCTTTGCATGCATTCTATTCACTACCTGTAGCGAGCTTCTATGATGACTTAGTCTACAGGGTATGGGTTTTGGCCACATGGTAGAGGTGGAGGATTTAGAGGAAGAGGAGGTGGATTTCAGAACACCCAAGGTGGATTTCAAAATGCCCAGCGTGGAAGTCAGAATACTCAGGAAGGATATAATGGCTGGTTTGCCAGAGGGCCACCCCCAGTGTGTTGGAATTGTGGGATATCAGGGTATATTGCACGTGTATGTAGATGCAGAGGAAGCATGCAACAGAATGGGCAAAATTCAAGAGGGAGGACAGGTCTTGCACCACCATAGAGCACACAAACACAAGAGGGCTATGCCCAGAATCACACATCCTATGAGGCATGGGGATTCAAGCACAGCGGGCACAGCAGCAGGGGTCAGTACAAATGCACCAACCTCAAAGGCAATCGTAACAAGCACCTATGCAGACATAACAGAATGCGAACACATGGCAAAAGCTAACACCTAAGATCGGCGGTGTCACTGTGGTAGGAGGGAACCCTTTATGGGCATAGGAATGAATTTGTACCCTCAGTAGGACAGCTCACAGGGTGACTTGATGTGTTTAGTACTATCAGTAACACCAGACCCCCAAGAGGAACCAAGGGTCGATGTGATGATAGGAGGCAAATCTTTTTCTTTTCTTGAAAACACTGAAACAACTCGCTCTTGTATAAGGGATGGAAAATACCCAATGTCAGGTATTTCCATTAATGCTCAAGGGTTCTCTGGAGCTACAAATGTAGTTCATTTTACTGATGAATTACCTGTTTCTAGGTGAATGTGACATGTCTGTCCCTTGTTATATTCACAATAAATGCCAGTTAACATTCTGGGTAGAGATTTGATGACACAACTTAACATGATGATTTCATTCACTGATCAAGGCATAGTGTTCTCTACTCCAGGAATACACTATTTAAATGTAGGAGACTTTATACTGACATTTACCGGACAAGTGGCTCTACGAAGAGTTCCGGTAGATCCAGAAGTTTCCATGTATGGGGTAAGCATTTTATTAACTTGGCCACTTGGATTAGTAGGGAAAATTGTGAGGATACCTGATGAATTTTTATTTAGTCCACACGTATCTATGGATGAGGAAGAAGGGCAGACTATTCCTACAGAACTGACGAACGCAGAGCATGGAGGACAGTGACAGCTCTTGAGGAAGGATACAGATTGACTGACATAACAGATGAAGATATGTTCAGAGATGAACGTGTAGATGATGAGGTAGTGTTTTTATAAGCATTACATACTGGATAAAGATTGAGAAAAGGGCAGTCCCACAGCGAATTGCACTGATGCAGCAAAGACCAGCATACTTTCAGAAAAACATAGAAAAGGTGCCAAGTGTCCTTTGGACTACAGGCTCATATGATGTTAGCCTATTGAAGGGAATAAGGGAAGTTAAAATAAAACTCAAGCCAGGAGCAATTTTACCCTAAGAGAAACTTTACCCCATGTCTTGAGAAGCTGATGAGGGCATATTTAAGATTATTTCAGCGTTGATGAATCAGAGAATCCTAGTGCCATCGGAATCCCTGTGCAATACTGCAGTGTATCCGATAAAAAATAAATCTAAAGGGGGGTCGTGAAGATTTATCCAGGACTTGCACCCTCTTAATCAGATTGCAGAAGCAGAGTTTCCATTAGATTCAAATCCTGTGACAATATTGTGTAGCATCCCAGTTGAAGGCAAATATTTCACGGTGATTGATTTGAAAAATGCGTTTTTCTCGATCCCACTGCACACAGACTCACAAGATCTTACTTCCTTTATGTTCAGACAAAAGAGACTAAAACATACTTGTTTACCTCAAGGGTATTATGTGTCCCCGTCGTTCTTTAATAGGGTCCTACAGATGGATTTATTTAACATTGAGCTCAAGAGTGCGGTAATTCAGTATGTAGATGACATTATTAATCTGCAGTGAAACAGAGGATGAATGTAGGCATGACTCTGTTCAGTTAATGATTGTATTGGCAAATAAGGGATACAAGGGATACAAAGCAGATAAGGAGAAATTACAGTATTGCTAGGTAGAGGTTTTGTACATAGGCCAGTTAATTTCACATGAAGGAAAGCTGAGGCTATCATGAAAACACCAAAGTTAAATACAGTGAGGAAAATGCAGCAAATTCTGGGCTTATTATAATTATTGCAGGGCCTGGGTTTCAACTACAGCACATAAAGAAAGCCGCTATTGCGAGCACAAAAGAAAGCACAAGTTGGTAAGGAAAAGATAGAATGGACTGAAGAAATGGAGGAAGGATTGCAGGAATTAAGAAGAGCAATATGTACAGCTTCAGTTTTGGGAATCCCCAATTATAGTGAAGAATTCTATTTGTTTTTCGCACACTAATGAGACAGTTATGACAGCAGTACTCACACAAAGAACAACACTATGGTATAAACATTTGACATATTACATGCAGGATTTTAGATACAGTCGTGAGGGAGAGGGCGCTAGAGGGCTGACCAAGATGGCGGCTCCCCTGTGAGCTCTCGGCAGCCTCCCGTATGAATCCTGTCTAATCGCTGCAATCCTGATGTGAAACCCCTATTTATGCAGGCATTATATGAATTCAGCACAGTTCGTCATCTCTGCCGAAAAAACTGAGAAAATCGGATCTGCCATCCACGAGATTGCTGCAACGTGGTGTGGGCCGCATGACCTTGTGAAGCGCAGGCCCCCAGAGAGACGAGCCGCAAGGCAAAGAACTCCTGTGAGCGGGTGCGTGGGGCCGCGGACGGAAATCGAAGCCCGTCGGGACCAGCAGCCGTGGTGAGAGGATGCCTGTGAGCAGTAACTTCCACGTCGGCCTCCTGAGAGCGGCCCCCAGAGCCCCGCGGCTCGCTTTGACATCGAGCAGAGTTGTGCCCCCGTCCACGCCCACCGGCACACAGCCTATCATCCTGACTGAGGTGAGGAGACGCGCAAGGTGGGGGAGGTGCCTCCTCGGCCCGGAGGGGCATTCGTGAGGTCCTTTCCCACTGCCAGCGCAGGACGGTGTCGGAGCGGACACCGACAGGTGATAGGCGGGCAGCAAGGCACAATTCAACAGGATATTTATAAAAAAAAGAAGAAAAAAAAAGGCGGGGGAGGAATGCGAGGGTGCTCCGCAGGGGTTCCCACACCTAGAGACACACCCGCTCAAGCAGTGCAAGCGCTGCGCCATAAAGGCACATCCCGCACCCCAGCTCAGGCCCCTCCTGGAACAACGTGCAACGGTGGAAAACCCACTTGGAAAACACCGAGATACAGCCAAGCCCCACTGGGGAAAATAAATTGAAAAATAAAAATAAAAAAAAATAAAAATATCCAAAAAAGGTCAAAAAGTGAGTCAAGCAATCCCAGACCCCCACCTGAATCCCCCCAGCCTAACTTTGCGGTGTCATCTCAGCGGAGCTCAAGTCCACAGCAGCCAGTCGGCACCCCACCGCGCACACACAGAAACCAGGCACATCCTCAAGAGCTGGCACAAGCAATCCCACTTCGCCCACAAGCGCCGCCAAAAACGCATGCTGGAAATCCCAATCCTGTTCCCGACAGCACAGACCAAACACTAAACCACAGGATACAACTCTACTGGGGCCACTATGGGGAAAACAGATAAGTCCCACAGAAAGCTCAACTTCGACGCGGGCCCAGTGTCCAAGGCGCCCAGGTCAGAAAGCTGCCCAGAATCCCCAGCTAATCTTCCAAAGGAAGAACACCCGCAACAACCAGACATTCTGGAAATCCTAATGGACCTAAAAGCAGGCATAGGCAGCCTGGACAGCAAGATAGACTCGCTGTTATCTAAATCGGACCTTCTGCAACACCGCCTTGATAAACATAGCGCAGGCTGGACACTGTAGAACAAAGAGTCTCTGACCTTGATGATAGCGCATCATCATTCACCACGAGAGTCTCCATGCTAGAGGGCCAAATGAAAACAGTTGTGGCTAAAAATGAGGATTTAGAAGGCCGCTCCAGACGGAATAACATAAGGATAGTTGGCGTTAGAGAACAACAGCTACAAAATAAAATGGAGGAGCACCTTGAGAAATTATGCACAGAGCTTTTCGGCCCCACTGCGCTATCACAATTATTCGTGATAGAAAAAGCCCACAGGATCCCATCAACCAGACCCATTCCGGGGACACCTCCCCGTCCGATCATTGCCAAGCTCTTAAGCTACAAGGATAGGGACACAATTCGGAGATTGGCGAGGGAGAAGGGCAAACTCCACTATGATGGTGACATTCAATTTTCTCCGGATTTTTCTCCATCAGTCTAAGCCTTCTCCCACGTTAAACATAGACTGCGCGACAACCAAATCACTTACTCAATGCTCTTCCCAGAGAAACTGCGCAATCAATATGAAGGGAATACACATTTCCTCAACTTCCCTGAGGAAGCTGAGGAAGCTACGCTGTTCCTAGACGGGCAGGGTGCAAACCCGCAAACCAAAGAGATAGGGCGGGGAGAATCGTGCCTTGAAAAGAACCTGAAGTACCTGCCTGAATTTATGCAGAAACACGCCATTAGGGCAATACTAGCAACTGGGAGGTGACAGCCTAATTCTTGGAAGGTCACCTGCGGGGGGATTCCAAACAGACAAGTTCGGGGTTGGCCGTGCAAGGAAATTTGTTTTGTTGTTATTATTATTCAAAGTATGCGCCATGCGTCGCAGCCTGACCACCACCCTCGCCCCGGGGCCCCTAGGCGCTCCCCGCACTCCCACATAACCAAAGAAGCCCTCCTATGTCTCTGAAAGTTTGCCCACCGGAATACGGTCTACGAGAAACCAACAACTGGCCATTTCTGTGGGCACCACATAAAGTACCACCGAGTCAATTCAAGGTAGCATCTTGGAATATTAGAGGGGGCAATCATCCAGCCAAGATGAGGAAGATTCTGCAACTTCTCAGACGGCATAAAATCGAGGTGGCAATGATCCAAGAGACCCATCTTTTCCCTCACAATGAACACCTTTGGGCCCAAAATTGGGGCTGCCACCGTTACTTCTCTTCCTACTCATCTTACACCAGAGGAGTGTCAATCCTCATTCACTCGACACTATGCTTCCACCTGATCAAAATGGAAAAGGACAGAGAGGGGAGGGCACTCCTGGTATAGGGGATCATGGGAGGAGAGGAAGTAGTATTCGTCAATTCGTACGCCCGTAACACAGATGGCGCAAACAATTTCGACTGGGTGCTGGCCCATCTTGCACAAGTACGCAACGTGACCATGATCTGGGGAGGCAACCTGAATACACACCTCGACCCACAGAAAGACAAAACACAGCCAACAATATTCAACCCAACCAGGGCCAGTTTACAAGTGCAGGAGATTTGCAAAGCATTTGACCTAATAAATATCTGGAGACATCAAAACTGGGAAAACAGAGTCTATATCTACTACTCAAGCTCACTCAATACAAGTTCACATATTGATTACTTGATGGTCTCCTCACACAGTAAATGGCAATGGGGCCGATGCCAAATACTTCCCAAAACCTTCTCGGACCATGCCACAGTAACACTCGAATGCAACCCACCAGATATCAGACCGAGGCCACCTCACTGGCACTTTAAACCCAGAGCACTCGCTGATCAAGTATTTGCTACAGAATTACGCAAGGAAATCATCATCTTCCTTGAAATTCACCAGGACACTGTCAGCTCTGCAGGAGTGCTATGGGAGTCACTTAAATGTTATATAAGGGGGGTATGTTTGTCTAAGTTAAACAGAATCTTGGAACTAATCTGCCGTGAACTAAGCACCAGTGAAACTCGCCTGAAAATCCTAGAAAATCAGCAAGCCACCACAAACGCAAACCACATCCAGGCGGAGCTGAAGGAAGAACTTCTCAACTTCAGAACCCTAGCAGATTGAGAACGAAATGTCTAGGTACAGTCACAGAATCAGAAAATACGGCAAAGGTCAGAAACCTGGAGCTCTCCTTTCATGACTCATTGCAGCAGACAGGAAACCAATAAGGGTGGAAAGAATCCGCTCACCGCAAGGAGATATAGTACATAAAGAAGAAGATATAGTCAAGGTGTTTAGAGTATTTTATCAAGAGCTATACAGTGCCAATCATCCACCAGACACCGAGGCAATCTGCAATTATCTTAATGACACTGAACTGTACTGGGTGGAGAGAGAACTCTGTGAACCCCTAAATGACCACATCTCATTAGAAGAGATCCAAGAAGAAATATGTGATGGAGACCCTAGTGGCTGGCCTCCGGGAGCGACAAATTCAAAGAGGACTCAAAATTGGGCCTCATAGATTAATAATATCTTTCTACGCGGATGACATAGTCCTGTACATACAAAACCCCAGCGAAAACCTCAACCTTATTATGCGAGAAATAATAAAGTTCGGGTCAGTGTCAGGGTTAAAAATCAATCACGCCAAGTCAATCGTGTTCCCTTTGAATACCAACAACAGAACTTTCACAGACGATTACAATTTTCATTGGGAAAAAGCCCATGTCCGATACCAGGGGAACCTGATGTCCCTGAGCCACCACAATATATTTAAATATAACTACTAAAACGTACTCAAAACATTAAGAGAAAAGGTGAGCAGGTGGAAAACACTCCAACTCACTCTATGGGGAAGGGCTTCCCTAGTGAAAATGGTAATTCTCCCCAAACTCTTGTATCTGTTCTCCAATATCCCAATTTTGTTGTCGCGTTGCTTTCTGGGAAATTTGAGGAGCCTGGTTCTGCACCTAATCTGGGTCGTCAAACCAGCGAGGTTAGCATACACATCCCTCATACTTCCTGTAGCCAAAGGTGGCCTAGCACTGCCCGATTTGGAACGATACTACTGGGCAGCTCAAGCTCAGTTTGTCAGCCACTGGTACCCGACCCAGTTCATAAAACCACATGTACAGGTCGAATGGGTGCTGGCCTCGCCTAATCTGCTGAGAGCCGTGATCATCAGTAAATTAGCGGTACCACACATGACATTGAACAAAGTGCAATCCACATACACAATATGGCGAAAGATGGCCCAAAAGTATAGCATACAGTTCAGATACTTGCCCATTAAATTTATCCTGCGGGTGCCACTCAATGCCGAAAAGGTGTTCCTAAAGTGGGTAGACAAATGCAAAATAAGTACACTGGGTGACCTTTCACCTTCTTAACAAACCAACAGGCACCACCTCCCTGGATATATTCATTTACTTCAGAGTTCGTTATACTCTGCAAGAACTCATACCCTCGTTCCCACAACAACCACCGACATGGCAGCTACTGCACGGAGTAATTCAGGCACAAGGAGAGGGTAAATTGGTTTCATCGATCTACAGAACTCTCCTAACAGACACACTACCAACGAATCCAAAAACAAAAGAAAGATGGGAAAAGTTGTTGCAACACCCATCCCGGATGAAGAATGGGACTACATATTACAACAGACACAAAAAGCAGCACTTAATTCTCGCTTCAAACAAATTAATTTCAATTTTCTACACCAAACACACTACACCCCCAAAAAAAGGAACAGGCACCACCCGGAATCGAACTCGACATGCAACAGGTGTGGTACGTCTGCGGCCGACTTCCTGCATCTTGTATGGAGCTGCCCAGTGGTGGCCAAATTCGGTCCGACATGCTCTGCGAAACCAAAGCAATAATTGGCGAGGAGATGGGACACACTCCAAGAGTAGCACTTCTAGGGATGACAAAATCCATATCACCACCAAGAAGGAAATTGGCAAATGTACTACTGGTACTAGCACAAAGAAGAATAGCCTTGGCATGGGGACGCGGCCCAGCCCCCACACTGACAAATTGGAGGAAAGATATCCTCGACTGCCAAGAAGTGGAAACAGAATTCATAAGAACACTGCCCCTGCATGCGAGGCCCCCGGACATATGGGGCCCCCTACATATAATTTCTCCTTTCCAACGCCGTTTCCCCTTTATCATCGACTAAGTCATCACAAAATAGTACTCCAGGGAACTAAAACCCAACACAGGCTCACTGCATAATGGGGCCGATTAATTGCAACAAACGTGAAAGGGAGTGGGGGGCCTGGGGTGGCGGGGGGAGGCTGGGCGGGGGTATTGGCACAAGTTGTACAGCCCACAGTTCAGGCTAGTTGTGTATGCATGTAAAACAGAAAATGCAAAAATAAAGTTTAAAAAAAAAAATACAGTCATGAGAGGACATTTTCCATGCGAACAATCTTTGGCTGCTGCCGCATTTGCGATTAAGAAGTCTACAAGTATTACCATGGGCTTTGCAATGACACTATATGAGGAGCACACCTTATTTGCCATTTTAGAGAAACCCAAAGGTACATTGATGTCACGACGAGCATCTGCATTAGAAGTGATGATCTCTAAACCAGCGATTAAAATTGTGAGCTGTAAAATAGTGAATCCAGCCATGTTTGTAGCTGAATCTGTAGAAGAAGGTGATCATGTATGCGATTGCACTAATTATGTTAAATTTTATGATGATATACCCTGTGTGAAAGAAAATGCTTTCGCGGGAGGGGAAATTCCTTTCATTGATGGTTCGTCAAAAATTGACCAAACTACTGGGGAGAGGCATTCAGGATCGGCAGTTGTAAGACCAGATTAATTTTGTGTATTTGAGGTAGTGGCGATTGCAAGAATACCATCCCATTTTTCAGCACGGGCAGCAGTATTAGTAGCGCTTATTGTTGTGCTCGAGAAACACAAAGATCAGGAAGTGACGGTGTACAGTGACTCCGTCTATGTGACGTCAACTGTACATGGAGGGCTGTCACGCTGGAAAAGGAGGGGTTATCTCCATGAAGACAGTACTCCAGTGCAATATGTGTCTTTATTGGACAGGCTCATTAAGGCACTATAACTCCAGTAGCCATATCAGTCGTAAGATTTTCAGTGCATACTAAACTAACAGATTTTATTTCTCACGGAAACGAAGCCGCAGACTTAGAAGCCAAAAGGGTTCCGTATTCTTCAGAAATATTGAGTTTCGAAACTGAAAATGTTAAAGAAGCATTGAATAGAAGCATTCTGGTACGAGTGGGATTTAATATGCTGTCAATTATGCACGAATTGAGATACAGGGTAGAAACCAACAAGAAGAGCAGGAGCTATGGAGATGTAGGTTTTTTTTTATCCCCCACGGAAGCAGTATGGAGACAGGAAAGGACTGGAAAGCCAGTGATACAAGTAGCATTACTGAAAGTCGCACTTAAGCAGCTACATTACCCCATGCATATAACCCGAGAAAGTCTTGCTGCCACTATTGCAGAGGACTGGTTTCTTTCCAATCTATTGGAACACTTTGCACAGTTCATTTTGAATTGCATCGTGTGTCAGAGGTTTACTGCTGGGCATACACTAAGAACAATCAGAGGAACAGTTCCCCGCCCAAATGGCCCTTTTCAGCATTTACATATCAACTACATTGATATGCTGCAGACATGTAATGGCTATAGGTATCTATTAGTGGTGGTGTGTTCCTTTTCTCAATGGATCCAAGCCTGTGCTTGTATACATCCTGATGCCACCTGCACAGCAAAGTTTCTAGTGTGCAAAGTCTTTCCAAGAGAGGGTGTGTGCGAAGTATTAAGGCCAGATAATGGGCCACACTTTGTCAATGAGCTATTTGAACAGATAGGGCTTTTATTGAACATAAAGCACAAGTTATCATCTGCTTATCAACCACAAGTAAACAGCATATGTGAGGGGCTCAATGGCCTCGTTAAGAAAAGAATAGCAAAGACCCAATTAACTTTGAAAAAGGGATGGTCATATTGCCTACCCCTAGCCTTGTATAACCTTCGATATCAGCCAGGCTCGGACAATCATCTTAAGCCCCATTAACTAGTAACAGGGCACTGCATGAGTGCACCCCTAATGCCACATCTAAAGTTAGAGGTGATGCCCAGAGTATAGCACAGACTCTAGGTGATGAGATGCACGATTATTTGGCATGTATGTCTGCCAGTGTTTCATTTCAGATCAAGTCAAGCATCAGAGGGAGGGGTTGAGAAACAAGGTAGAAGACGACCCAGTAACCAATCCAAGTGAATTATTACCACCACAAAAGTTATATGTTGGAGATCACGTACTTATTAAAAATGTCACCCGTAGGTGGCACGAGCCAAGATTTTATGGACCTTTTCAAGTAGAGGAAGTTTCCCCTACTGCAAGTAGGGTGGTTGGAAGAAGAGCTTGGTTACATTTGGGTGACATAAAGATCTACAAAGGCGAGACACTCCCTCTAGTACCCACTGACTGGGTAGCAAGACAAGAAGAAGAATTGCCGTGTTTGCAGACTGAATCGATTACCATGACGAAGGAAAAAAAACATTGTGTGATGAAAATATTTCTTTTGCACTGAAATTCATTGGACACTCCTTAAAAATACTAGCAGGAAGTGCATGCACTTGCAGAGAATTCCAGGGCTAAAAAAGAACTTTTTAGAGATTCTTTGAAAAAGTAAAAAGCCTATCAGCATGAAACCCAAGCGCCAATTCCTTTTTAAAAATTGGAAAAGAGATCAATAACCAGATTCATTTTTGGGAATTGTATTAAACATGATTCAGAAAGTAGAAAATGCAGTTGCAGGAAGACTTGCAATTCAATGAGAAATGCTGTGGCACACAAAATGTTTTTCTAGACTCTTATGCATGATAAACATATGCATGTGTTTTCTTTTCTTATTTCTGTACCTTACTTTTTGAAGTCTATCATTCTGATTGTTCAATTGAAAACACGACACATGGGGGATAAATACCTATCTTGATAATTCGGCTCACTTGGGGAACATTATATGGTACCAACATATGAAAAAGGTGGGGGAGTGAGCAGCAGATCAGAGCTGCTATGTGTGCTCTCTCATCCCCTATGCCATGCCCAAGCACCAATTCCTTAATAAAAATTGGAAAAGAGATCAGTACACAGATCCATTTTTGGGAAGATATCTATTTTAAAAATAACATATGACACCAGCCGATAGTGAGACACATAGGTTTGTGGTTGCAGTTTTTGTGTTTATACTCCAGTCATACCCTAACCTCGTTAGGAGAGATGTTAATATTTTTACTTTTCTCCACTATTCAAAGAAATGTCCAGTTATAAGAAGGCTGTTGATTGCAATAATGAATCATGATTCAGAAAGTAGAAAATGCAGTTGTAGGAAGACTAGCAATTCAACGAGAAATGGTATGGCACACAAAATGTCTTCTAGACTCTTATGCTTGATAAACATATGCATGTGTTTTTTTTTCTTTTTTACCGTACCTTACTTTTTGAAGTCTTTATCATTCTGATGGTTCAATTGAAAACATGATACATGGGGGATAAATACCTATAATGATAATTCGGCTCACTTGGTGAACAATATGTGGTACCAAAATATGAAAAAGGTGGGGGAGAGAGCATCTGATGAGAGCTGCTATGTCTGCTCTCTCATCCCCTATGCCATGAGTACAGTAAGAACATTAATTTCAAAAGTGATGCTGGCACATCCTGCGAAGTGCCTCAGCCATCTAGCAGCATGTACCACCAGAGGGCAGTGCAAAGGGACGTGAGCAACCCTGCGATGTCGATCCAGACAGACGTTCCCATACCAGGATGATTATATTAAGACAACGCAAATGGAAAAAGAACCTAGATGGACAGTCAAGATGCTTATGTATCCTTCCTTGGGACAAGACAAAGTAATGATTGAAGAAATGAATGGGATGAATTGCTCGGACAAAACTGAAAAGACTGCAATGCCTGGATTTTGGGAGCGCTCACAGCTGTTAATCTATGGACGAGTGATTACGACCAAAGGATGGGAAGATGGGATGATGTCCTGTGCATGAGGTGCAGAAAGTAAACAATGAGTGCTTAAAGTCATGGGTCAAGAACTCTAAACTGCTGACATGAGTTCACGACGAATTAGGACCAATGGCTGTAGTCTCATTGATTAATGCGACAGTGTGATTTTCGAACCAAAGGTAAAGTCCAAGTTGAGAGAGAATAAAGGGTGCAAGAACTTCATTGATATCTCAGGAATGAAAGGAGGGGGTCTGCTGTCCTAATGGATCGATATTGGGCCTGTGGATCCAGAGCATATACGAAGTTGCCCAGGAACTGGGGATGAGTGTGTTCCATTGTACTCATCCATATTCCAATCTTGGTGATTCCTCAGAGAGACCTAAATATCGAGGGCAATTGTAGTCTAGTTTTAGATACGCCATACAATGTATTTTAAATTGTGTTTCCTCACGTGTGGGTGTGCAATATTTTCCTATCTAGTTTACTGTTATGTATTTTTCTATGGTTTCTTATTTTTCAGGTACTTTACATAGGTACATGAGTAGTGTTGTTGTCTATTTATCATAGACAGTTGGATTGTAGTTTAACACTTGAAGTCAGTCCCTTGTCAACTGACTTTTTGTAATCGCAGTTATGATAAAAGTCAATGAACTTTAGCCGCGGTTATAATAAAAAATGTTTTTTGTTATTATTTATTGTATTTGTGTATTTATGTGTGATGAGTAGTCCTTAAAAGGACTGTTTTGGGGTACATGAGTGTAGAACTTTAGCAGATTAGGAGTAGTGTTTTGATGTTATGAATGAACACTGCATTTCCTTCATCAGTTAGGTGTACTCCCTCATGTCTATAGAAATTTGCCATGTAGAACTGTATGTTTTTCGCAGTTCATAATTGGTTGTGGTCTGCCATGAATGCTGAAACTGTTTTATTAACATGTCTCTGGGATTTCTCAATGTTATCATTAAATCTGGTGGTCCATCTCTATTTTTGCCTCTAAGTGAGATTGGAAAAGATAAAGGCCCTCATTACAACCCAGGCGTTAAGGGGTTAACGGCGCCGTAAAAGGTGGCAGCGCCGTTAAACCCTTAACGCCTGATTATGAGGTCCCTTTGCGGGTTGGAGACTTTAACGCCTGCTTTTTGCAGGCATTAAAAACCAACCCGCAAAGGGACCTTGGTGCTAAGTACGGTGCCGCAATTTGCGGCACCGTACTTAGCGCCTTCCCCATTTCCATTGAGCACTATGGGGCAAAAATAGGAATGGGAAAGCGCCATGGCGGCATGGGGAATTACCGCCCCGCCAACCTCGGAATGGGGCGGTAATTCCCCATTCCGCCATGTTGGAGTCGGTAAGTTACCGGCATGGACCATGGTGCTATTAGCACCATGGTCCAACGCCAGGGTCGTAATGAGGGCCAAAGATGCTGTGAGGAAATAGTTCCATTAGTTTTCCCATGTCATTAAAGTAAGGGACACCCCTCGTACATTCCCTAAATCATTGCCTCCACAATCAATTAGTATGACGTTTGGGTGCCCTGTACTTCTCAAACGTAACTATTTTGGAAAATCCTGGAATCAACACATTCCCCACAATCCAAACCATTTCATTGAAAAATCTCTCAAACCTAGGTCCATGTTAATATTTAGTTTCTCACAAAAAGCCAGCAACTAAAACAGCCAACTGTCTCGATAAAGCCACGCAGTTTTCAAACCAGACATGATACCTGCAGTATTTCTCTGTTTCCAGGAATATGATTCCTAGTTTGAATTTCTAGTAGTTTGTATATGCATGATGTGTGTTTGTTGTACTTTCTAATTGGTCGATGGTGCTATTGTTGTTAGTCACAGCTATCCAACAGCTGCACAGCGTGCAGCATTGCTATTTGCGGGTAGATCCTCACAGCTCCCCCCCATTGCAGCCAGGGCTATATTCAAGCAAGTGATACGTCGTGTGTTTGTGGAGGTGCAGTAGCCATTATTTGCGGTGGGGTGGTATCTTATATGCATTAAGTGTTTTAGGGGATTGTAAGAGACTAGGGGAATGGAGGAGGTCTATGAGGAGTGGAGCGGGCTGGTAGGCATGTTGGGGACAGTTTTTGGAGTTTGCTGGAGTGGAAATGCAATTTTGAATTCGTAGTTTTTGCGAACAGCTGCAATTATCAGAAAAAGTCTAGGAGGGGCTCTTGTATAGCTGCATCTATAAAAGCATGTGCGTAGGTGCGTCAATACAATTCTGCTTTTCATTCATTGCTGCTGGAACCACAGGTATTTGAAGTTTTCATCTGTCTATAAATATACATTTTCTGTGCAATAATCATATGTTCATGTGGGTGATACAGTACAGAATTGTATACATGTGTTATTTGATGTACTTTGTTGTTCCCTTATTTGATTTGAAGGTTTGAAGCCCAATTTAGTTTGATTTTGGGCTTGCAAAACAATTTGCATGTAGCCACGGATACAAATCAAGGTCTGTAGCCGCATCAAATATCTGTGTCTATGAAAGATGCTAGGTGGGGTAAAAATGGGTTTGTGTCAGTTTCATTGTTTGTTATTGGTTGATGTTGCTTTTGCATTTGTGCAAGGCTTAGTGATAGGTTTTGCTGAAAATGTGTCAGCCATTTTAGGAGTAGTCATCTTTTTTTGGTGTTTGTTTTGGAAATTATAAAAGCCACCATTTTCTGCAGTTTTGTGCTTTTAATTACTGAATAGGCCTTAAATGTTCCTGTGTATTCCAAATGTATATTAGTGCATCGTCTGTGTAAAGGGAGATGATTTGTGGTCAGCTGTCAATTGGACCCTGCAGTGTCTGTGTTTGAGTCTTATTAAGTTTGCCAAGGGTTCAATTAAAATGGCAAATATTAAGGGCGACAGGGGATAGACTTGACAGGTGCAAAACCCTATCATAAATGGTGCAGACAATAGCCCATTCGTATTATCCCTGGCTGTTGGCGCAGCATAGAGGAGTTGTAGGGCCCTGCGGAACGCTCGACCAAACCCGCACTTCGACAATACAGTGTACATGAACCGCCAAGAAACTGAATCAAAGGCCTTTTGAATATCTAATGTGGCTGCTACAGCATAAGCTTTGGGGTCAATTTGCGCCAGTATATTAAAGAGGCTTCGAAGGTTAAGTGCTGTGGATCTGCCGGGGATGAGTCCCAATTGATCAGGAGGGACAATATACGGCATAACTGGCATCAACCAGGTGGCCAATATCTTTGCAAATAATTTTACATAAATATTAATTAAGGACAGGGGACAGTATGAGTCGCATTGGTCTGCGGGTTTACCCTGTATCAACAGGACCGTAATGCCGCCTCTCGCATAGTGCCTGGAAGTGATTGAGACTCGAGAGATTTGCACCAGACCTCTAGGAGGTATGGGGCAAGAGTTTCCTTATAATACTTATAAAATTCAGCGGTTAGGCCATCCGTGCCCGGGGCCTTCCCAGTTGGAAGGTGTTCAATTGCCTAAGTAATGGCTACTATCGAGATTGAGAGATCCAGAAGGGCCCCGGTCTCCTGTGATATTTGACTGAGTGGTAATGTATCAAGAAACCCGTCGATGTCTTCCTGCGTACGTGTCTTTGTTGGTATAGAGGTCCTGATAGAACCTCACAAGGACCCTGTTAATGGCTGGAGGTGTGTGGACCAGGTCACCCGACTTGTCTCGCACAAGTGGGATTACAGCCACTAGCTTCTTCTTGTCATGTCATGTCTGCAAGTAATCTGCCAGTTCTATCCCCTTCACCGTATTTCCTAGTGGCCATGGGAGCATTAAAAAATCTTACTTTGCATTCTGCATGGGTTCTAAAGGTATCCACAGCCTCTGTGCAAGTGTGGTCACAGGGTGATTGCTTGTCAGTTCCCGCTCCAATTCCTGCAATTTACCCTCCCGTTGTGTTATACTGTGTCGAACTGGCTTGAGGAACCTACATCGCAATTGGACATCGCAATTCTCTGGATGTAAACCTTAAAGGCTGCCCAGAGTGAACTAGGCAAGGGTACCGAGCCTACATTCTTCTAAAAAAAACGGGTGTACATGGTCGTCAACAGTGGATGGAAATGCAAAATATTGCAGGGCTAACGGTTTAAAGCGCCAGTTGCTGTGAGGTCTGGAGAATGTAGACAGAGTCAGGGAGAAAGTGATCGGGGAGTGGTCAGAGTAACTGTGAGGGAGCGTGGAAACATCTCCGATCCAACTTAATAATGTGTTAGAGATAATCAACATGTCAATGCGGGAGTGGGAGTCATGGACGGAAGAAGAGAAAGGATATGCACGGTCGGAAGGATGTAATGCTAACAAAGCATTCACAAGTTCTAGAGAGTTCATAGCTTCTCTGACAGTGGAAGCGGCTGGGGTGGGTACTCTGTGGGTGCATGTGGATCTATCTAATTCTAGGTCTAAGATGGTGTTGAGATCAACCCCCGCCACACACAAAATAGGGAACAGTACACCGAATAGGTTCCTGTAAAATATTTGTATAAAAGTGAGGGTTCTCCACATTGGGACCATATACATTCATCAACAGCATTTCCCTGCCCGCAAGAGTCCCATACACCAGCACATATCTGCCCAGTGGGTCCACACGCGTGTGGCTGCATTGAAATGGGACAGATCGATGTATCAATAGCATAACTTCCCTAGACTCTGAGGAGTATGATGTATAGAATCGATTCTTCCCCCAGTTTCTAGAAAACCCTTCACAAATCAGAGAAAGGGCATATGTCTCTTGGAAGTACAGGATTTGGACTTTGTGTCTCTCAATGTACAGGTGTATTTTCTGTCGTTTAATTGGGTTACGCAGGCCCTGGACATTCCAACTCAGGCAGGTTATATCTCCCATCTGAATGCATGAATTGCATGGGGGGAGCAGTCACATGGACTCACTAGGTCAATTTAGGACTTAGGTACAGATAAAAGGATAAGTGTTCACATAAAATTGACCCTAACCGGGGTAGCCAACATATTACCAGTTGAAGTCAGAAACAAGCAGAAAAGCGTATACTTTCACCATCTCCAGGGACACCAACATGAGAGGAAGAGCTATGTAGCTTTTGCCACATAGGGCAAGCCATAGAGCGTGTATGCCGGAAAGAGAGCTAGACGCTCCCTCAAGGGCCAATCTGGGTAGTGTTCTCAGTGTTCAGGGAGTCGGTAAGGCCTCATCCAGGAACTTCATAGCCTCGTCACACAGTGTAAAAACAAAGGTCTTGCTGTTCCATTCAACACGCAGTTTCGCGGGGTATAGCATTGCATATTTCAGGTTGCCTTCGTGGAGCCATTTCTTGACCGCTAAGAAGGATTTACTTTCCTGTTGGACGGCCACTGAGAAGTCAGGATGGATATGAATCCTGTTTGAGTTCAGAATCCTGTCTCCTTGCTCTCGAGCTGCACGAAGTAACGCATTGCGTCGTGGTAATTGAGGATGCGGGCAATGATGGTCGTGGAGGTGCACCAGGTCTGGGCTTAGGTGCTAGAGATATGTGGGCCTGCTCTATTGCAAATAGTGGTGATAATGTTGGGTTCCCCAAGAGTGGGAGTAGGGTAAACTCTATACACTGCTCCAGCGATGTTTCTGTGTTACTTTCAGGGACCCCAATGATCTGAATGTTGTTACGGCGGGAGCGCGACTCAAGGTCTTCGTCCTTCTTCTCCATCTGTAGCACCCACCTGGATAGAGCAGCAAGTTCACTCCTCATGGGAAGCCGGTAAAATAGCTCAGCTGGTTGAGTGCTCACTGCTGCGATCTGAGCGTGATCTGCAGGTCGCAGGTTCAAATCCCGGCAAGGCCAACTCAGCCTTTAATCTTTCCAAGGTCGATAAATAAGTACCAATTTAGGTTCGGTGATGTTGTATGTAAATATGTGCTCTGTAAAGTGCTTTGGATAAAGGCGCTATATAAATAACATATTATTATCATGGAAGACACATCATCCTCCACAGCGCCCATGTGCATCTCAGTCTCCGCCAGCCAATGGTAAGTCTTGTCCATGCACGTTTTTATAGAATCAACGGTGGTGGTCATGTCATCCAGTTTGGTGTACATCTTGGCGAAGCCCTCTTGCATGTATTCATCATGCGTTAAGTTTCAGTGCGTTCCGTGTCTGTGGATGATCCACCAGTTATCGATAGCTTGGTGACAGATTTCCTATATATTGGTTTATGAGGTGTTGATTTTTGGCACTCCCTTTATTCATGTTGTGAAAAAGATTTTTAGGGCAACAGTCCCTGGGCTGGGAGCACTTCCCGTGTGGTAAGTAGCTCAGACCATTTGTTTTTCACCTGTGTCGTGAGCCCTGTTTGTGGGGTCCTGTACCACCCTGTGAAGGTGGTGTGAAAAAGTTGTAGTAGCTCAGGGCGAGGTTTGGTTGTCACCACAAGGCTGGGCAGATCAGGCGGCAGGTGCATACCTCCGGCCGTGGTGCCAGCAGTGGAGTGAGTCGCTGTGCCGCTAGCAAAGAGGTGGCCGTCAAGGCCTCAGCACAAAAGTTGGCCCATGCGGCGATGTGATTCACTGAAGCAAAAGAACAGTAGTGGTGCAGAGGGCCAAGATATTCCGTGAGGAGTGCCGAGGCACTCCCGGGGCATGAGGCAGTGCAGTACCATATTTGCCACCCAACCGTGTAGATGGGGCAGTATTTTGCGGGGGGCACATAGTGCGGTAGGCAAAAGGGTTTAGGGTAGCTCAGTTGAATCAGAGAAGGAGTCAGCAGTGTTCCGGAGGATCGAGGCACGCTGCACTAGTTCTGAAAATTGTGCTGCCTGATCCTCGCGGCCAGCCGAGGTGTAGTCCATGTGTAGTGCATGCTGATCCACACTCGTGTTGGGGTTGCAGGACCTTGGGGGAACCCTCCAGGCCCAAGGGTACACTACAGTGGGTAGTGCTCCCCAAGGGGTTAGGTAAGAATCAGATGTGCTGTGGTGGGTCCGGGTATGCTGCACCGATTATGTTGTTTGTGCTGGCTGATCCACAAAGTCAACCAAGGCGTGGCAAATGTGCAGTGCGCACCATCCCTCACTCGCGCTGGGGCACAAAGTCCTCATTCCAAGTACCACGATTGCCAATCAGGAACAGAAAAGGACCAGAGTGTCGTCAGAAGTATCAGAAGTCCAATATGCACTTCAAGCTGTAGCAGGATTAGTGGAAGCAGGACATTTTTCATCCCAATCGACCAAGGACTAGGGAGCTCTAAACTAGAGCCACCATCCTAGTCACGGTGCAACAGTGCCCCCCTAGTGGAAAGTATTTTTTTACGTATTTGTTAAGTTTAACAAATGTGGAAATGTAGCTTTTGTATTTGTTGTTAAGGTTGAAGGTTATTTGATTGTACTTCTTGTACTTTTAATGCATTTGAGGTATACAGTAGTTGTAGGTGTGTGGAGTGTTTTGTGAGGTAGTTCAATTGCTGGTGTTGTGCAAGTTCACTTTTGTATTGTGCTTATTTTTGTATTTTCTTGTTGCTGCATTGTTATCATCATTCCAGGGGATTTGCACTAGATGTTGTATAGTTAACTCCCGTGAAAGGTCTAACTATATTCAAAAGGTAGTGGTACTGCTGGAGATAGAAGCAGGAGATGTATGCAATGCTTTCTTAGTGACCTTTCTAGTATTTATAATGATTTTTCACATGGAGTGGAATCTCTCCCATTCCTTAACTGTGGCGTCTCCCTTGGCTACCCATTCGTGGCATCGTCCACACAGGACTTTCATCACTGAATCTGGGAAGTGTTATGAGGCAGTGCACCTGGTGAAGGCAAGCTTGGTTATGATACCGCTGTTGAAGTTTCGAAAAAAAGGGGAGAAAATAAATTGCCACATAATAAAAAGAAACTAACAATGGCATGTAATGTGGAGTTGTGCGATAAAATTCTGCCGTTCACTAAATGTGGCATCTTCCTTAACTACCCAGTTGCAGCATTTTGTACTCATGACTTTCATCGTGGTTCGATTTGTCGGAATAGAAATAATATTATGCCTCCTATTGTAATAGTTATATGTGTATTGGCCTACACCAAGTTGTCTAAACATCATGCGCGAACAAACTCCACGGCAAGGTCTTGACCTCAGAGAAATCAATGTAAGCCGCCATCTTGAATCAAGCCGCCATTTTAGATTCTCTTGTTATGTAGAAGTCACCCTGAACATCAAAATGGAGGCCAAATGACATTTCGAATAGATTCTGGCCGTTGTGACCTCCGTACCACCGAATGATGAATATGCCTGCAGGCTACTTGTCGGGGTCGTGAACTGAGACCTTGTCCTACTGTTGACCTATATGTAAATGTACTACTTATATCAGCGAAACTAATCAAAATGCATATATTAAAGGTTGACCTGGCAAGGAACCCTAGACCAGTATTGTATTTCACAGAATGGTTAACCCGCAAGAGGGTTGGCCAAGGGCTGGACAAATTGTATAAATGGCCCGGGTATTCCAATGTGCATTCTCTCACTGAACACATCGAACCCTCGTTGAAGTTCGTTATGTTATACTGAGAGCCGACTAGCTATCCATTTGTCAGTTGACCTGGTAACTGTTGTAGCTTGAAATAAAGTACTTGTATGTTTCTTTGTAACCTGTGTTGGTGTGTTTCCTTTTGGGCTTCCCGGCCTCATATTATTTTTCTGTTTTCACAGTTGGCGCCCGAATAGGGACCCTCAAGATTGATGCCGGATCATTGAAGGTTGACGCAGGCTATCGAACCGAGATCGGACAGTGTGATACTGCGGGCCCGACCGAATGAGACGCGATACCTCGGCAGCGCTGCACGATCCGATCCTTGGACGATAGTCGTGTGGTCTGAAACGGCAACTTGACGAGGGTCCATTTTTGAGGCGGGCAGATTTGTCGAAACTACCAAACACAAGGTCAAATTCGTTAGGTAAGTTCTTTGGTAAACCGTACGGTCCTCCTTAGGTTTGGTCAGGTGTAGTGATGACCGGACTCTTAATTTAACCCTGACAATTTGATTTTGGCGTATTGTATCTGCAGACACAATTATTGACCAGGTAACACCAATTTTTTGTGAAATGCCTGGGAAATTGTCTAGCTGCTTTAGGGCACTGTTCCGCAGCGATCGACAATCTTTGGAATTTAGCCGTCCGGCACCACAGGAGGGGTCGCCGGCGTGTACTATGTACTGTAAGCATTGCATTGGAAGTATAGTATTTAATGATATTTGGCACAGACAAACCAGACATGCCTCCGAATTTCAGTGGCCAATAATGGTAGTTTCGAGATCCCCCGTATTGAATACCTAGAATCGGTCTTGTTAAAGAAGAAGGCCAGACCTGCAGCATTTGATGTTTTGCAGAATTGGAAAAAAGAAGCGTTGCAGCAGCTTAAAAGTAGGGATAAACATGCACGCCGTCATAAAACGAATGCCGAAAAGGCGTTGTTATATGATAAGGAAAAACATTCAGAGTCAGTCAAGAATATGGATAGGGCTTTCTCACTCGGTATCCAGAAAATCTATCCCTCTAAAGATTTTCATGTTTCCGAAGAATTTATTGACAAATTGTTAAACGAACGAAGGCCTGGTGCCTCTGCGCCACCTCCGTATGATCCTCTCCCTGATGCTTTGCCCATTCCTGCTGTTATTCCTGTTCCCCCTGTACAACTTATTGTTCCTATTCCTCCAGTTGTTGTTCCTCCACCTACTCTACCACCTCTTCCCCTTGCGCCGATAGTCACACCTCCATTGAATTTGCCCGCACCTCCGCTCCCGAGTGGTTCTGTACTGACTGTAGTTGATCAGGGTGCGGGGTCGAAGATTGTCACTCGAAATACTGTCTCTGCAGAAAAGAAACAGGAATTGTTTGCATGGGCTAAGCATTGTATGGAGAGAGATGATCAAGCTAATGTTTTTTCCACATTATCAAATATGGACAATTTTCCTGAGAAAAATGTTTTTATTGAAGGTTTGGGGACTCATTCATGTGTAATGTGGGGTAGATTACATAACGCAGATCTCCCACAAGGGTTGAGGGATCTGAATACTCTAGCGCTTTCAAGGGACACTGAGGAGAAAGTACATGGTCATGTCGGGAGGTTATTTGAGTATAGGAGGGACTTAGAAAAATTGCGGGATGAGGATGATGAAGAGGACAGTATGTATGTGCAGAAACGATTCCTTCCGTGTCGTAAATCAGCATCTGAGGAAGTACGAATCTGTACAAAAGATGCGATTTGTTGGATCTCGGATTCATCGATACCGCCAGATGAAGTGTATGACACGTATAGTCAGTATACAGTAGAAATACAGAGGAAGGTGAATCAGGTAATGGTGGAGTACCTGCAGGATGAATGTGTAAGGAAGAAGCTTAGTTGTCCCACAGAGTTATTGGGTATTTGTAAGAGGGCTTTCTCACTCGACACTTCTTCGACTGTCTTAGCGCTCGACCTGGCTCTGTTGCTTAGTAAGCGGTCGGAGTTACCTATATCTCAGTTGCCTATGAGAGAGGTTCCTCCGACATTTGTCCCAAAGGTTGAGATTCCTGCTAACGTTGGGACAGGTGCACCCGCTGTGGACATTCCCGCACATTATGTATCACAATTTGTTCACGTCCCGTTTTCACGACAGGAAGTAAAAACTATTAGACAATGGCCCTCATTCTGAGTTAGGACTACACCATGGAGTAAATAGCTCCATGGTTGGCAACCATGGAGCTATTTACTCCATGGAATACCGGCATGGTGAATGGAGTAATTTACGGTCCATTCCAAGGTTGGATGGACCGGTAATTCCCCATTCACCATAGCCCTTCCCCATCCCCATTTCTGCCCCCATAGGGCTCAATGGGAATGGGGAAGGAGGTAATTACGGCACCGTAAATTACGGTGCCGTAATTTACTCCAAGGTCGCTTTGCGGGTCCCGTAATTTACTCCTGCTAAAAGCAGGAGGTAAAGAGGGACCCGCAAAGGGAACTCGGAATACGGAGGTAAGGGATTACCGCCATCGGTGCCCTTACAGGCGCCGGTAATCCCTTACCTCCAACCTCGGAATGACCCCCAATCAATTCCTGATATTAGGAAAAATCCGACAGCATTCTACAAAGAGATAGAGCCCGTTTTGCAGTCCTCTGTGTTCACCCTAATTGATATTGACTTGTTATTCCCTGTACTCCTGCCTGTAGATTTATGGAAGCAGGTTCGAACAATAGACGATGTGCCTGGGTTGGGAGATACGTGGGCTAACATAACTAGGCTTGATGGGGAAAGACCAGCTGGTGAGAAACCACCTCAGGTAATACTCACTTTGCCCAATAGAATTGTTGCAAAATTGAAAACCATAATTCCTGAGAAAAGAATTATTTGGGACAAGCTTACGGCCTGTGTTCAAGGAAAATCTGAGGGTGCCACTGAATTCTTTAATCGATTCGAACAGGTATTCTCTGACTTCAGTGGACAGGACTTGGGCACAGAGTCTTGGAAAAGGTTGTTTGTGGACAAATTTGTGCGTGGATTGCTGCCTGACATCCAGTCACAGATTATGTCCTCTGAGAGCGCTTGGCAGGCGAAATCCCAATCTGAAGTTTTGCACATGGCTCAGTATTACGAGAACCGTGTCAATAATTAAAAAGATAGAGTCGAGAAGAGGAAAGGAGATTTGAAGAATAAAGTATTGTTAAAGCAAATTGTTAGAAATCCCAAAGGAGGTAATTCACAGACCAGAGGTCAGTATGTTCCTCAAGGGAACGTCCCCTTGGGTCCTGTGAATATTAATCAATGTGCCTATTGTCGCCAGGAAGGTCATTGGCATGCACAGTGCCCCGTCCTTCGACAGAGGTCAAACAACACATTTGGGAGTATGGGTAGACAACCTAGAGGTCGCCTCGGAGTGGGGGGCCCTGATAGAGGTCAACTCTCACAAGATCCTCAGCAACCTTTTTCACAGGATAATCAGACTTCGAGTGTGGACACAAGAAACATATTTGATCACCCTTCTGCTGCCTACCTTTCTGAAGAGCTTCCTTTGGACGACATTTTGTTTCGTTATGATTGCACGAAGCAGGGTTTGGAACCTTCACCTATTCCCGTTAGTCAAAAAGGTCCCTACGTTGAACTGTTAGTGGGGAATAGGAAACATCAGTTCTTGATAGACACTAGAGCACAGAAGTGCTCCATTGATCATTCTCGGGTTCCAAACATTCCACTGTCAGGGCAAACTAATGTTTCTGTAGGGTTTTCTGGCATACCAGTTGTTTGTCCGGTTTCTTCGCCGGTGCCTGTTTCTTTGGGTCCCTTTACGGACCACTGTCCATTCCTCTTGACTTCAAACTGTGGAGAGAATTTGCTGGGGTTAAATCTGTTGAAAAAATTAAATGCAGTGATTCATTGTTCCTCAGACGGAGTGCGACTGATGATTTCACCACAGCAACTTCCCAGTTCTCAGTTTCTGACTCGACCATTGCCTCCTGAATTTAGCGTTGTCCCGGAATGTTTGTGGGCGGTTGACGACAATGATGTTGGGGTATTACAGGTTGAACCCGTTAAAATAGTTTTGAAAGATGGAGTTAAACTACCACGCATTCCGCAATATAAAATCTCAGTTGAGGGCGAGCGTGCTTTGAAGTGCATTGTTTCCGATTTTTTGCATCGAGGGGTGATTGAAGAGATTGCAGGTAGTTTATGTAACAGTCCGATTTTACCCTTGCACAAGAAAGGCGACAATGCAATCCCATTCCATTTCATAATTGATCTACGCGCTATTAATAAAGTTGTCGCCCCACAATTTCCAATTGTGCCTGATGTGACAACGATATTAACGATGATCCCTGCTACAGCTACTCACTTTAGTTTTGTGGATCTGAAGAATGCTTTCTTCAGTATTCCTATACACAAGGATAGTAGATATTTGTTTGTGTTCACCTTGGGGGGACGTTCGTTCACATTTACTTGTGCACCTCAAGGTTATACTGAAAGTCCAAGCATTTATAGTAGGGCTTTGAAAGAGCAGCTTGACACCCTTGAACTGCCATCTACTTGTACACTGCTTCAGTATGTCGATGACTTGCTTTTAGCTGCAGATTCTGAAAGTGCTTGTAAAGAAGTCACTGTATTGTTGCTTATTCATTTGGCTCAACATGGTCATAAAGCTTCGCTTAAGAAATTTCAATATTGTTGTCAGGAGGTCACCTATTTAGGCTATCTCCTGTCAAAGGAGGGGAGAAGATTGACACCTGAAAGAATAAAACACATTTCTGGCATGTCTGTCCCAAATACACAGAAGGAAGTCAGAGCCTTAATAGGTATGGCTTCTTACTGTAGGCTGTGGATCCCGAACTTCTCACTAGTGATAAAACCGATGTTGGCCTTGACGAAGAAGGGCATTTCTTTGCCGCTGCCATGGAAGTCGGAACATCAACGATCATTTGAGCTTCTCAAAACCGCGTTATGCTCTGCACCGGTTCTGGGTACTCCAAATTACAATAAGGCCTTTGTGTTGTTTGTGCATGAATGTGATGGATGTGCTTTGGCTGTATTAACACAGGAACACGGAGGGAAGAATAGACCGTGCGGCTATTACTCTTCCGCCCTTGATCCTGCTGCATGCGCTTTGCCAAGATGTTTGAGAGCTGTCGCTGCTGCTGCCGCATCTGTAAAACAGAGTGAGGGAATGGTCCTAGGCCATGATTTAACCCTAATGGTACCTCACTCTGTAGATGTCCTATTGAATAAAACCCAAACACAGCACCTCACCTCTGCACGGCTGACGAGGTATGAATTGACTTTGTTTGCCCCTCACATTCAAATTAAGAGGTGTTGTGTCCTTAATCCGGCTGAACTCCTACCTTTCCCGCAAAATACTGTTTGCGGTGACGAAGAATCACATGACTGCCTGTATACTACTGAACAGGAAACAAAGGGCAGGATAGACCTTATAGATACTCCTTTGGATAATGCGGAAGGGGAGCTGTTTTGTGATGGCTCCTGCTTCAAACTTCCGGATGGTACATCTACAGCTGCTTATGCAGTCACTAGATTGAGTACGGTTGTTGAAACTAAGAGAATTCCGCATAACTCCACGCAGGCCGCAGAGATTATAGCGTTGAGCTGAGCTTGTGAACTCTCCGAAGGGTGTACAGTAAATATATATACTGATAGCCAGTATGCCTTTGGGGTGGCTCACAACTTTGGGAGGCTCTGGTCGGAAAGAGGGATCCTAACCTCACATGGGACCAAGATTCAGCATGGCCCCCGGATAGTGCAATTGCTCTCGGCACTCGCGCTCCCTAGTCAGTTAGCGATCATAAAGTGCGCAGCGCATCGCAAGGTCATAGATGATGTGGGGAAAGGGAACGCTTTTGCTGACCAGATAGCCAGGCAAACGGCCACAGACCTTAGTACAGACATGTATGCTCTAAGAGAAACAAGAGATGCCTATGTAATGGATGAGGGTATTGGGTCTGTACGAGATATCCAAGCTGATGCCACAATAGAAGAGTCTAAAAAGTGGGCCGAAGGAATGGGGAAACTAGATGAAGATGGGTGTTGGGTGGACACATCTGAAGGGAAATGGTTGCTCCCTAATTCATATGTGCTGGCGATGGTTACGATGGCACACGGTCCTACGCATGTGTGTGCTCAGCAGATCACAAAAATGTTAGAAAAAGTCTGGGTAAACGATAAAATTTTGAAAATCGCTCAGCATTATGTCCAAAATAAATTGCATGATTTGCTTGCAGCACAATGTGGGGAAGGGGACAGCAACCACAAGGGGTAGTTTTGGACCTCCTTCTGTCCCCTTCGCGGTCATCCACTTTGATTTTATTGAGATGGAACGGTGTAACAATCTAAAATACGTCCTTGTGATAATTTGTGCCTTCAGTAAATGGGTTGAGGCTTTCCCGGCTAAGGATGCTAATGCCATGACCACTGCGAAGATTATGGTAAAGGAGTTCTTCCCACGATTTGGGTTGCCAAGAGTCATTTGGTCGGACAACGGTCCACATTTTGTTGCAGCAGTAATCTTGCAGATATGCACAGCATTACACATCGAAAAACGATTTCATTCTGCTAGACATCCTCAAAGTGCTGGGTTGGTAGAGAGACATAACGGTATCTTAAAGAATAAGCTCGCTAAAACATGCGCCGGCACCAAACTGAAATGGCCGGACGCCTTACCTATTGTGTTGTTAGCCATGCGTACCACACCTCAAACTAAGACTGGTCTCTCTCCATTCGAGGTGGTGATGGGGAGGCCTGCTAATATTTGGGGTCTTCCGAAGCCTAAAGCGCTGAGAGATGTTGAAAACTTATTGCTTGCAGTGTAACCAGTTGACTAAAAATCTGTATTTCATTTATCATCAGGTTCGATCAGCTTTACCTGTACGGTTTACAGGCCCAGGACACAATATTCAGCCTGGAAGTTGGGTCCTGGTGAAGGCCTACGAAAGGTCCGCCTGCCTCGCGCCTCGCTGGCGGGGACCCTACCAGGTGCTGTTGGTCACCCAGACAGCAGTGCGGGTGGCTGGAAAGAAGCATTGGATCCACGCGACGCATGTCAAGAAACTTCCTCACCCGACGCCACACGTTACAGAAGAAGCAGAACCCCTTGCTGATGCTACAATCTCTGATCCTGGAGTAGCAAATAGCGCTGTGAGTGTGTCAGAGAATCCCTCTGAGCCCGTGGAGCTTGGGGAACCGTCCATTTTGTCTCCACACTCTTCGGAAAAGTCACTTCCGAAAAATGTTGTTTCAAGTTCTGCGACTTCTGTCGCCTCTGATACGTTGCTTCCCTCAGGAAGTGACGTTACCTTATTTCCGGATCAAGCAGTACCGGGAACCACCAGGTACGACCTTCGACGAAGAAAATAGAACTACGGCACGGGTTTTGCCTGTGCATCTGGAAAAGAAAAGAGTCATTGAGAGTTTTGCTCTTACAAAGAAAAATTTTGGGAAAAAAAGGGGGATTCTGCTGGCTAGGGTTGGGGAAGGGGAAGGACTAAGAAGTCCTTTCTCCTGGCTGCCAGAGCAGCCCACAGATAACTTCCTGCAGCCCCGTTCACAGAGGTGAGCGGGAGATCCTTAACCCCCGCTACCTACGAGGGTGGCCCCCACTCTTCAATCCTTTGCCATCCGCACTGCTGAGTGCATGATTCCCCTCTGCCTGCACGGCTGAGCACTTTTCTGCCGCTTGATGTGTATGAAGAGTACACAACCAAAAGATGGCCGCCTGATCGCACCCTCGGCCCGGATACTAACGCCAATCTGATTGGCCCACCCCGCCTAGCCTATCCACTACACCGATCCTGGGGCACCGGCAGGCGTGAGCCGGCCCAAAACAAGGCGCACACTAAGGCGCCTGTCCTGTGCCTGAGCCATTGAGGCAGCTGCGTCCACAGGAGCAGGAGCTCCTTTCTCCTGGCTGCCGGAGCAGCCCACAGATAACTTCCTGCAGCCCCGTTCACAGAGGTGAGCGGGAGATCCTTAACCCCCGCTACCTACGAGGGTGGCCCCCACTCTTCAATCCTTTGCCATCCACACTGCTGAGTGCTTGATTCCCCTCTGCCTGCACGGCGCTTGATGTGTACGAAGAGTACACAACCAAAAGATGGCCGCCTGATCGCACCCTCGGCCCGGATACTAACGCCAATCTGATTGGCCCACCCCGCCTAGCCTATCCACTACACCGATCCTGGGGCACCGGCAGGCGTGAGCCGGCCCAAAACAAGGCGCACACTAAGGCGCCTGTCCTGTGCCTGAGCCATTGAGGCAGCTGCGTCCACAGGAGCAGGAGCTCCTTTCTCCTGGCTGCCGGAGCAGCCCACAGATAACTTCCTGCAGCCCCGTTCACAGAGGTGAGCGGGAGATCCTTAACCCCTGCTACCTATGAGGGTGGCCCCCACTCTTCAATCCTTTGCCATCCGCACTGCTGAGTGCATGATTCCCCTCTGCCTGCACGGCTGAGCACTTTTCTGCCGCTTGATGTGTATGAAGAGTACACAACCAAAAGATGGCTTCCTGATCGCACCCTCGGCCCGGATACTAACGCCAATCTGATTGGCCCACCCCGCCTAGCCTATCCACTACACCGATCCTGGGGCACCGGCAGGCGTGAGCCGGCCCAAAACAAGGCGCACACTAAGGCGCCTGTCCTGTGCCTGTCCATTGCCGTGCGGGCCGTCGGCCAGAAACGCTGCCCAAAACAACTACTGTACACTAGCCCGTAAGTGTGTCCCCCTGACTTATCTTCGTGCAACTTTCACTGCCTTAACGCCTGCCCGCACTCACACTAACTGTGTTCCTCTGCCAGCCTATAGGGGCCCTGCCACTGTGTTACCATTGTGTTCCTCTGCAAGCCTATAGGAGCCCTGCCACTGTGTTACCATTGTGTTCCTCTGCAAGCCTATAGGGGCCCTGCCACTGTGTTACCATTGTGTTCCTCTGCCAGCCTATAGGGGCCCTGCCACTGTGTTACCATTGTGTTCCTCTGCCAGCCTATAGGGGCCCTGCCACTGTGTTACCATTGTGTTCCTCTGCCAGCCTATAGGGGCCCTGCCACTGTGTTACCACTGTGTTCCTCTGCCAGCCTATAGGGGCCCTGCCACTGTGTTACCATTGTGTTCCTCTGCCAGCCTATAGGGGCCCTGCCACTGTGTTACCACTGTGTTCCTCTGCCAGCCTATAGGGGCCCTGCCACTGTGTTACCACTGTGTTCCTCTGCCAGCCTATAGGGGCCCTGCCAATGTGTTACCATTGTGTTCCTCTGCCAGCCTATAGGGGCCCTGCCACTGTGTTACCACTGTGTTCCTCTGCCAGCCTATAGGGGCCCTGCCACTGTGTTACCACTGTGTTCCTCTGCCAGCCTATAGGGGCCCTGCCACTGTGTTACCATTGTGTTCCTCTGCAAGCCTATAGGGGCCCTGCCACTGTGTTACCACTGTGTTCCTTGCCAGCCTATAGGGGCCCTGCCACTGTGTTACCATTGTGTTCCTCTGCCAGCCTATAGGGGCCCTGCCACTGTGTTGCCAGGCCAGCTTTTTACCGGCCCTGCCACTACAAGCGCTACCACTAGCCCCTAGATGCCCTGCCAGACCTACAACTGCCTCTGCACATGCCTCGACCTACCCCTAGTGCGAGCCCTGTACCGCACAACACCACCCAGCTCAGTGCTCTAATGCATCCCCCTGCCACCCACCTCACAGCGTCCACACCCCTCCTCTCCTCTATCTCGCTCATTACTCTCTCTCTTTGGGCCATCTGCAGCTTGCTCCCTGCATACCCAGACCTCCCTCCACCGCCCTCCATCATGCCTCACTCCTCCCCACCCGCGTCACCACACACCACTCTCAACCACTGCATTATCAACCCTCCTGAACACCTTCTTAGGCGCTACAGACTAAGAACCCGTACCAAACCCTCATTTGTGCTCCACAGCTCTACACCATCTACCTTCAGTAGGAACCAAAAGCTCAGCTATCGCACCCACACAACATTTTCACGCTCACATCATCCAGCCCATGCACATACCCTCCACCCCCATGCGCTCATACATGCACCCCTCCCTCCTTCACTCACAAGTGCTCCCACCACTTCGCTCTCACCGAACACCAGCGCTCAGGACCCACCACCTACCAACCGATTCCTTAAATGCGCCCTCATTAATGCACGCTCCATCCATGCTCATGCCATAGAGATCAATGACCTCATCACCACGCACAAACTAGACATGTTAGCAGTATCCGAAACTTGGCTCCACGAGGCATCCAACCCATCCCTACACCTTGCCCTCCCACAGGACTACACCATCCTCAGGCAGGACCGCAAAACCTCTAAAGGTGGGGGCGTTGCCCTCATCTATAGAAACTCACTTGCCATTAGGCAGTGTAACCAACTCTGGGACAACAACGCTGACCTTCTCCACGCCAAACTAGCTCTCTCCCCTAATTGCACCATCAACCTCTTAGTCACATACAGACCTCCAGGCTCCCCTCCGGACGTCCAAAAGCACCTCCTCCAAATCATTAGCAACAACCTGAAAAGCTCCACCAAAACCATTCTACTTGGTGACCTTAACCTTGGCTTAGATGACCCCAAGGACACATCTGCCACACACCTGGCCAACGATCTTACCAACATGGGGTTCATCCACAAAATCACCAAACCTACTCACTGCAAAGGCCGGTCCATCGACTGGGTAGCAGATCATAACTGTTCTTCATCCATCACCTCCATCTCAGCCCTCCCCTGGACAGATCACCATCTCATCCAATTCTCCATCCCCACCACACCCACTCGTAAAATCCTTACTCATGCACCCCCCGCCAAAGTCAGAAGCTCCAAAAAGCTCACAGCGACCAATCTCGCTCCTCTTCTTGATATCCCTGAACTCAAGCATCCCTTTATCCAAGATCCCACCTCTCTTGCTAACATCTACAACAACGCCCTCACCCAAGCCATTGACTCTATTGCCCCGCTGGAAGACAAAAAAGGAAAAAAATCCATGCACTCCAACTCTTGGTTCTCAGAAGAACTATCTGTCTTGCGCACCATGAAGCGCAAAGCCTTATCCAACTGGCAGTCTACGCCCAACCAATCCTCTCTCAATGAGTTCAAAGAAATCTCACGGACCTACAAAATGGCCATCTTCAAGCTAAATCTGAATCATACAATCAAAGAATAACCAAATCCAGTTCCAAAACCAGAGAAATATTCTCTATTTTCAAAGAACTCACCACTCCCGAGTCCAGCCCAGACGAAATCATCAAGGATGAAGCTTGGTGCACAGGCATCCAGACAGCCCTCCTAAATAAAGTCAAAACGCTTCAAGACAAAATTGCCTCCCAACGTAAAGCACTCAATACCTCTGCCACGACTCCTTCTCTCCCCCCTCACAACACTCACCCGCAAACACCCCTCTTTGCCTTCAGAGAAGTTACAGAACTAGAAACCTCTGCTCTACTCAAAAACATCAAACCTTCCATTTGCAAGGGAGACATATGCCCTCCCACTATCATCAAAGAGTGCTCAGAAGCCCTCACCCCCATCATCACAGCTTTCATCAATGCCTCCTTCTCCTCAGGAACCGTACCTCATTGCCTGAAAGAGGCTTGGGTTCGCCCACTCTTAAAAAAAACCTCCTTAGATCCCACCTCCCCCAGCAACTATCGCCCCATCACCACCGTCCCCTTCCTCCTTAAAATCCTTGATAAAGCAGCCCACAACCAAATTCAGCAATACATAGAGACCCACTCTATCCTAGGCAGAAGACAATCGGGCTTTCGCAAAGGCCGTGGGATCTAAACTGCCCTACTAGATTTAAAAAATCAAATCACCAAAATAATGGACACAGGCAAACCTGCTCTCCTCCTGCTACTCGACCTCTCCGCGGCATTTGACTTAGTGGACCATGACATCCTCACATCTCACCTATTTAATGCAGCCCACTTCTCCCTTAAAGCAACCTCTTGGATCACCTCCTTTCTAGAAGGCCGAGCCATGAAGGTGTACTCTGATCAGGCCAATGCTCCTCCGACTACCATAAATTGTGGAGTCCCACAAGGGTCATGCACCGCACCGACCCTATACAACCTCTTCACTAAACCCCTCTTCGACCTACTGGACTCTCTCGACATAGCTTATACCAACTATGCCGATGACACACAAGTCCTCCTCCCCCTCACTGGAGACTATGCCCAAGACACAGAAGCCCTCCTTACCATTTACTCCACGATCCAGGCATGGATGGCGATCAACGGCCTCTGTCTTAACGGAGACAAAACAGAGATCATCATCTGGCCCCCAGCGAAATCCTCTCCAAGCTCAGCCAAGACTATTCACACATAACCATCGACAACACCAACATACCCGTCTCCACTGCTGTGAAGACCCTAGGAGTATATTTAGATGCTACTCTCTCCATGACAAGACAGGTCAACGCCATCTCCTCCTCCTCTGCACTGACCACCAAACTCATCTTCGCAATAAAACCCTATTTTACCACTCCCAACTGCCTCTCCATTGCTAGAGCCACCATAGGAGCCAGGCTAGACTATTGCAACGCCCTCCTAGCTGGCACTTCAACCAAAAACCTAAATAAACTCCAAACAGTGCAAAACAATGCGCTCCGCGCTGCCCTGCACATCCCCAAATTCGACCATGTGTCGCAGGCCAGAAGAAATGCTCACTGGCTCCCAGTTAAAGAAAGAATTAACTTCAAAGTACTCTCCCTCACACACAAATGTATCAATCATACCGCTCCCTCCTACCTAGCAGAAACCATCACCAGGAAATCCTCCCTTCATCCTATAAGAACCCCCCATGACAACCAACTCCGAGTCCCCACCATAAGAAGAGCTAAAGCTGGAGGCATTGGCTTCCCACACATAGCACCTAAGCTCTGGAACAACCTCCCTAACTCTCTTAGAGCGGAACCTTCACTGCTTTCCTTTCGGAAATCCCTCAAAACCCTGCTCTTCACATAATCACCTCCTACCCTCCCCTCCGACATGAATGACATATTTTTAAACGCCATGATGTCTGCACTGCTAAGTTTGTAACTAAAACATGTTACTGTAAATCTAATGCCTTGTAAACGTATATTTCTAAAACATATACCGTAACTCAAAATGCCTGTAAACTTTAACAACCTTCCTTCTTTAACCAGCCAATTGCTTATATGTAACAGCGCCACGATGCCCACGGGCTGAGCGTGCGCTTTAAAAATATGAATAAATAAATAAATAAATAAGTCGCGCGACCGTAGTGTCGCCAGCAACGAACATTGGGGTCGCCGATTGAAAAACTACGATGTCTGCCACCTCGACCGCTACTGCTCGTATTGGACTTGTAAATAAGGGGGTGACCAACTCGGACGATGAACAATGTGCCTGGGCCCCGAAAACGTATTGCTGTGTTGTGATGATAATAATTGGGATTTGTATAGTCACTGCCGTAGGACTCTGGTACTTTGAAGAAATGTATCCTTAGAGCCTCTTTTACCAATTGAAATTGTACCTACTGCTCTGACCCCCTCTGTACACCTTCATACTCTGTCACCTAGGGACTCTCAGCATAGACGAAAGTATCACAATAACACTTTAATGATAATAATGAATTCGACGCATGCCATTTTTAATAAGAGCAACTGCTGGATCTGCACCCATTTACTGCAACATGGGAACAAGGGGCTAGGATGGTATATTCACCCTTTACCTTTAACGACTGCTTGCTATGCCTCTCTTAGAGCACTATTCTTTGGCCGGTGGAATGATAGCATCTCAGGGAACTTTGATGGAACTAATTTAAATGATTTTGAGAAACGTGTATTGACTCCCCTGGGATGCTCGCTTTTTGCAAATAGAAGTAAGCCTAATGTTGCTTCTATTAGGCCATCTGATAAACTGTCTCTTCCTTTCCAAACTCTAATTTCCTTTAAAATGGCTCTGATAGGCAATAAGGATGCCGTGCCTCATTCCTGCTCTATTAACCATAGCCCTGATTCAGTTCCCTTCTGTGTACAAAGGAATGGCACCCGGTCAATGGGAGATTTTGAAGGTTGTACGAACGTTGTAAATTTGACCGGGGAGAACAGGCCATTGTATATAGGGGGGTCTGTCTATTTCGTTTGCGGTAGTACAGCATTTCCCTGGTTGCCCAAGGATTGGCAGGGAACATGTTATTTAGGGATCCTTTTCCTTGGGGTATTTATAGCTAGTACATTGGAAGTTTCTAAGGCTCGTCCACGGCGGGAAGAGGATGGAGATACCCCTGGGCAAATATTGGGAGATATAGCAAAATCAGTTGTGCCATTTTGGGGACAAATAGCAAATTTCAAAAATATTAGGGGGCTAGCAAGAGTACTGGAGAGAACCATCAACCGGACCACGACATACTCTATAATATGACACTGGAACAGAAAGCAATAAGATTGGTAGCGCTCCAAAACCGGATGCATTAGATGTCATTCTGGCAGAGCGTGGTGGAGTATGTAAATTAGTAGGGTCCGCTTGTTGTGTTTTCGTACCAGATTCCTCCCCGACAATTTTCAAGGCAATACAGAACTTGCACGTCCTTAGTTCAGAAGTGCATGTTCCAGTGGGAGATTGGAGTATTAGTACTTGGTTCTGGGACTCCTTACAATCCTGGGGTTGGAAGGTGCTTTCTGTCATACTGGTTATTTTGGGAATTCTGCTATTCCTTTGTTGCTGTATCCAATGTCTACCTAGTATATGTGCAATACTAGGGGGATGTTGTGCTCAGGCGGTGAGCACGATAGGACATAAAGTGTATGCCCCAGATACAGCATCTAAAGAGTTCGTGTTGCAAGAGGTTCTGGTGAACGACCTAATGGCTATAGATATTACAGATAACGATTAAGGATGTATGGATGACAAATGCATGGAGTTATTTTGCAAAGACATCAGAAATAGTATTAGCACTTGGCATAGGCCAAAAGGAGGGTTTGTCGGAATAGAAATAATATTATGCCTCCTATTGTAATAGTTATATGTGTATTGGCCTACGCCAAGTTGTCTAAACATCATGCGCGAACAAACTCCACGGCAAGGTCTTGACCTCAGAGAAATCAATGTAAGCCGCCATCTTGAATCAAGCCGCCATTTTAGGTTCTCTTGTTATGTAGAAGTCACCCTGAACATCAAAATGGAGGCCAAATGACATTTCGAATAGATTCTGGCCGTTGTGACCTCCGTACAGCTGAATGATTAATATGCCTGCAGGCTAATTGTCGGGGTCGTGAACTGAGACCTTGTCCTACTGTTGACCTATATGTAAATGTACTACTTATATCAGCAAAACTAATCAAAATGCATATATTAAAGGTTGACCTGTCAAGGAACCCTAGACCAGTATTGTATTTCACAGAATGGTTAACCCGCAAGAGGGTTGGCCAAGGGCTGGACAAATTGTATAAATGGCCCGGGTATTCCAATGTGCAGTCTCTCACTGAACACATCGAACCCTCGTTGAAGTTCGTTATGTTATACTGAGAGCTGAATAGCTATCCGTTTGTCAGTTGACTTGGTAACTGTTGTAGCTTGAAATAAAGTACTTGTATGTTTCTTTGTAACCTGTGTTGGTGTGTTTCCTTTTGGGCTTCCCAGCCTCATATTATTTTTCTGTTTTCACATATTGTGTGTTGGTAAGAGAGGAGGTTGTGTACTGGATACCACTACTGATGTAGAGGCTTCATTTGCAGTTTGGGTTGTTGATGCACTGGTGGATGGAGGTTATGTAGGTGGTGCTGATTGCCTTCTATGCAAGGAATGGGTCCCATGCATTTTTCTTTTGTGATGTTCATGTGCTTTACGATAGTCATCATCGACCTCATTCCAATGGATTCGCACTAGATGGTAAATAATAATAGATGTTCCCCAGACTTTGAGATAGAACATGTGAAGGCCCACGGTGTAGAGTTGTATTGCAGAAGGTGCGCAGTACCTCCTCCGCCTCTTTTCTGGAGCAGTGCTCCTTCACTTTAAAGAAGCACCAACTGTCTGAAGCTTTTTGCATTCCTCTGTGCTTCTTCCTTGGTGGTGAAGGATTGTTGACCCAAATGATGACGTCATCCTCACTGCTCCTACTGTCTTGGACATGTTGGAATGTCCTCCTGGGGAGGAAAATATAAAAGAATAAAAATGACAGCATGAAAAAGATAATGCTGCAAAAAAAGAAAAAGGAAAAAAAAGTAAAACAAAAAAATAGACAAACTAAACAAATCACAAGCCAAAGGAAAATTGGAATTTGGGAAACTGGAAAAAAAAGGATGAAGAGTTTAAGGGGTAAAGTGCCAAAAGTGCTTGCAGTTTCTCAGAAACCCTTTCACTAGCAAGTACAGAAATCAATGATTAATGTAAAGTAATTTTTTGTGGGTGTGGTGATTATTCGAAGCTACAGACTGCCATCCCTCACAATCAGACTGCGTTGCCATCTGATTGGACAGTCTTGTATGCACGTGTGTCATCAAACGGTGTGAGCGTAGCCACGTCGATACAGCGCATCGTGTGATTGGATAGTTCATTGACGCGTATAAAAGTCATGTGTAGGCACAGAGCTGCAGCACCGGTTATGATTGGCTCCTACTTAATGCACAAAGAAGCATAGCGCGGGTTACATCAAATGGCATGGGCGTATTGGCGTCAATACTTTGCCATGTGTGACTGGATCATTTGTTGACGTGTATAACATGTAGGCGTGGAACCGCATCGCATGAAACCATTGGCTGGCATATTAGACGCGAAGATGTGTAGCCACTTTGAAGGATGTCGAGGTTCTATTGGCTCATTTCACACATGGGGGTTACCCCCTCACCCAATCGTTTCTGTACGTAGCTGCGCATGTATGCTTGGTAGACGCAGCTATAAAACCTTTTTTAAAAAATATATGGGCAGTAGTCTTGTCAATATTTATTTTGAAATACATTGACAGTTACTGTAACACTTTAATAACTAATCATGAACAGTACATATACATGTAAATACTTTTTAAAAAATTAAGTACATATGCAAACTAATTTTTTGTAACAACAGGTTTATTTGGGGGGAGCGTGGTTGTCCAATTGCTTTTTATGTTACTTTCTAGACATAATACAATGTTTTGATTAGCTGATTTGTCTCTATTATTAATTTTAATTATGTATGGAATAACAAAACCCTTGAAATTCAAGGAAACAACTTTAGTTGCAGGGAAGGTGAGCAACACATTGTAACAAAACATTTGCAATTCAAGGAAAGAACTTTAGTTGTAGGGACGTTACATCTAGTGATGTGATCTGTGATGTCATCATCGTGGTCATAGTCTGTGCAACAGGGGGCGTGAAGTTAAGGTGGCTTTGGCTGAATTTCCAGGGTTGTGTTACATTAAGGTCTCACTTTAACATTCCCTGAAACTAACGTTTTTTTTCTTGAATATATATATATATTCAAGGGAAAAAAACTTTAGCTAAGGGACAGTTAAAGTGATCAAATTTAATACAATAAAACCCTTGAAATTCAGCAGATATGGCAAGTAATGATAATCCCGTCTTGGCGTCTTGTAATGAGCTCCTATGTTTCTTTCAAGCCCACTAGCCACAGCCTTTGGCTGCTGCACATGTTGCACTAATAGCTTTCTTTGGGGCCCACTGCCTGGGCCATTGGCACAAAGACCCATTTACCCCTGCCTAGTAGACAACAGATGTCCCCCCATTCCCTTTTTTCCCTCAGTTTCCATTCCACTGATAATCCATGATAATTACTGCAGTAATCTTGCGGTAATCTTGCACCAATTACTGCGATAACACTCAAAAATTAAAAAGTCCTCACAGTCGCTCCCCATGTACCATATACCATGTACCTCCTTCCTTTTTTCTAAGCCCCCACCCACCTCAGTTGATTTTTACCGCCCTGGCTCCCTCCCATTACTCCCTTTCTCTCTTTGATTTGTGTGATGCATTTTCATTTCCGAGCATGTCTTCTGTTATTACTGCAGACATCTTTCTTTTCTGAAAAGCCTCTCTGCTACAAAGCACCATGGGAGATATAGATATCATTTTGCGAGAAGGGGTCACCCCCTTCCATGCCAAATATTTAAAAACTAACAGACAGAATAACCCCAAACCTGGGCCGGAAATTAAGTCAACGCTTCATGCCCAAGTTGTTTCATATTTCATATTTCATCCAATTCCATTCTGAATTTTTTACGCTTTGGCGCTCAAACATTCTGACATTTTCTCTGTGGGAAAATGAATGGGAGTAGGACGAAAATAGCCTTTTGTTGTTTCTTAATAACTTTTTCATTTTTTAACGAATCTTTGCCAAGATTTCCAGTCGGTGGGGGGGCAGGACAAACCTTTTGTCTGCTAAATCCATCATGCAAATCAATATATGCACATATAGATATATAAAACCCAGCATGTCACCGTTCTGCTACAATATATCAGGCTTTTTTTTCAAAATTAACTATTGCATTGCTGACCCTTCCTCACTTTATCCAGAGAATGGGTTTCAAAGGGCAGTTTTTCAGTGGCTTAGCATCCATCTTCCTGGCAAAGTGATCTTTCATGACTCAGAAGCTGTTTTTGGGTTAGGCAGAATGTTATTCAAGCTAGTGAATCTAAATGACTGATGCTGCGCTGTCAATAAGATGGCAATATTTTGGTGTTTGAAATGGCGCTTTACGCGCTATGGCAGGATCTGAGTAGTCGATGCTGTACTTTGTTTGAGGTGACTACATCTGGCATGCACTGACATGCAAGGGTTCAACGAGTGTAAAAAGCCAGGATTTGGACGTCTGAGGCTGCAGTTAGCATGTGATGCCAGTTCTTCTGCCTGTAACATTGTACTTTGCATGTAATAATTATGCCTGTTTAATAACGCGTTACCTGGCTTCAGACTGAAGTACTTTGCCATTCGATGTAGTGTAGGACATATGAGGGCAGCTTCTTGACACGTGAAGCTGTATCATCCAGAAAATTACTATACCTGGATTGTGAGCTTTTATTCAGCATAAAATGGCCGTACTTGAGGCTTCGTTTGGCCTGTTATGGCGGCATTTGGGCAGGTAAAGCTGTATTTTGCTCTGATTACTAAATATGTCCTATGAGGCATTGGATGGCAGTAATCCATGTCAGACTGTACTGGTAAGAGGCGGCAGTGTCCCTGGCCTATGACAGGTTTGATGTGTGGACCCATGGCAAATAATTGCTACAGCCCAATAAATGTTTGTCTGCCCAAGTAACCTTTTAAAAAAAATGGTACACAAATCCATGTTTTTGTTTATTTACATCAATGGAGACACTTCCTGCAATGACGCTAGCGCCGAAGGTCATGATACATCACCCCCTGTGATGTTGGACATCAAAGGGTCATGATGCCACTTCCGCTAGCCATCAGATTATGATGAAAGAACGTTCTAGGTGACTTCCATGTCTAGGAACTGCAGAGAGGGTTCTCCCCAGATGGCCCACAACTCAGGGTATTGTAATCTTTTCTACCTTACAACACTAGAGGGGCTGAAATCAAAGGTACTAAAAACACCCCTACTTCCTAACTGGTGGTCCAGTGAACCAGTTCCAGTGATTCGTTCCAACATCTTATCGGGCACTGACAAAGGCTCTTGGCAATAGTTCTTGTAGCTGGGTAGAGTTCAGGAAGCAAAGTGAGTACAGTTGGTATATTTATGGAATAGGACTCCTCAATTGTTGGCATTTTCAAGCCTTTCATTGGAAAATACGTCAATTTCCAGTAATACTAGATACCACAAGCACAATGCTGAATGGTTTCACTTGAGTGCAGAATCCAGGGAAGGTTACACCTGTACCAGAAGAAAGAAACGCTGTTTAGCCAAGGCCTGCACTATAGATTCCATGCAAAGAAAACAAGCTGCAAAACACACACAGCATGAATGAGTCAAGTTAGACAAAGTCACGAATGCTTTCGGTTCCTTTCTAAAATAAGTGTGAAGAGTTACAGCTTTCCAGTGCGTTGAATGTCATTGGTGAGTTTGGTGAGAGACCATGGGCCTCATTACGACTCAGGCGGTAAGGGGTTTACGGCGGCGTAAACAGCGCCGACCCTTACCGCCTGATTCCGAGGTCCCTTAGCGCCATGGAGGTTTTAACAACTGCTTTTAGCAGGTGTTAAAATCCATGGCGCTAAGGGACCTTGATGTTAATTACGCCACCGTAATTTACGGTGGCGTAATTAACACCTTCCCCACTCCCATTATGCCCTATGGGGCAAAAATGGGAATGGGGAAGGGTAAATGGGGATTGGGGACTTACTGCCCCGCCAACCTCGGAATGGGGCGGTAAGTCCGCCAAACACCATGGCGTAAACATAGTTTACGCCATGGTGGTAAAGGTACGACCCAGGCGGTAACTTACCGCCTGGGTCGTAATGAGGCCCCATGACTCACGAGCGGCAGTGTACGCCTGTAGACACAGAGTGAGAGCAATCACGGCTGGGGAAGGACCACCTCTCCTTCAGGCAGCGTTCCTTTTCAGCAAAAAAACAAAGAAAAGCGGGGTCCATTAGGGCGCCGCCCTTCCTCACAGCAGCATTCCAATGAAAAAAACAAGATATTGCGCCCCTCCTTCAGACGGTGTTTACCGCCAGTAAAAAGGGAAACAATGAAAAGAATGAGCATGTTACAAATCTTTTCTTCCTCAAAAAAGTATTTCATACAGAAAAAAGATAAAGAAGGAGAAAAAAAGCAGAGCGTAACAATAAAGTTAGGAGAGCGTTGGTCATTGCACAGGCTCGGTGGCGGACAGTCAACAGCCATCCACAAGAGGCAGTCATTTAAATAATCATGTCATGCCGGGGTATTTAAGTAGCTAAATGTTGGGAGGTTAAGCTATTTATACGTTTATGTAGCATGCTTTTTTCACAGCACATCTCAGAAAACATTTAAAACATCTCCTTGGTCTCACTGTCAGCAAATTGGCAGAGGGTGAATACGGCAGAATTAGCCAAATGCTTCCATTTCCTTTTCAGTTACCGCCCAATTCGCAATGACCCCCTAAGTGTAGTAGCTTCAACCAAAGTGTTCTAATGACGGTGTATGTAATACAATAGGAATTGCTGTTTTTTTAAATGTATGGTTAGGCCATGACATCACAACTGTCATTTCATTTCGACACTGCCTCTTGTTGACTCCACGAAAACCCTCCATGGCGTCCCATCAAGCACTGAGGCATTCAGCGTATGCCCACTGTGTGCCTGAAATCACAAGCTACTTAACACATATACTAGCTGTACTCGTTCCCCCGTATTACTGGCATCCACACAGTTTATGCTCCAAAATCAGGGTTCAGACTGGGGCAAACAATTGTCTCAGACACCAATGAAAAAGTGGTCCACAGTTGCAAATGGCAATTCATTCCTTTTGGGATGGACAGTTTGAATAGTGCCCACGAGGGAGTATTTTGATCAAATGTGATGCAAATTGTGCATTTCTTTTTAAAGAATATGTATTCAGCGACACTGATCAAAGCTACTAGCTGCATGGTGAAGTACCTCATCAAACTGGCCCACATTCACCAAAAAAGTGGCCCGCTTTAACTAAACAAACTGGCCCAAACTAGCATTTTGTGTTTGTGGTGTGGGCATAGGCAGAGCCAGAGCCTGCCCCAAATCTCCCATGAAGTCAGCTCTGACTGCAGCTACCACGTGTTATGGAGAAAACAACAAGCAATAGCGTTTCAGGCAATAGTTGAAGAAAACCCTGATCTAGCACCAATGCTCCTTCTGCTCGTCATAATGAGCACATACAGCACACAGCTGAAACAGACCACAGGATTCTCAAAAACTGCAAAATCATCCACAAATGTTTCATCGGGGTGGAGGATGAATGCACTAGCTTCATCAAAGGTACTGTGGACCAGAATCTGGTTTCAATATAAGTAACTGCTGAACAGCGGGTTCTGCGGTAAAGAAGCAAGAAGATTTGGAAGACACTGAGTAAACAGTGAACCTCCTGTTTGCTTGGGTCCCCTTTCAGGGTCCACAAACAGATTGTGGTTACTCTGAGCATGCTGCTCTGATTTATAGGACCCAGGGAGGCCCTGGGTCTTTGTTGTGTATGTGGCGGGGGCTGCTGTTGTCGCAGCCCCCGGCCGGATAGCCAACTGTCTGACCCCCTGGTTGGGGCAGATCTTTTGAACGTGGGCCCTGCCTGACGGTTGTTTTCCTTATGGCGCTTAGCACCTTGCTGTTTGGAGGAAGGGTGCGGTGACTGTTCGCACCTTACCCTTCCGTGGCTTTTGTGCTGCCGAGACTGTGTCTCTGTAGCTGGGGGGAGGAGAGGAGCAGGCGTGGGGAGGTTGTGGCTGCCCCTCTCCCAGCTGCTGATGGTAACAGCAGTTACCCTGCCTCGCTTGTGGGATGCCCATGCAGCATTGCCCACAACAACAATCTTTGTTTATGTGTATGCTAATGTTTGCTTATGAATAAATAGCAATATTTAGATATTTGTATTTATAAATGCTAAATTGCCCTCTGGCAATGCACACCACGGGTCAAGTTGAGGGACGGCCTGGAAGTAGTAATGTAGTTCTGATAGTAGGATAAAAATAGAAAGGGGATAGCTGAAGTTCCGCCTCCATATGCTTCTGCCGTGCCCTCTCAACTCACCACTAAGCCAAGGGTGGAAACCAACACCAAATTAAGGGTGGCTGGAGGGAGCAGGTAGGGGAAAATGCTACATCTCATGCCATCTTGATGTGGGAGGTAGCCAGAACACCCCTTCAGTCCTCTGCCACCCAAGAGATTACCTGGCATAGGGGGAACCCTAGTGATTCTAGCTGAGCCATCCTTAATGTCCAGAGATGGGGCAAGGGCTCTGGTTGCCAGTGGCAACCACAAGGTGGCCGCACACATGCATATGATATCAGGTGGGCAACTGGCCTGCCTGGCAGTGCATAAAATCCCAAACTTTGTAATTTCTAATGCAGATTTGCAGGGTTCCCGAATACCTGGATTCTTTAATGTTGGTTTTTGTGCACCCTCGTTCTCCATCTCATGCATTCTCTCTTTCATGGGACATCCCAGGGGTATCTAAAGTGCTTTTGTGGGCTGGGGCACAGACATCTTTAGGGCCCCCCTCCACCAAACCAAATGGATTAAGGGATCCAGAATATCTGATTGTGACACCCTTGACAACCTATAGCTTGATATGCTGCCTCAGAAAATAAGCATAGGTACTCCCTTTCATTCCCTTTACCCTCTTCATTCTTAATATAATCAGATATATAAACAAGGTTTCCAACACCTTGATGGTTAGCATCTGAAGTGGCTGACAGGGCCTGCCTGCGTCAGTGCAGCTTGAGGTTTGGACGTTTTGGATGACAGAGGGTCCTTTTCTTTAGCTCTCCATGCTCTCCATGCTTCAAGGGATGCAGCGAGGGGTGCAGAGTGCTTTTCTCGCTGACAGATCGTGAGCTGTGACCGGAGGGTAATGACTACCCAGACCCTAGGGAAGGTATCCCCATGTGCGGTATGTTTTCTGTGTGGAGAGGCTGTAGAGTCAGACAAGGTTGAGTCATGGATGGACAGACTCAATTTGACTGGAGTCGTGATTTTTGCTGGAATCCAAAACAGGTGTATTTAGCCACTATGGCCAAGTGCAGGACCAGGCACAGGGAGTATAGACCGCTTCAGCTTAAATCTCGCTGGGCCGCCTGATACGGCCAAGGGTGCCGCAGTTGTGGACAGCTTATGGTGAGGAGAAACGAGGGGGCCATGCTCTGATCTCCACCCAGATGGGCAGACATGGTAAACAGCTCCACGTTCCGCATTAAGGTCTTTTCTATTGTAATTATTGGAACTTTTGTTACTTGTTAACTTTTCCAGAAGCTTTAAACAATTTGTAAGCAGGACTACATGCTACACTGCTTATACTGGTGACTCGGTACCTAAACCTCTGCGATCTTTTGATAACTACAACATTTTAGCTTCACTCACTCTTACCTTTGAATTGTGCAAAGTTGGGGGGCTAAGGCCTGGCTATATTCTGTGCAAGGTTGCGTTGTTTGGCTGTGTTTCTTTGGAGGGGCTCAGAGGCCATGCCCCCGTCCCACTGTCATCACCGCTGCCTCTAAAAACTGTGTGGAGGTGCAATAAGTATTGCGCAAAGTCGAACTGTTTGGCTGTTCGGCGGCTTTGAAAGGCTGTGGGTTCCAGTTTCTGCTTCCGGATGTCCATAATGGCAGTTCATAAAGAAACTCCTGTTGACAACACAAGGAACAAAGGAAGAAAGAGGAAAAGCGCCGTGTGAAACTGCCAGATCCCACTTCATGCTTCATGCTTGTGCCACTGCAACGTGATTTCAATAACCACCCGCTTTCTGACCTTGAGTCTGTAAGTGACCACGATCATGTGGCAAGAGGCTCCCTCGTCAGTAATTCTGCCGACAATATCTCGGACCAACATGCCAGACATCTCTAGTGACACTCCCTTCTGGGGGTGCTGAGGATATAGTAGAGCCCTGCTTGGATTTGAGGGGTTGTCAATAAGGGGGGACACGGACCATTGGTGCCCCTTGAACCATTCAGGTGTTCCTTTAGAAACCTTCTGAGATTAAGTGGCAGTTTGAACTGTTTAGGTTGAGTCTTTTGTAATATATCATTGAGGGTGGCTTGCATTTTGGTCAATCAATCTGAACTAAACTATTTTAAAGTATGTAGTCTGCAAGTCTCTATGTCCAAAAGGAAAGCCAATAGTAAAATCGCCTTGGAGGCGAACCGACAGAAGAGGTCTCGCATTACAAAACCCATTAAGGAAGTTAACCACTTAATAAATTAAATCGAGATTCTCTTGAAAGATCTCGATGATGGAGAACGAAATTCGACCTCTTTGAAAACCTGAAAAACCCCCTAATAAGATCAAACACATGACCGCTAGCAAGGCAGATAAGGCAATACCCAGCAAAAGGATGCAGTGTAAATTATCCTTTGTTAAAATGGATAAACCACCAAATACCAAATTCTATGACTGTGCATTGGACAAAATTGATAAAGTCTCTCAACAGGAAGGAGCCGGAATTTTCAGTTACCGGTCGAAATGCACAGCAACTTCCCAGAGGAAGTTGCACATACAAATAGTAGCTACCAAGGACCATGCAGATTATATGGTGTGTCCCCTCTACTTCCCCTCCTCAGACGAAACTGTGGTAATCGCGGAAGGCATCACCTTCACAAACAGATTTCTGCCACTAACCCACAAACACTTATCCAATGCGAATACCACTACTGAAAGTAATGCACCTAGGGCAGGGACAACACACAACCTCTGGAAAACAAAAGTCTTTGTGACTCACTTTGTAAGTGTGGAGGCATAAGTAAAGACCTTGATCCATTCCTCAACATTGTACAAGAGGTAAAAGCGGATATGCAACAGTTAGAAATGGGTCTTTGGAACACCAAGAATACCACAATGAGAATTCATCCCCCACCCCCCCCTCCCCCCCATGGGGAAGCTCTTGTCTTCCTGGCACAGCAACCAGGGAGGCCATTGAGAAGCATACAGTAAAACATTCTCCTCCACTCAGTAGATCCCAGATGTACCCCCAAGGGAAGTGCAATAATCCTAAAGGTATGCCTGTGTCTGCACAATGCTAAGGGTCCAGTGAGGAGATGAGTGTAAATGAGCCAGAGAAAAGTCTGAGAGAGGGATATCATCAAAATCATATAAGGCAAGGACATCCTAAACAAATAAAGGGAAGGAAATGCACCATTTATATGATCAATGTCCCTAGCCTAATGCCTTGTCACAGAGAAGGGAGAGACTCTCTCATAAATACATTTATTCATTGGAGTCACCCAAAAAAATAGATGTTATTCATTAATTAGGGAGGATATAAAAGGTACGATTTAAAAACAGACCACTTTGAACTTGTATTCTGCAATTTCTTTTTTGTTTTAGGACTTCTGTCCATTGATCTCCACCCCTGTCCCCCTAAAGACCTTTGAGTTGACCTTTGAATCTGACCATCTGATCCACTCATTGAATGCTCTCCAGCCGACCCACATTATCCCATGCTTATAGATACTGCTTTGACAGAACTACCAAGAGGGCTGACATCTAACCGGAATCAGGAACCATGGTGCTGAGAGCTTTCCCCCCATTTGGTAAGGCATACCCCCCTGGCTGAATATTTCCCAAGCCTCAATCCCAAAGAGCCATTGTCTATGATCACCTGGAACATAGCATGTCTTTCTTTAAACGTGGACGTCCAGGAGTGCCTTGACATTATCCATGGGCATGATATAATTTGTTTTCAAGAGACATGGGCTCACTAAAAGATCACTATACAAGGCTATACTTTCTATGATGTTGGGGCAACCAATGTGAATCGATCTAAGGGGCGGCAAAGTGGGGGGCTCCGAGTGTGGGCAGAAATAAGTTTAAATGCTTATGTAACAGTCTTGGAAACTGTGTCAACTAATTTAGAATGCTTGTACTTGAGATCCCTATGGGGTTGAAAATCCTTTTGGGAAATATATCAAATCGCCTTTATGGAGTACATGGGATGTCTACCTTCTTTGAATAAGAACGTGTGTTGGGAAGGTATGTAGCGGATTGTCTGACATCTTTTTCTTCTGTACTACTAATGGGAGATTTTAATCTGCAATATGAGCATTTAAGGGAAATAGAAGAATAGAGTTCATAGAAGAGGAACACCTACTGTGGGATATCCCTACCCTTGTATCTCAGCACCTGAGTTGCTAATATAAATATGCTTTAGACACTGCACAACTTTTTGATAAAATGGGCCTACGAGCATTGAACGGTAGGTTTTCAGGGGATAGACCTGCAGCAAGTACATTGCAGAGCGACTCCACAAGGAGTCATATCGATTCCATCCTGCTTGACTCACCGCAGTGGATTGAAGTTATCTCCGTGTGGATAAAGAAGCGTAATGCAAGCGATCATTTTCCAGCTACTGCTAGGATGCCTAGTTACTTTGGCAATAACACCGATCAAGGTAACTCCGAAGAGGAGGGAGTGAGACGCTTGGCACTGGAAGTCGCCAATAACGGGAAAAGAATTAGACTTATAAGGGAACATTTAGATTTGGCACCTGTGGAACCAAACTTACATGAAAGTATTATCCCGAGATCTTTGAAAAGCGACATGGGTCACTGGCTCCCTGTAACAACACGATCTGCAATTCCTACCAGGAAATCATTTTGATTCTAGCGCATTTTGTAACAAACCCAAATAGAACGGTGGCGAAAGCCCAAAAAAGTTGAGAGTTGGTTTGACAATGAATTTAGGGCCAAAAAAGATGAGTTGATTTGGGCCCTCGAAGCAAAGGCAAATGGGGGGCCTCAATTAAATTTCAAGATTGAGATCAAACTATAAGGGATTGACCATTCAAAAACGATTGGCAAAGAAAGAGGGACATTGGAGTGCTCGATGGTGTGCTTTGATTACAAGGGATATGAAGGGATCCTGCAATATCATACGTAAGGGGTTTACCTAGAAGGAACTAAATCTCCAAATGGCCATTAGTGAAGAGTTATGATATACCGATTAAAGGAAAATGTGTTCAATTTCAATAGTGACACGTTATCAGGTTAAAAGAATGATATGAATAACGATGGAGGAGTTTACGCCCCCAAAGCCTCCTTTGCGTGTGTCTTACACGCCTTTTCTCACACAAGTCTACATAAACTGAAAATGCAGAAATACACACTTACATTAAATGTTTTCCTTTCACTCAGATTGCCTTGTTATTATGGTCGGGTGTTGCCACACAAATTCCCGCTTAATGCCCATTTGCACCCATCCCCCTTTCTCGTTTCACGTCTCTCTCAGTCAGATTTACATGTCGACCTTAAAATGTTGATTTTTGTGTGTCTACGTTATGACTCCATACCATCAAAAGCTGCACTGCGCCCGTGCGCACAATTTCACTTAGTCAAGATTCCAACCCCTAGAATTCAGACCAAGAAGCTGAAAGTCTGAACCCTTCAGATTGGACTTGGAATCAGCAACTATGTTAAGCTCCCAGATGCATCAATATAATACAGGTACACAGATACCCCAAATATTTCACCTACTCAAGGGTGAACCTTTCTCCACTGTCTCGGATGAGACAACATGTAATAACACAAAAAGGAGGTAAGAACCTACAAAGTACAAATGTTTCTAAGGTTAACTTTCACTTTTCTGAACTACTCCTGATCCTGAAAAAATGGACTCTGTAGTCATTTTAAGATCCACTGTTAACGTCCTGTTCGCTCACCTTTCCTCATGATCTGATCGGTCTGAAGTGCCCTGGAATTGGTCTGTTTTGGACACTTCCAGAATGTGGATGCTTAGCCATGTGGTAACCTCCGGATGCCTTTCAACCACTTTGGAAACAATACCGAAATCAAATTCAAAGGCCCTCATTACAACACCGGCGCTAAACCATGGCGCTATTAGCACCATGGTTGGTGCCGGTGTTGTAACGAGTCCGCCATGGTGAAATGGGGAAATACCACCCAATTCCAAGGTTGGCCGGGCGGTATTTCCCCATTTCACCATGGCCCTTCCCCATTCCCATTTTTGCCCCATAGGGCTCAATGGGACTGGGGAAGGTGCTAAGTACGGTACCGCAAATTGCGGTACCGTAATTAGCACCAAGGTCCCTTTGCGGCACTCTACTTTAACGGCTGGTAGAACCAGCCGTTAAGGTCGGGTCCCGCAAAGGGACCTCGTAATCAGGCGTTAAGGGTTTAACGGCGCAAACACCTTTTACGCCGCCGTTAAACCCTTAACGCCAGGGTCGTAATGACCCCCAAAGAGTTGATAGCAGTGCAGAAACTACGAGCAGTGCGGGATCTACTGCATGGCACTTAGACTAACATAAACAAGAGGCTGACTCTTTACACGCTATCAAATGAAATATTATCTGCAACGAGGCTGACCCTTCCAAACCCCAGGGCCAGAAATGCGCCTTGTCCAGAGCATCACCATTAGTACTAGTGCTTGATGCAAGAAACTGGCTGTCCCTCGAAGCGACAAATTAATATATCCTCTCCACCTCTTGGCAGAGCTAACCTACCACCTCTCTTAGTCAATTTCTCATCCCCCACGTTGCAAGAAACAACTGATCGGTCAGTCGTGATAAATGACCCAAAGGCAACAATAGCAAGAGGTTGTAAATCATGATTCCCCGAGAGATTTATAATTTTATAAAGATCACAGAGCTCAACTTAGTGAAAGAAATATATTAACACGTCGGATCTACTTGCTGATGGTGCAGCGCGGGCTTGGTTCCTTACTCAGGGCGCGTGTCTGCGTGCCTTCATTCCGCTGCACTTGAGCCCACTTGACGTAGCATGTCCTTATTTGTATTCGTGTTATTTATTGTATACAGGAATGCAAAGCAACATTAAGTGCACATGAGTCCCAGCCCCACCTGGCCCGTGATTGGAGTAGCATCAGTAGCCATCTGCTCTACGTAATGATTCTCCGACATCTGGAAAAGGGAGATTGGTGGTCGTAAAGAGACATGCCATTTTTCATCCGTTCCGTCAAATTAAACTTGTAATAATCCTCCACAGGTTTTTTCCTTAGTACAAATCATACAAATGGGCCGCGCGTGCCAGATGTAGCTCCCAGTTCATCATCATAACTCCCTGCATTGTTTGCAGTAAAAATCCGAGCACATCCATCTCTTTTGGCACCCGCCTCATGGCGAACCTGGTGACAAGCACAAAGCTTTCTGGTTTCTCTGGGGAAGAAAGTGTCCCCTCGCCAGTCTACATGCTCTGTCAGCAAATGAATTCAGCTGAGCAGCTGAAGACCTACAACTTCCACCCCCATCTTCACGGTGATGCTAAGGGCATTGTTACATGCAGCTAACCGGTACTTAGAATGTGCTCATGAGCCTGCAGCATGTACACTATGGGCTAGATCGGTGCTTCTAACCCATGTCACTGGGTCATCAAGATCTGAATGAGATCTGAACAGAAATGAATTAGATGATTGGGCTGATGGGCAGGATGCATGAGAACACTGTGGCAGATGGCAATACTGTGGCAGATGATGATACTGTTGCAAATGGGCAAGATGCTTGAGAATACTGTGGCAAATGATGATACTGTGGCAGATGATGATACTGTGGCAGGTGATGATACTGTTGCAAATGGGCAGGATACATGAGAATACTGTGGCAAATGATGATACTGTGGCAGATGGCAATACTGTGGCAGATGATGATACTGTTGCAAATGGGCAAGATGCTTGAGAATACTGTGGCAAATGATGATACTGTGGCAGATGATGATACTGTGGCAGGTGATGATACTGTTGTAAATGGGCAGGATACATGAGAATACTGTGGCAAATGATGATACTGTGGCAGATGCTGATACTTTGGCAGCTGATAATACTGTTGCAAATGGGCAGGATGCATGAGACTACTGTGGCAAGTGATACTGTGGCAGATGTTGATACTGTGGCAGCTGATGATACTGTTGCAAATGGGCAGGATGCATGAGAATACTGTGGCAAATGATGATACTGTGGGAGATGATGATACTGTGGCAGATGATGATACTGTGGCAGATGATGATGCAGTGGCAAATGATGATACTGTTGCAAATGATGCAAATAGTCGGGTGGTAGTTGGCCAGGCAGATCAAGAGTTGACATTTGCCTAGAATGGCATTGTTGGTGGAGGCTGAGAGGCCCCAGTGTTGAGGTGTTCTCCGCATTGCAAAGGCTCTGTAGACTAAATTCATAAAATGCAGCACTTGTGGTGGGGGAACTGCCTTTGAAATTCTCTGGTGGCTGATTGAGTAGCAGGGCAATGTCAGGCAGAAGGGTTCCTTCCTAGTCTTGCATTACGGAGCCATCCTCTGGGTGCCTCTAGTTGACTTTCCTGAGTATTGATCTCTCGGAGGAGGCCTTGGTCTTTTGATTGCATGGTCACTACCAAGCATTTGAAACAAATATTATTGGCACTGTTGGGCATTAAATTTCATTTAATTTTCAGGTAAAAATAAGCAGCATATGAACACTTGATTATGTATGACAAAGGAATGGGGACTCCCAGTGAAATACTAGCAAAACACTTGTTATGTTTTCATGCTGGAAACAATGACCATTTATAGGCTTTAATGTTTACAATTTTGAACACTGAGAAAGTACTGCATGTGGTAAATTTGGGTTGTTATCCAATGCAGTACTTTCTACATACCCCATGCAGTAAATATCCGAGGGTCCTTACCCATAAGTAGGTGGTATTTTACAAATAAGTGGTATTTAAAATGTCTGTTTTTTTCGTTGCCACCAAGAGTATCTCACAAACTTTGCACAACATGTGTGAGGGAGGGTTCAGGCATTACACGAAGGTCGCAAGAAGAAGGAGAATAATAAGGGGAAGAGGAATAGCTGGAAAAGAAAAGTTGACGGCGAGCGTGTGCCGTGAAAGGAAGGTGGCACGAAAAAGAGGATTTCGGTTTTGGTTGGGTTTAAGCAAAGGGGGAGGCTAAGCAAGCATTCAGGTTTTGATTGCAGAAAGATCCTAAGAATCGCTAGGGCGTAATTAGTCAGTGCACGGGGAGAAGGAGAGGGCAATTTGAAAATCGAAAGCATAAAAGTAAAGGATAAAACAATAGTAAATAGTGGAATGGCGTGACAGGGTATCGGAAGAGGACCACAGGCAGTGAAACATATTGGAAGAGTAGAGAAGTGTCACCATCCGAAGGGACCGAGTAGAAATCTCGTCATAAAGACTGGAGGAAAGCCAAAGAGGCCAGAACCGAGGATATCAAGAGATATGAGAGATAAGCAAGGAATAGACTGACCCACAACATTCAAAGACGGAGATAGCTCAAGAAGATTCAAGAGAGATGTCGTTTGGGATGAGGAACCAATATTTTAAAAAGTTTGTGACTTAAGGAAGAGCTGTTTATAAAGGGTGGGCAAAGCAGAAAGCAAATTGAAGGGTGGGGGCAAGAGTGGTTTAGAGTCAAGATATTGGGAAAGTTGACTATAGGGCACAAGTTCAAGAAGTTTAGAGAAGAAATGGAGGAGCGAGATTGGACCAAAGTGTGCAGGAAGCGATAAGCATGAGAAGTATTTTTGAAGAAAAGTAGCATACTTAAAGTTATGATTACGTGTCACAGTGCAACCGTGGGTTTTGCACCCCCTCTTGCCGCAGGTCCCGCATACGATGGAGAAAGTAGTGCCTGCACTTGCCTTGACCTGTCACCGACCTGCAGTCCCTAGCGCTTCTAGAACAATGCCCCTCGTGCAAGGCTTCATAAAGTGTTCTCGGCATCTCATCTGTGCACCTCAATGCTGCTTCCTCGTTCGTCCGTGGACCGAACCGTTTGGTGGTTCTCTGCTGCCCTTCATTCTGCTTTCCTATTATTGGCATCATCTTGCTCCTGTAGACCGCTAGTCTCACCTCTGCCATTTAGTTTAGTTTGAAGGCTTTAGACCATGCTTTCTGGTGTTGTTTGCTCAGTGGCGGCTGGTGACTTTGAAAGGTGTGGGGCATGAATTATGAAGCCCAAATTTATGAGAGAGTTAGCACACCCCCCTTAAAGATTTGGTGGGATTCCTTCCAATAAAAGTTTCGAACAAATTGGTTCCAAACTATTCAATTGACTGCTCAAATTCACACAGACATTGACTACGAAGCATTATGTTTTGTGTACTACTAATGATATCTTTTGCTGACGTGTGAAATAGCAATGGTCTATTTTAAAGCAACCTGTACTCTGTATAGTTAGCTCGTACTATGTTGTATGCACAAAGAACTAGATCAAATTGTTATTTAATAGGAGCTGGGCAAATAATTATTTTCTCTGGCTGTCACTGGTATTCGTATGCCTTCATCCTCTAACTAAGTTGGGCTCTTAGGTATTATTTGAAAGGCCAGGAACCAAGGCACAATATTATTCTCTTCACCTTTATTAATTGCTTTCAGTTTGTTTTTCAGATATTCCAATAAAATGTAGTAAACCATTGGCAATTTGTCTGAAATGAGCAGTACCAACCAGCTGGATGACCTGCACAGATTCTGGAGTGCCAGAAAGAGCAGCGAGACACATATAACCGTATAAGCTTCCTAGTTAAGGAGGTGTGATGTACTTGGGCCAGTTGACCCGACAGACCCCGCAATTCAGCACCTCATTTTCTGAGATCAAGTGCTTGGCATGTTTTCATGGATTTACCAGATGAACAAAATACTAGAAAAATACAAATGAAACATAATATTTCTCGTTAAAACGCAAACTCAAGAGACATGCACCCCTCCCACCTACTGCTGGATGGTAGCTACTGTAGTGCTTGATGCATAATGAGGGCCTTTTTGTGAGGCTGAAACCTCGTCACTGGTTGCGCTCCCCTCGAGGTTGGCAACGTGTGGCTCCTCAATGTTTTGGATTACAACACTCCCCACCAAGCTTGAAGGGATGTTTAGTCCAGAGCATGTGGAGAGGCAAGGGTTACTGAATCCAGCCCTACACTATGCTCCCTCTGCAGGAAAGGTGTGCATGGCATGTTGCTTTGCACACCATTGTGGTGGACATAGTGCAGCCCATAGAGACTGCATAGTGTTGAACACATGTTGGCATGGCCTTTTGACCCTGTTTACAAAGCCATTTCAGTTGTTTTTCTTACACCGGGTGTAGAAGTCGCAACATTGACTTTTGGCGTTTAGTGAGCAATTGTTCACGAAGTCATTTCCCCAATAAATTGGTCAAAATGTTTCTTTGGCCCTAAAGATTTCATTTGGTGTCCCGCAACTCAAGCTCTCTAGACCTGATGCTCGTTTGATGGAAGGGAACGCGCTTTTCAGTTGGCGTCTGGAGCAAATATTAATTGGGTTTGTTTAAAATTTGAAATGATGTAATCCATGTCCGACCTACTGCCTTCCAAAATGCATTTTTGCAATTTTTAACAACAGAAAAGAAATGATAAAGCCCTCAAAGTGCCTTTTTAAATTTCTATGTGGCTGTGTTTGAAAGAACAAAATTCTGAATCATAGTTACACTATCGTTATATGTGTTTTGAACGTGGTTTCAATATTCAATATTCGTATTGTAAAATATTGAATGCCCAACATCGATGTATAAACATTGGGACGAAAACCTAGTCTTGCACGTTAATTTTAGAAGCTGACGCAAGTGGGGCAATGCCCTGGAACCTTCACCCAACTCCGCCTGGGCAGTGCATCCTGGCAGGAGGGCTGCTATTGCCCAAGGTGGCGGGGAGGGTTTCTGCTCCATGCTCTTCTCTGAGCTCCTCCCCAAACCCCACAAGTCTCCTCTGTTCCTGCCTGCTACACCATTTCCTGTTATCCAATTGTTCCCCACTCTCCTGCTTGCTGGCTTGGTGCCTCAGAAGTTCACATCTCTGTGTGACCTGGGGCTAAGATGATGTCGGAACACTTGGGAGTGGGGGCTAGCTCGTCTTTTGGCTGTAGCTTCTGAGATTCGATCCGGGGCTACAACCAAAAGATCACGGGCTATAGCCCCCTTAGCCCCCCCCCCCTAGCAACGCCCCTGGCACCAATGCATGACCTTCCCACGTTCACACTCGAACTCTTGCCCTAAGTCCGGCTACTGGTCCATCTCATGCCCTTCTAGTCCCTGGAAAAAACGCAACACTATTTGTCTTCGTTATTTAGGTGTTGCATTGTCAGTAGTCTTTTTTTTTTTGTATTGTGTTATGTTCCATTACGAACTTTTCAGAAATTGAAATACACATCATAACATATCAAAATATACAATGTATACATGCAATTCAAACAAGTAAACCTAAAACATTCGACTATATTACAAAAGAACCTACAGAACCACATTACTATTATAAAATGTAAAATGTAAAAAAAGACCAAATGCATCAATAATCGAGTTGTTCACCCTTTCACCATCTCAAGTGACATCTGCACGTGTTATAAGCTCTCGTCCCTCTGCTTCTTCTCCATGCTTAATAATAAGCGTGCTGCCGTTCATTGTTCACATAGAGTCTGGCGAGCCTTTTAATGTACAGAAGTGCTGTTTTTTGTTGTTCAAGAACCTTCATTACAAAGCTATTGGCTGTGCATTGTTACCATCCTTGGCATCCCATGCCTTCTTGTTAGTCGGCATTTGAAGTCTGAACACAATTCTTTTAGCTTCAGAGCAATTGTATGTTTTATCACAAATATGTTAGAGCGCCACACTTGACCCTAAATGTTAATAATGTTAATGGTAAAGGATATTTATACTGTGCACTATCACCACCAAAGTGGTCCCCTGGGACTCTGGCGGAACTGAAAAGGAAAGAGGGAGGGATGGGTTAGTAAGGTTGAGCGGGAAAAAGAGGAAGAGAGCAGTGATGTGCTGTTGGCAGCCTCAGTTTGGTTAACACCGTTTGCTGAGCTTAGGTGTGCTCTTTGGTTGATAGCCATCATATGTTGTTGTGCGAGGCTATGTGTGTTATGTTTTGTTGTTGGGATGTTGTGAAGTGTGTGCAGTTTGTAGTGCTTTGGAGGTGTGGTTGTGTTTGTGTAGAGTGTGAAAGGTGTATGCAGAGAGGTGAGATTGTTTAGTGGGGTTGGTTAGTGGCATCGTTATTGTCACGTGTATTGACCCACGTTTGAGTCATTAAACTGCAACATTTGGTGCTGTGGGCTTAGAAAATCCAAGATGGCCAAAAAGCCCACATGTGCGCCAGAATTCAGGAGAACCGCGCAGTTTGTGCGCACACCAAAATTGTCGCCTAACCTTCCACCCACCAGTGCGAGCGTGATGGGCCAGGGGTGCCATGAGTGGAATGTGTGCCAAAGGAAAAACAGCAGTGCCTGTTAGCTAAAAAAGCGCTTTGAAATCACCTTGGTTTCTCTGAATGCAAGCTCAAAATGCCTATTTGAAACATTGCAGGATATTCAAAAATCTCACTGAACACCAGCAGACATTTGGCAGAATGAAGTTTTGTGTGCATACAAAATCTGGAAAGAAAAAGAGCCCAAAACAATGTTCATAACAAAACTGGCTGAGCTGTGGAGGTCAGCAGCTTAAGTTAAACTGCACTGAAAACCACTAAAATCAAAATGTTTAAATAAAATGAGGGACCTACTTTTGAGTGTCACAAAGTTTGTAACTGTTGAAATGTCATAAGTTTGAACTTAGAATCAGCACTCTAGCAGCATGTGTAAAAATTGTCTGTTTGATTTGAATGTAGAAAACTGGGAACAAAAAGTGACATTTAGCTGAAACCTGGCTTAATGAAACTGGATTCTGCCTGACAACTACCCCCAACAGGAGTTGAAACTGGATCAACAGCTGTGTTCCCAAGCCTGGCTGCATTCTGCGTACTGGTCAAAATTATATAAGTAATATCATTATTCTTGTGTTTTTTCTGTGCATGTTTTAAGAGGCGTTAGGACCCTGTTGTGTATTCTGGGGGGTTGCTAGCAGAAAATAGGGTCTCACTCCAAATGTATGCATGTTAAAAATCTGACACTTCATCAATTAATGTCCATACTCCTTGCGCACATGTGTGTAATTCTTGGGAAATGTCCGATATTGGTAAACCAGTCAAAAAGCGCAAAATGTTGTCATTTTTGAATGCAAGCCCCCAGGAAGATCAGAGGCAGACAAGCATGGATCATAAGGAATATATAATGTGTACATGTAATTTCAACAAATTGTGTATCTCGGAAATATGTATTTGAATCAAATATAGATTTGTGGGCAAATTGACCAGGGGAGGATCCTCTGACCCATAAACAGACCTCATCATGATGACAAGCCATTTCCTTCCCCCAAGAATTGGAGAATTGGGCCAATGACAAGTAGAGAGGGGCAGGCTCAGTTATGCCATGCACACACCCACTTCCAAAACACATATAAAAGAGACTGCTGGGACAGGTAGAGACATTCAATTCCATTTTCTGCAGGACGCTCTGCCGGGAGACTCCAGACTTCACATCCATCAATCTTCAGAGACCAGAAATTTACTTCAGAACTTAAAGCAAGGGCCTAAACCCACAAACTGAGAACTCTTCTCAGCAGGCCTCAGCATCCTTAAAATCATTTGCAAACTATTCCACAGCCGGGCGAGCTGTCTGAATTCTTTTGCCAGGAACTTTTGCCAGTACCCAGAAAGCAGTGTTCATCCAGAATCCACTTGATCCGGACCGGAAAGCAGAGCAGTATCCAGAACCAGAGGCCGCTGTGTCCAGAGAGGCTAGACCAGCAGAGCAGAGCTGACCCAGACCGCTGTGAGCAGAACCAGAGATCCGGATTGCTGTGAGCAGAACCGGTGCCTGATTGACCCGCCGAGCAGACAGAACCGCCGCCGGACGTGTTGACCAGATCCGTGACGAGGCCTAGTTCAAATTTATATTGTGAGTACCTAGCAGAACTGTGCAGAACCAATCTCTTAGTTAAAATAATCTAATTCAAGCTATTTTAACCTAAGTAGAACTGCCTCCTAGAAATCGTGTCATCTGTCATTTGTAAAGCTGCACAACTGTCACCTGTCAATTCTGCAGCTGCAAGCTGTCACCTGTCATTTTGAGTTTTACTTTAAATCCGAAAATCTACCTTTATTAAATTGTCTGTATCTCTGCAACCGTTTGTCCTAGGAACGAGATGTCCTCTGAAAGCTTAGAATCTAAGCTTTCCAACAAGCCTAGAACCGACTTTGTACTCCTTATACTTTTTCCACAATTGCGATTTACGCACTCGCAAAATTTACCGCGATTTGCGATTTGGCTTCATTTCTCCACTTGTCAAAATAGCAGCTCCATTCTTTCCTTTGTTAAAATCCGTTTCCAACCTGGTAATAACTCATAGCGCATTACTAAAGTGAGCCTGAACTAATACCAACAAGCATCTCTCACTCACCCTGAATCTCTAGAGGGAATTAAAATCAGTTAGCACATTTTCCCATCCCTTGCCATCACATTTAAAAGCATTTTGGGCCTGTGTTTCAAACTTCTACCTGTTTCCTCTAAGCTTGCTGGGGGGAACTGAATTTCGTATTGTATTTGATTACATTCCTGAGAACTGTGTGCTCCTCTTTCCATCTCCTTCCATTTCTTACATTGCATAGGGGGGGGGGGTGAATTGCCAGAGGAAAAGTGATTACATTGTTGTTGGTTGAAATCATATCAAGTTTATTTGCTGTACTGCATTTTATTCCACCTTGCATTTCCTTGAAAACATCAAGCATTTTCAGCTACCTCATCCTCTATACTACTCCTAAGTAATCAAGTGTACCACTGTAACATTACCCATTGTGGATCCACATAATATGTCTCAGTGTACTATCAGATATTAATTTATTATAAAAGTGTGATATATATATATTGTTTAATTTTCTAAATAAACCTTTTAATTTGCAAAACAAACCTACTTCTTGGCTCAGTGGGGTTAGGGTGATTCTAAGAGGGGGGTGTTATACAAGGGTTGTCATCCAGAGTACTGAACTGGACCTAAAAATATATCAATAAGGGTTTCCCTCAGCATCCCAGACTAGGCATTGACTTAGTTGTAGTGTTGAAGTGAAGCCGTTTAACATTATTTAGAAACAACGCATCCTAATCTTCACAATCTTGTCTAGATGTGGCGCAATGTTAATCTTTACAATTCTGTCTAGATGTGATGCAGGCTGACATTCACAATTCTGTCTAGATGTGATGCAAGCTACTCTTTACAATTCTATCTGGATGTGTTGCAAGCTAGTATTACAATTCTGTCTAGATGTGACACAATGCTAATCTTCACAATTCTTTCTAGATGTGACGCGAGCTAATCTTTACAATTCTATCTAGATTTGACGCAATGCTCATCTTCGCAATTATGTCTAGATGTGATGCAAGCTAGTATTACAATTATGTCTAGATGTGACGCAATGCTAGTCTTCACAATTCTATCTGGATGTGACGCAAGCTAATTTTCACAATTCTGTCTAGATATGACGCAAGCAGTATTACAATTCTGTCTAGATGTGACACAATGCTAGTCTTCATGATTCTGTCGAGATGTGATGCGAGCTAATCTTTACAATTCTGTCTAGATGTGATGCAATGCTAATTTTCACAATTCTGTCTAGATGTGACGCAAGCTAGTATTACAATTCTCTCTAGATGTGATGGAGGCTTATCTTCACAATTCTGTCTGGATATGACACAGGCTAGTATTGCAGTTCTGTCTAGATATAACGCAATGCTAATCTTCACAATTCTGTGTAGATATGGTGCAATCTGACATTCACAAATCTGTCTAGATGTGACGCAACCTGACATTCACAATTATGTCTAGATATGACGCAAGCTAGTATTACAGCTCTGTCTAGATATGACGCACGCTAATCTTCATGATTCTGTCTAGATATGACAGAGGCTAATCTTCACAATTCTGTCTGGATATGACACAAGCTAGTATTACAATTCTGTCTAGATATGATGCAAGGTAGTAATAGTATAATCATTGCTGTCATTATCAACAATTGGTTGAGCTTCCAATTTTCTTTCATAGCTGACCATTGAATTTCTTTGGGACCCTGAAGTATTGGCTTGAAGGGGGTTCTGTGCTTCATTCTGAATTCCTAGAAGGGATAGATATTGCCTTTACATGAATATACCCATGCAGCAAACTCAAATTTGCATCGCTTATTGCATCACCTGTATAGTGACCCTTCTCTTCTATGGGTCCAAACCTTTCTCATTGAGCAGAGGCAGTTTGTATAGTTGTCAAGTGATGCACCTGTTGGGGAATTTTGGTAGGCAGTTACAATCCCGCCCCCCACACTTTCGGCAGTAATTATTCTCTGGATGCTAGTGTCAGAATGGATGCTGTGAAGAGGTGAAGAGCATTCAGATCAGAAGGAGAATTGTCTTGGTATCCCTTCTACTCAGATTCTCCTCTAGTCTGCAGGTCAGCTTATTTTTCATGACAAGACCAATGTTGCAGCTATGTTTATTTTTAATGTATCTTTACAAGTAAGTATGCATGCTGAACATGTTTGTAAGTGAAGGTGAGGAGAGGTGACCAAAACGTACGTGGAGATGGCCGCACAGCACACAATCCTTTGTTGCTCTTTCATTTTCTTAAAACCGGTTACTACTCCCCTTAAGTAAAGGAAGACTCTGTCAATAACTCTTTAGTGAGAAGCTTATTCCCTTCAAGGTACAAGTTGGCGGAGAGGCTGTCTGAAACTACTATGATGACGATCTGACGCAGTATAAATCATAGTGACAATATGAGTCTATCCATTGAAGCTTATTTTGTTGGTTGTAAAGCCTCGTGGAGTGGCATGATGAGATGTGCATATTGGAGAAATTTGCAGACCTTTTGGCTGATAATGTTAACATGTCTTAAGTGCACTGTGATCCTAAGGCTTTTCATCCTAAATCGAAGCTATGGTAGGATGCTATAGAAACTCCATGGTCATTAATTGTGACTGATCTTCACCCTCATGCAGTTTTAATGCTTTTTAGCATTCGCTTCTCTATAAGAAGACATCTGCAAGATGGTCACATGGCCTAATCCCTACGTCACATTGAGTTTTTCGTACCAGGCCAAAGAGATCTTCAGCCTTTTCATTTGAGAAATACTATTCTGAGAGAGCCGAGAAACTGACCTGCAGTGTACTTTTCATGAATTGAAATACCCCACTAATCACAGGGTGATGTAATGATAACTGTATCATTGAGCATTTTTTATAGCGTAAACATATTGATCTCTTGAAACGTGCCAGTTTTATTGAACTTTATTCATGCAAATGTGGGCAAATGTGGCTCTCCTGTGCTGGGATTTTAATTTGCTTGTTACACACACACCTCTTCAATTGGTGCTCATCCTTCTGAGCTTTTTAGTAAACATATTTGCCACTTTGCTATGGAGTTAACTCTATAGGAGTCGTTCTTAATACTGGAGTTAGTGACTTACCTTGATTGATTGATATTTTTTTCTCTCAAAATCTTATGAAAAGTGTTCTACTGAACCCAGCTTCCACCAGAAGTCAATGCCAGTTTCTTTTTTTAATTAATTTAATATGCATATAGTCAACCAAGACTTTACAAATATATCATAACCAGCTTTTTAAAAAAAGTACCACATCTAAACATCACAATTAATAATTTTCAATTTAAAACTCAGTTAAAAATAAGCTTCTTTACACGTCTTATAACACTAATAAAAATTCGCTATAAAATCACATTAGATACATTTCTAAGGACATTCAAGCACACCACATAAAAAAGACATCATATAAACAATATGAAACAATAAAGGTCCCAAGTACGGCCCACACTTCAACCGTTCATTTTGAAGTACCAGGAACGTTCACGCCAAAGTATGTGATGTATGATGAGCAAATAAACCAACAGAGCCGCAGTTGGGCTCTGTCCAGTACCTATCAGAAGAACAGCACATATTGAAGTACTGACACCAACGAAAACATGGACAGTAAGGTACCCATTGAGAAAACTATATCAACAAATTAAACAAAATGAAGATCGTCTGAGTACAGTCCCTGAAGAAGCCAAAAAGGTCTTAATGGAAGACAAATGGTGACGTCACAAGAACCCGGACTGACTCACATATAGAAGATATGACGACCTGAGAATGACTTAAAGAGACAAAACACCATGGACAAGGGACATCATGGACCTAAGATGAAAGGACAATGTCAAATGTAAGAAGCTTATGCTATGAGCATGATGAAGATATATGACTAGTTTACGCATGTACATATGCTTGGAACCGCAAGAAAGCTAAGAGAATGATGCGGCTTGCTATGCATAGTAGTAAGATAGATTGCGGCAAACGCCACCTATACATATCTACCTCAAAAGAAGCATGTTATATAAGTATACTTTCACCATGCACAAGAAGCAGAATCAACCAAAGGTTACTCAAGGCCACACAAGGAGAGCTTCATAATTAACAAATCAAGAATAAAAGGCAGAAACGAAACTCAGCAGAGGCAAATCGTGCCAAAAAAGCCAAGGTCGTATCAGCTAAAATAGACGAACAGTAGCTACAATTAATGAAGCAAGGAACCGAATATCCTGCTCAGAAAGGTCAAGATAAGAAACCGAAGGCAGGTGGTGGGCAAAACAAAAATCAATCACACAAATTACATGGAGAAGAAGGCGATTTCACAGTGTCTGAACCACGTGACCAGCCGAGCGAGAAGAAGTGAGACTTTCACACCTACGCATGGCAGTGGGCCAGGCGAAGATATCAGAACTTTTCCAGACAGGAGATGCAGTCTTCAGGCCAACCACATTGGAATAATTGACACATGGCCAATAAAGTGATTATTGATTGTAACAATACTTGGAGGAGGGCCGGGGGGGCTGGTGGGAACCCTGCACCTGGCCGACCATTCTGCATGCTGCTAGGCAAAGTGGAAAAGTATGAGTGGGGTTGGGGCCAACCCAATCATAATGGACCAAGTAATCTAGGGTCCTATAGTTAGTAGAACCTATGGGATGTCATACTTTTAGTGACGTCTAAATTAGCCATTTTGAAGGAAGGGCTTAGATGCCCCACCTGACCCAATCCCCTTATTCCGTTACCATATACAGATATAGTACCTATATTAAAGTTACCTTTCTAGAGCCAATAGAATTGTATGCCAACTTTGAAGCATTAAACGTCAGTGATGACGATTTTTTGGTATAAATGTGTTTCTTATGTAGTTCGTTGGATTTGTGAAGCGAGAGGGAAGATCACGAATCCGCTGATATTCATTAAACTCCCCGTTTTTTGTACTTGTAATTGAATGGACTCCCTTTGCCAAACCGTTGAGTTGTCATTATTGATTTGATGCTTGAGTATTAATCTGCATCCCCATCCATCTCACAGGTGCTGCTATTCCATCTTAAAGTGCTACTGGGCAAACCCCAGCTCTATGGGTAAGTTGGGGGGGGTCCTGGTGCACAACATCATCACCCTTCAAAAGATGTTCCAGCATTTCCTTCAGATTTTCTGCATCACATTTGTTATTGTAGGCTTTTATATATTTCAATCTTAAGGTTGAAAGACTCTCACATTGACAAATTACATGTTCGCTGTTTCAATCACAAACGATCCACATAGTCTACAATGCCAGTTTCAATTACCATCTGAAATATGATCACATTTATGAGAAACCGTTGTCAATCACAGCTTTTCGTTGGGTTTACTTCCGACAGAAACGTTCAACAGGCATGCATACTATTTAGCAAAGCCCCTATCGCATGGGACTATTTTTCATTAGGAATGAACGGATGAACAGTATGATAGTGAGCAGGTCGTCACTACCACGCTGATCTGTTGGGGGGGGGCTTTAGATGACTCCTAGGTTTCTAGCTCAAGCAATGACTGTCATAGGTATTGGGTCTGGGTAGTGATTGTTTTTTGTTGTTGTGGGCAGAAGAAGAATTATGTTGGTGCTAAGTAGTTTGCATCATCTGCTTTTGATCCATCCACGTATCTGATTGAAGCAAGCATGCATGTTTTGTGGCTGTGGTGCTTACCTGTGTAAAGTCATGTTTAGCAATGCATCGGAGGATGGACCCTGGATGGATCCGAAGGGACCATGAGTAGATAGCATGATTACATCATAACCTGGACCATGGTTTCTTCCTGATTGTTACATTTCTTCTTTTATAACATGTAACTAAAACAATAGAAGAGAAGTGTTCAATCAACCTCGATAGGGCTCTTCTATGTTTTCTCAGCCATCCTCCATTCGAGAATGACGTCCATTTATGGAAAATAATTTATTTAATTTTACCAGTATAACTTGGTTTCGAATTAGAGTAAGTAAAACATGCTCCTGTGTCTCCATGTGGAGTGTCCTTGTACGCTCCCACAGCTGGTAGGAGGACCTAGCCCTCCCCGAACTGCGCATGCTAAGTTATGGGACCACCTGCGTAGCCCTATTGGCTCTTGGAGGTTTTACTCTCCGAATAATAAGACCCTACCCACTGGGTCTGACCCTCTTAGAATAGTTTGGCCAAGATTCATCGCGCTCAGCATAATGGTACTGATCTAAACAGCTGGATCGTGTCCTTTTCTAATGCTCGGTCTGTCTCTTGACACAGCCCAGAAATACAGGAATTTATTTTACAACTTCATATTGATTAATTAGCCATTACCGGAACTCGGCTTAAGGAATATTCAGGCACTGCTATTTCGGCAATTCTTCCTGCTGCATACAAAATCTTTCATGCAACCGAAATTGAAGAAAGGGGACGGGGCAGCTAATTTTAAAAGCTGTGTCTTCCCCTTGTTTAGATCTTTTTTTATATTTATAAGGAGTCATTAATCTGTCTTTATGGGTTATTTATTTTGTGCCCCCTCACCCTATTGTGACTCTGGATTTGTACATATTTTTAAGAAATTACTCCTATCTATTCAGAAATTTTCCTCACCACTAATGTTATTCGATTTGAACTTAGATTTTAATGCCCCGAGTAACAATCGAGACTTGCTGATATTGTCTTGGCTTACCAAACTCTGCTTTCATTTTTTGAATACTAACTGGCTCATAGTTAATGGCGCACTAAGCACTGGATTATTACGTGGAATTTTGTTAAAACCTCACTGAATGTGCTCCGGAATGACTGGTTAGAGCATGCAGCTGTTCCATTTCACCTATCCAGTCTTCAGCCTGCTTTGCCTATAATTTCTGCTCATACTGCTATATCCTTCTGAAAAAGCTCTCTTCGCTGCCAAAGTGTGCACAGACTCATCTTGGTCCTGCACCCTTTTTTGATGAATCTATTTCTGGCCTTTGGCTCCCTCTCGCCCTCATGGTCACTCCCTCTGCCCTCATTAGTTTCATGCGCTCTTGCCCACAGCCCTGCCTTCCTTCCCTCCAGCACACCCTAGGTCCACCCTCTAACCACCCCCTGACACCGGATGGGTGTTCCAACAGGCTTAGGTGACCCTCGAACGCTCTAACGCCGCTCCATGAAGAAGAAATCCCTCTTCTCCGCTGCCGGCATGTGCACGGACTCATCTTGGTCCTTCATGATTGCATGTTTTGTTTGTTTCGTGACTTTGGCTCCCTCTTTCCCTCATGATCACTCCCCCTTCCCTCATTAGTTTGATATGATCCTGCGCTCGGCCATGCCTCCCTTGCCCTCCATCCCAACCTAGGCCCACGGTCTGCCCACCCCTTGACGCGAGATTGGTGTTCCAACAGGGTCAGTTGACCGTCAAATGCTCTAACACCGCTCCATGCAGAAAAAGTCCAGTGAAGGTGTTGACGACATCTGTTCAGCCAAAACATATGTAGACATCCCACAGACACCACAGCAACGTTGTCTTCTCTCCTAAATGAACTTTTAGCTTTTGCTGCACATTGACAGTATCCCCCTGCCACAATAGCATGTGGTAACAATTCTGCTGTCATGGTGATAAATGATCAATGTCACTTACTAACACAAGCCAAAAAGAAATTGTTGGCATAAGAATGCAATAATTGTTGGACTGTTTTCTTTAAATTGAAGTTTTAATTCATTTTTGAATGTTTGTGATGTTGTGTGGAAAGCACAAATTATATCATTTTTGTATTGAACTGTTTGTCGATTAAAATGTGTTTTTTATAATGATCACTTGTTTGGCACAACTATCTGGATAGATGAATTAGATAATCTATCCATTTGTCTTTTCTCACTGACCATTCCTTAAGGTAGACTAGGAAAGGGGTAATCAAGCAGTTTGTCCTCTTTTCTAAACCCATTGTTGATATTCAGCCACACAAGTATCGTACCCAGAAAGCTCCAAATGTAGGCCGGCTACCATGATCTCGCCACCTTGGTGGTTCGCCACACTCACATTTCTGTTCCCATAGTACTTTCCATGGGTGGGTTTTCTGTTGGGACAAGGCTTTCCCATTCTAGAGTGGCAATTTAATGGGGCCACTGTATATATATTGCCACTCTTGCACTTTGTGGGACTAAGTTTCCAATTTTAGAGTGTTGTTTCAATCTGACCACTGTTTGTAATTTGCCAGGCATGCATTCTGCCTGACGAGGGCTCCTAATTGATATTGTATTAGACATAACCACACACATCTAACATGCACACTATTTCACTTCACCCTACTGTAAACATACATCACCCTCGGCCCGAGCACCACCACTCATAGAATACAGCTGAGTCCCATGCAAAATGTGCTCCACTTGCTCACATAACTTGACTCTTCTGAAAATGTGACATGTCACCCACCCCACTCCTGATACTATTGGCTGCTGTTAGGGACCTAGTCATCCCCTACCTACCTTTGATCAGGCTAAAAATGCACACACAGATATTACCACTCCTCTCACTACTTCTCAACTCAGACTACAGTTTTCCAAAGGGCGTTCAATCTCACAGCGCTTCGAGGCCATACCAATGGCTGTAGGTGCTGCACAAAGACCAAATTAGGTAACATTTCATAACATAGGTGGAAAATGCTGTCAAGTCCAGATCATTTTAAGTGTCCCAGGCTTCTGTAATCTGAACCAAAACTCTTTGGACCTGATTCCTACACATTTGCATTAGAACAAAAGAGAAGATGCCAGTGAGAATCTTCCATTTGCACCAGCTGCCCTTTATCCGATTCCCAACCCATAAAACTGGAGCAAACATGGAGATGGCAGGAGCGTCTCCGAGATGCTGACTTGCGCCTGCTATTCCGAAAACTGCACTCAGGGGCACCTCAGCAATGCTGCAGGAATCTTTAGATTTGCTGCAGTTTTAAGGTTTGTGAAGTAGCCGGGGCAAATCCCAGGTGCATATGCTCATTGCCACATTTGCTCTGGTAAACATCTGTGGGGATGGCTTGGTTGCCTGGATTAGTATCGTGCCTGAGATCAGGACAGCGGCGGTTTTCAGGGAAGGTAACCAGAATAAATCATTCATTGGCAGGCTTCCAGGAAGTACTGCAAACTGCAGTGATATTTTTGAGAGCGCATGAAGAGAAGCAGTCAGGGCAGTTTAGTTTGCTGCGGTGCAATCGCAAGAGTGCAACCATGGACAACTGCACTTACATCTGGGCCGTGTAATAGAGTTTATTGAATGGTGGTTAATGGCTGGTAATTGAATTGTTGTGCAGGCCAAATGCCATCATTGTGGGATTGATTTAAGGTCCAGTTACGTGCTGACACACAGAACACTCAAATTGATTGTGCAGTGTCAGCCGTGAGTAGCAACCACGCCGATCCTGTATTTTAACATTGCAAACTGCTACTTGTATTTTTTAACATTCAGAACTATAAGCCCATGATAAATGATGCTGACAGCTGTTTACCCTACACAGACTACTTAGTTTGAATTCAATAATGTGCAAGTATATCACCCAAGCCATTATACTCTGGTAATCGTAGTTTTACTCTGTCCATTATAAAGGTGAGAATACATAATTTAAAGGGCACCTTCTGTTTTTCCTTAAACATAGTGGAACCCAGCAAGTGACTGCACTGGGCGGCGCTGATCATATTCATGGGTTAGATGGACAAAGGCAAAGCTCTAGTCAGCCAACCCTTGGTAGCGGTGGCACCCAAGGGCACAAAGGGTGTCCATGTCACAGATTAATAGGAAACTGGAAAGGCTGCAGGGCAGGAATACCTTGGAAATGGATTCCACCTCGCTGGCCGCGTGTTGCAGAATATGTTTAGTGCATTGGCCAATTGACTTCCCATCCAGATTGAACTGTTTAATCTATTTTATGGAGGCTTGACCTCGCCTCTTTTGTCACCTAATGCAGTCAGTCAGAAGTGGAGGCAGCTTTTGGGGCCGCGGGGCAGATAATAGGGTGCCAGCAGGAGGATGGGGGCACACTGGGCACCATGCGGGATCCGGGGGAGGGCAGCCACCCCACCTGCTCCCTCCCTGGCTCCGCCACTGCAGTCAGTGTGAATAGAAAGCAAAAGGTAGTACATAGAAACTCAGCAACGATGGAGATATAAAAGAGCGAGTAGGGGAGAGGTGTGGGACTGCAGCAGCATAACAGAGCAAAACAAAAGAAGTGATGACTAGCAGGTTTAGAATTAATCTTAACCTCTGGCATTGCTCTGGGCCTCCCTCCAGACCATCGTTCTTCACCTGCCAAGCCATTACAAAAGAGGGGAGACGCTATACAAGGTAGCACTAGAGGGCTTCAGGGTTTAAACCTTCTGGTCAGTAAACCAGTGTTGTTATTTACACCAGGGCATTGCCTGTAAGGTAGGTCTAGGGGATGGAATGGGCTGGAAGCTATGTGTGGCAATAGATGGATTAAAAGATCATGTGGAACATAGTTGTATTTTATGTCATTGTATTGCTTGTAGCGCAAACCTATCTCAAGAAAAGCGCAGTGCTTTACAACAGGATTGTGCCCGAATTGGGCTTGGCACTTTGTACAGTTGCATAGTGCTGTTGGTGGAGGGTGAGAGGGCTTTTAATCTGTCCGGCAGGTGTTTTTGAAAGAGCTACGTTTTTAGTGTTTTGCAGAACTGGAGGATGGTAGGAGCATTTCAAGCCTCTACCAGGATGGAGCTCCAGCGGGTCGAGGCGTGGCAGGAGAAGGACTGCTTGCGAGGTTTCTCTTTGCGGACTAACTTTTACTCCAATCTTTTGATAGTTTTGTTACGTGATGTGCAAGAGACTCCAGAGGTGTGGAGTTTAGACCACAAGTATGTTGGTGTTCCGTTTGAGACTGCTTTGTAGGTGATGCATGCAATTATGAATATGATCCTGGTGGGGAGGGGGAGCCAGTGAAGCATGCATGGTGCTGGAGAGATATGGTCGAATTAGCGGGCACCTGTAATGAGGTGGGCTGCAGTGTGGTGTGCTTCTTTGCGGGGGGGGCAGGTGTCTGGCTGGATGCCCAGTAAGGAGGGCATTTTCCCCATTGATGTGTCAAACTATGAGGGCTTAGACCACCATAGGGAATTCATTCGGGGGATTGAAGGGTTTGATTTTGTGGAGTGTGTGGATCTGTAGGCATGTGGTTTGTGCCATTTTGGCTATGTGCTTTTGGAAGGAAAGTCTACTGTCAAGAATGAAGCCCATGAATTTGGATGAGTTTTACACCTGAGGGGTGAAGCCTTCCAGGCACATGTCATGCAGCCATTGTTGCACACATTGTTTGCTGGGAGATGGGGTGGGATAAGGACAAATTCTGTCTTGGTCGGGTCCAGTTTAAGGTAAGCCTTTGACATCCATGTTTGAATAGAAGCCAGGCATTCGCGAAGGTGTGCCATGTCCTGGTGGCCACTGACCTTAAATTACACCTGTTTGCCATCACTGCACTTATCCAGGTAGGGGTCATGGCACATTGGGGAGCATGAAGAGGGGTGGGGGGGGAATAAAGTATGAATTAATAATTCTGGGAGAAGTGATGTAAGAAAGTAAATTACTTAAGTCATCTTTCTTTAATTTTATAGCGTGCACCGGCACCACAAACATATTTGCCTCTCGTAACTACAGGCAGATGTGAGCAGTGGCTCGGGAAAACTTACTCTGTGTGGATTTACTTGTGTGATGACCGTGCCATTCATGTTTGGGTTCGTCTCTACCTCTGTGCCAGCTGAGCTCACTGTAACTTGCTGCAGCAGTACTCTTTCTTGGGTGCCTTCCTTCTCAGCCTCGGCGCGAGAACACGTCCAAGGCAACATTGTCCCGTGAACCTATGACTGCCGACCAACCCCTAGCCCAGACAAGGAGGGCTGCCCCACAAGACTATGGCCAGCCCAGCCCATTACATTTAATTGGCTGACAAACAGCCAATGAAATGTAACTGTTGTCTGTTACCATGACAGACTAAGAAATGCTGCACTGTTTGCACATGTAATATTAGCTGCTTGGCCACACCTCTAGCACTCCGCCACCCCTTCAGTTAAATATCTTACACTAATTGCAGAGCCCATAGCAGAGAGAAAACATGTGTGCCATGGGTTGTGCCCCTAAACATATGTGCCATGCCCGCACCCCATGCTGAGTGTGCATAATGCATGCTGTGCACGCTTCTTTCTCTGAACGGTGCGGGCGCCCCTCCATCCTAAATAACCATCCAGCACTGGCTTTGCCTATCGCCCGGCTCCAATCCTTTAGGGACTGCTTCGCATCACCCGTTGGGGACTGTAATTTGGTTGATTGCTTTCCAGGGACCTCCTCCTGTTTCCCTGTGTTTCCAGTTGTGTTTCCCTATCATTCCATTCCTTCCCTGCTCCATCGGTTATCCTTCCTTCAAAGACTTGCATTCCTCTTCTGATGAATTATTGCCTGGATCACTCTTCTCATGTAATGTTCTCATCTGTCACAGATGTACAGTCTTCCAAACCTGGAGCTGGACTCTTCTAGACGTTACCTAGACATGGAAGTGGTCTTTCTGAAAAGCTGTGTAGGACTGTGTGTCAACCATGTGCCAGCATGGCTTTGGTTGTGTGTCTTCGTCCCTGCTGCTCGAACTCACACTTAGGCCCCCTGGATCCGGTCTATCTGTGAATAGCCAGATTGTCCCTCTTACCTTAGGTTCCTAGGCATATGCGCTACTGCCACTGGCACGGTGGGGTGTAGGAGCCAGGAGTGGAGCTATATTTAACTGATGTATTTGTAGGAACCTGTAGTAACATATGTTTACCGCTTATGCAACTTGGAGAACTAGAGTCTGTCTTCTAGGTCATTCCTCCCCACCTTTTCTTTTATTCCTTTCCTAGGATTGTTATATATGTGGACAGCGCATGATTGAAGGCGTTTGTGAGCGTGCCGCATCAAGACACTATCACTATCCTGACAATCTGTCACTGAAGTAAAAGTAGGTAAAAAGAGGGTAAAGGTAAGACAGTAAATAGGGGAGTACAGATAGAAGATGATCTAAAGGGCATATGTAGGGTTAGCACGCAGTGCATATATAGGAAAAATAAGGAAAGAAGAAGAAAGAAAATGAATAATGATTGAGACAGTGGTTAGGAAGAGCAGAGCTTCTCTACCTTGCAAGTAGCGTTTGAGGCAAGGTACAAATCAGAGAGCATAGACATGAGAGCTGGGGAGAGTAAGTTATTGTGGAGCATAAATAAATGATGGGGTGTGTTCAAATGGAAGTTATACGATTCTGGCAGAATAATTGTTTGAGGGGGAATGCATCAAAGATATAAGACTTGGGAGGAGAAGCGAGACAGAGGAAGTTCAGCCGCAGAATGTTCCTTTTTCCAGTGATGTTCAGCTTTGCAGAGGGAGTTAAGTGGGGATACCAAGAATGGTGTTAGGCAAGGTTGAGGAGTTTTCCGAGTGGGAATGAAAGGGGAGAGGAGAGATGATCAATCGCAGAGGATGAAATGACAGAAGAGCAAATGAAGACTCAAGGGAAATTCAAGAAGTGGTGGAAGGGAGCTGAGTACATCTGAGACAAAAGAGGGATGTTCAACGTTTCAGACCACATCACACAAAGGAGTGAGCGTAAGAGAACAGCCTTAGAGGATGATAAAGGATTTGAAAGATTTTTTTTTTTTCGGGAACACTATTCCCATAAAAGATAATAATACAAAGGATGTTTAGAAAAAAGAGGGGGTGAGGCGTGCACTCTAGTTCCCAGCTTTGTGTCCCTTCTGCAGTTCAGTTGCTCTTCTCCTCCAAGTGCTTTCATGCCTCTTGCAATCTTCAGGGAGGCAGTCTGTTCAGGTGTTGCTGATTAGTGCCAATTTTGGCCTCAGGGAATTCTGGTAGCTGTAGTCAATGCTGGTAGCCAGGAACCAACTCCCCTCCAATTGCACAATTTAAATCCCACGGTGGGGGTAGGGGGGAAATCAGCATTATGGCTCTCCTAAGTGGGGCATAGGTCACCCCGGTGCTGCGCCTCTGGAGCCCGGGACTCCCGAATCAATATTTAGAAAAAAGGGGGGGTGAGGCACACACCCTTTTTTCTAAATACAAAGGATGGTAAAGTGTATTTAGCGAGAGGAAAATATGGTCAGCAGTAAGAAAGGGGATGGGAAACATCAGAGAGTGCGAAGGAAAATTAGTCATGAAAATTCCATGAATAAACCCACTAACATCTGAAGTGAATTCCAGAAATCTGCTGTATCTTGAAACGTAAAAGTCCTGGTACTGTGCTGGGTTCCTCACAGGAAGGCAGCACTGCCTAGAGGAGAGCTGCCTTGACTCATCGAGAACCTGGAAAAGTCAGACACAGGAAGTCTGACTGTATCTTTTCCCTGTTGCTTGCTTGTCTTTTTCCAAAAATGTCATGGCATTGCCTGATCTGAGGAGAAGCGTTGCAGGCAGTCTAATGCTCTGCCATGATGAAACCTCTATAAAGGCCACAGACTTCCACCCAACAGGATCTGCGGAGGAATGCGCCTGCCACACGCATGCAGGTAGTGGTCGAAGTGTACAAAAAGAAGTAGTGGAACTATGTTCCCTGCTGGCCTGCATCGCTCTCCACGCACCCCATCACCACGCCCCCTCCCACACACAATTCAAACCCCCAAACAAACACACCTGCTATTTTAAGTAAATGTACAGTGCAGCGCAGTGAAGTGCGAGCTTCAACTTCTTCCTACACTTTTATTTTAAAACTAAACCATTCCAGAAGGTTTATTTTTAAAATAAAAGTATAGGAACAGTGAAACTTAAAAATAAAAAGTATAGGAGAACCGCTCCCGACTGCTCCCGGCCACTTCGACTTCTGCATGCAGGTAGTGTGGTTCTTTGTTTTGCTCCTATCACCTCCCCTATCAAAGTCAAGATACGAATACAAGCTGACATTTAATAGTAGCAGGGCGATTGGTATTTTACTTTCTGATTTGAAAATGCAGGTGAACTATTACCCAAAACAATCTGTAACATTCAGCAACCCTGGCTCCCTGGGGGCAGGCCAATTGCAGGCTGTCACTTTGAAAGTCGCATTATTGGAAGCACCCTGAAATATTTCTGGAACACTCAGCTATGTATTGGAAGCAGCCTGGCATATGATGTCAGTACACTGCCCTGTGATCAGAGCAAGACCGAGGGCATTAATTGGCATAATGTGCATGACAGCGCCTTGAATGCATATTATTGAAAAATAGTCAGCATATGGATTATGGTTTGAGTGGATGGTGGCACACATTTGTCTGCAGGCCATCTGTCGCTTTTTCTAAGGTACATGATTGTCTGGGGCACATACATGATTTGCTGGGGTAGAGATAATATGCTTCTGGTTACTGTGGAAGGCCCTGAACGTTCTGAACCCATTATATGTAATTCTCTGGGAATGATGGTGAATTGGGGGCTGGGTATGCATGGAGCCCGGTAGGCACAGATATCCTTACCCTGCGACCCAGCTTTGCCTCTCAGCCCCTCTACTTCTAAGATTCTACAAAGCTCCCAGTTGTGGAAGACGGAAACATTATCTCTGGAAAGGACCCCAATGGAGGGACAGAGATGTCATGCCTTGTGTCCTTGCATCGGAATCCTGAGACTGTCCTAATGAGCATGTATGGCTCATGGTAACAAACACTTTAATGTGGGGGTCAGACTGTTGTGAAAAATGAAATGAACACCGAGCCAGTGTGATTAAATATGGACCCATTTTATTACAAAACATATGTGTGGGAAATAGAGGCCCTGTGTTCATTTTTATGTTCACGAACTGCTCTTTGATTTTAAGCACCCCGGACCCACAAGGGTGCTGTTGGTATCCTTGCCCTTTCTATTAGAGGTATTTTGAAAGAGTATAATAGAAGTGTGCTAGACTACGTACCCTAGAAGGGTAGCCCCTTCTATCGGAAAACAATGTACAAGGTTATTCTGGGTTTTGTGTGTGTGCCTTGCTCCATAACACATGTGAAACCTTGTCATTATTACTACAATGTATAGTTGAAGTGATCAATAGAAATCAACATTGCAATATTATAAAAAAAGAGACAGGTTACAATGTTAGTAAAAGAACATATTTAAAATTGACTTGGAAAAATGCTTAAATAAATTAGCGTTACTCTATTCTGAAGTGGGACAACCCAGAGCTACCACTGTCAAACCTTTTAGGATAGTTCCATTGGTGCAGTGTGAAACTGACACTGCTATTTGATTGGGCAACTTTGAAACGAACACGGCAATGTGCTTGCCTGAGTTGAAACTAGGATGGCACTGTTGAAGCATGGCAATATGTGGGTAACTGGGGTACTTTGAGCTGGTCTGGCAATGTGGAAACGAGCATCGCAATATTTGAGCTGTCAAGCTTGGCACATTATGGTGAACTCAAGCATATTTGAGAGCATCATTGCATCTTTGAGGATCACCCCTGGCAGGCTGGTACCTTAGCAGCAGCACCCTGGAATATTTGAACGCACCCTGTAATTACCGCCCGCGTCGTTGATTAGTTAAGACACACACATATAACTTTGGTAGTGCCCTGATTTGTTGTGCTCTACGCTTGCATATACAAGTGTAAACGTTTTATTTTATTTTCGGACAATTTTGATTGTATTTAATTATCTTGCACATGAACTATATAACTGCTGGCACAGTGATGAAATGCTAGTGTAATTACTTATCCGGCCACAATGCTTACACCTGGTGCACTTGTCAGTGACATATGATTCATGATTGACATGTCTTCCATTGGGATAGTGGCGCACTGTACCAGGCACTTCTTCAATGGTGTTGTGCACACTGGGACTGATTTACAAAGCGTTGTTCAATGAGATTTTCCCATTGAAAAACTCATTTGTGAATCAGAGCCAGGAATACAAATGGTATTCTGTTTTAAATTTCAGCATTTGACATTGATAGGCCCTTTAAGGGCCAGTCACTGTGAAATGTACTCTCTACGGCAATCTGGCCTATAATACATTAGTAGTGCATGCAAGGGGGCTGTGCATTAAGCGACTAATTTATGGAACGTTTGGCGTATTGCAAAGTGACTTTGCACTGCCAACAAACACGTTGAACCAGGCCTAATTCACAGAGTGGTGCAAAGTGTATTTTTGTGGAGCAAAGTCCCTTTGCACTAAATAAAAAAACGCTTTGCACCATGCTAAATAGGCCCAATTCACGAAAAAGCACAAGGGGCCTGATTTAAAAATATGTTTTCAATGGGACTTTTCCATGTTAAAACATTTTTGTAAATCAGGCCCTAAAATCGCTACTTTTGTGCTTTTAAAAAAAAATTAGGCACATTTAGCGCAGTGCAAGGAGTACTTTTGCAGTGCAAATTGACTTTGCCGCAAAAATACACTTTGCACCGCTCTGTGAATTAGGCCCGGTTCAACGTCTTTAACCTCTAAATCTTTTACCCTGCTATGCAGCCTCCCTGAATTGGGCAGGTCAGCATTGAGAATATAACCAACACACTTCCAAAACTAACACAAATGAAAAAGTGCACTCTCATCCTCTATGCTTTTTTTTTTCATTTGCATTACTTTTTGAGAATCTGGCCAAAGTCTTTAAGATGCACCCACATCCAGGGCTGCTTTCGTTGTACCGGCTATCTTACAGTGTGCCTTGGGAATCTAATGCCCGATTCATGGAATTATCTGCATGGAAAATAGGGACTTTGCACGCCAAACCCTGCGCAAAATCCCATTTGTCGATTCATGGAATCGACTGCGTGGGACTTTTTTCGTACTATGCGTGGACTTCGCGCAGCCTCGGCACGTCATTGCGAGAGGCTGAGTGCTTTGCGCAAGACACCATGCAGAGCATGGGTGTGGCTTGCGCAGAGGGCAGGGTAGGGGCCAGAACATGAAAAATGAGGAAGAACAAGGGAAAATGTGGGAGTTATGAGGGACGGCAAGCAAGCATCATCCCACGCCTACTAATGCGCAGAACGATACATATTCATACATCTGACCGTGCAACCTCTCAATGGGGAAATGTCCTTGCAAAGCCCTCATACTATCTGCCACCCGAAGGCAACCGTACAGACACTTGCGCATAAGATACACCATGCAGAGGTAAGATCGGGTGTCGGATTTAGGGGTACATGTACGCAGGCGGGGTTCCGATCTAACTTAGGGGTGTGTGTATGCAGTGTAGCGGGGTGTAGGAACAATTTACGGCGGTTCGCACGCATATTTTCCAAGTTTTACCCGAGATACGAAAAATTGTACGCATGTTGTCAGGGTGCCAGTAACAGTTAAAGAGGGACCCTGCGTAGGGTCACTGAGATGCAGGCCTGCTTGTGGAGGCCCCATGCACTGTTTAAAGTGTGCATGTATTCGCGTCTGGGGGAGCACGCAACGGTAGCTGTTTGTAGCTGTTTTTTCTTTGCGTCGGAGCGTGTCAGGCGAATTCCGACCGTGACTTGCGTATTCGGTTACTTTCCGCAAACAATTCCATTAATCCCTGAGCGTGCAGAAAAACTTCTGCTCACAGGCTCGCACAGAGTCGTTCTCGATACGGGCTTTGCTGGATCTCTGTGCACTTTTCCATGAACCGGGCCCTTAATGTTTAAGAATGTGCACCTTTCCACTTTCACTGTCCTTTTCACCTTATTTCTGCCTCCTGCTCACGCTGACGTACATGCCGCAGAGTTGTGTCAGCGTTTGCAGAAATAACCGTTAATTATTTTAGCAATAGAGGCCCCTTTGGACACCGGTGTTTCAAAAGAATGTTTGAGTGTACGTGTGCTAAATATAGAAGTGTGCTGCAAGCGCTGAAAACTGGGTCAAAGGTTCAGCCGAGACAGAGGTTGCAAATAATGAACCTGCGCTATAATTTGGCTAAACGCAGCACTGTTCTTTTAGGTGCATAAAGGAAGGCAGTAAAACCAAAGCCTTATTATTCTCAGGGGAGCATTGGTGCATGTTTGTGCCTCTGTCCTGGAAATGCTTTGCTCTAACCGGCTGCCAAATTAGAAATGAATGGTAGTGTTTCAGTTAAGGCCATTTAGGATATGTTTAAGCACAGAAAAAGCCAAAGCACAGGGGCCAGGAAGGTAGTAGTTTTGAGGTACAAGCGGTGCAAATACCGCCGTACAGAAGGGGGGTCATTACAAGCTTGCCGGTCTGGATACAACGGTACCAGTAAGCTTACCGGTACCGCTGTAGCCGGGCTGGCAAACTCTGAGTTTTGCTCGTGGGTGCCTTTCATTCCGCCAGGTCTGACCTGGCGGAAGGAAAGGCACCCGCGAGCACAGTTGCCTGTAGCACCAGAACAGTAATGAACCGTGCCGGTGCTACAGGCGTCCCCATGAGAATGGGGGATCACCCGAGTCCGGCACCCGCGAAAGGGCAATTACCGGGTCCGGCGGGGCCAGAATACCCCAGTAATTGCCCATTCGTGGGTGCCGGACCTTCTTGCAAGTTTGGAGGTAGCCTTGCCGGTTTTACCTTGTCATCCTTGCAATGAGGCCAATGTGTGTTACCACCCATAGTAACAGCACTGTCTCTGTCTAAGTGCGGATTTCTGCTATTACCCATTATGAACTGCATTTAGACGTCATTAGGGAATGGAGATATTACCGCCAGTGGTAATATTGCCAGTTTGCATCAAAATCTGGCCCCTGGTTTCAAGCATACCTCCAAATCTGTCACTCTGCAGAAGATGCTCTTCGATGGTGATGAAGACAGAAAACAATCAGAGGGCCCAACAGAGAGGTATTCCACGAAGAACGTTGTCTTGTTCTTTGCTGATTTGCCTGTGATGATGTGCTGACAATATATGAGCTGCTGACACTAAGGGCCTGATTCATTAAATTATTAGCGCGGAGCACATTGACTTTGTACTGTTGCAAAATGACTTTGCACTGCCAACAACACCCTGATTCACAGACCGGTGCAAAGCGTATATTTGCAGTGCAAAGTGACTTAGTACAGACTTTGCCCTGGTGCAAAGTGACTTTGCACTGCAAAAATACACATTGCACCGCTCTGTGAATCGGGGTGTTTGTTGGCAATGCAAAGTCACTTTGCACCAGGGCAGTCACTTTGCACCAGGGCAGTCACTTTGCACTGCAGTAAAAATTCCATGAATCGGGCCCTTAGTTTGCTCTCCCAACAATAGTTCTGGCCGCGTAGCCTGCAGCTGCTGGCCATTATCTGGCTCGTGTCTGTTCGGCCCTTGCGGAGCAATCGATTGGTCTCCGCTGCATGGGCCCTAAAAGCTGAAGCAACCCAGTGCCAGTGGATTGAACCCACATCAGGTGCACACACTTTGCAGGCACTTGCACTGTTTTTGTTTTAAAGAAATCGAAAGGGGGAGGGAAGACACCATGGACTTATTCACTCACTGACACTGGCGTTGACGCAGAGCCCCAATTGTTGAGAGGCTCCTCAACGCGACGAGGTGAAAAGACTGGCCAGTGAGTAAACACACTATTGGAGCATAGGATTATGTTGTCTGATAGGCTCATCGCAGATGTTGATAGTGGGTCTATCCTCAGCTTGAAGGTTGCCAAGCCGCTGGGCTTTAACGTCAGATACCTCGTCAGTCACAATTTGCATACATAGAACGGGTTTCCCTCACTCGTCGAAGGCCTTGGTAAGCTAAACGATTGTCAGATAAAACTCCTCATAAACAATACTGTGAGACCTGTGCCTCAGCACTACCGACGTATCTCTTACTACACGCATCAACATCTAGAGAAAGGATTCTAATCACTGCTTCGACAATACGCCATTGAGACTGTAACTGGGCCCACTCCATGGGTATCCCTGGTTGTGTCTGTCCCAAGGAAAGATGCTGGGAACAAATGCGGTGGCTTTACAAAGAGTAACACCTCTGACCAAGAATCAGCAACATGATCCGCCCCCTAACAATGTGTTCTCCAAACTGGGCCTCATAAAAGGCTACCACCAACTACAGTTGGATACCCACTTCTCGATACAGCACCATGCTTGTCACCCACAAGGGTGTCTGTCAATAAAAAAACGGTTAGGTTTTAGGGGGTCCTACTAGCCTTCAGAAATATTGCAAGTCTGCCACGATAATGCTCTTAGGCGAGTCTGCATGACGCTAGAAGCAGCACATCTCACAATTAACAAGACAAAGTGTGAATTCAAGAAGTCACTGCTTAAATTATTTTGGCACGTCTTTCCAGAGATGACATGAAGCCAGAGCCATCCAAAGTCAACGGCTTCCTATCGGCACCTGCTCTCAATACCATCCCCTCTCTGTGCTCATTTGTTAGGATGGTTTTCAGTTCCATAAATACATGTCTTCATCACCTCACTCACACAGCTCAAGACTGTGTGCACCTCAGAATTGCCTGTGCTAATTGCAGGTCCTACTACAACTCAGACTTTTGCATAGAATTTGTGGTTGATGCCAAAATGGTTGTTTTGGGAGTGATCCCTGCACAGCATGGACCCGGCCCTAAAAACCATGAAAAATCATCTACTGCACCAGCCACAGGCTGACGGACAATGCGCGAGCCTACTCCCAAGCAAAAAATGATGGCCTGGTGGTGGTTGCAAAACCCCCCATCTCTTCCTGAATGGCAAGTCCGTGATTGTTCATCAAGCTCTACTAACTATTTATGACAATCCCACAACCAAGATCCCCCTTGTATTGATCGGTGGGGTCTACAGCTCCAATACTACCTTTGCAATAACCCTGGAAACGACCATAATGCAGAAGACTTATTATCCTGGCATCCTATATCCGTCTCTAACACGTGCCCTTCTATTGCTGAAGAATGTTTGTTTCATAATCAAAAAACCCCTGCCTTTGCTCGAGGAGATCATCTCTCAGTCTGAGACTGACCTCATTCTCTAACTGGCCATTCAGCAAGTTGACTCACAAAGATGGTGACGCACTCTCCAAATAAAGAAAGAAAATGGACATCAACATCGAAGATCTCATAGCTCTCAAGCTGATACAAGCAGAGCAACTGACCACGTCTGAAGGCCTCCTTTTAAGGAAAAGCCACATTGGTATGTGGAGTATCAGGCAGAGGCTGTCATCAGGTGTGACATATAGGTGTGTTTAGGTATCTGTATCATTGCTCACCAGCAGAGCGTCCTCCTCTAACCAGGTCTATCTTCCACAGTCACTCAGACCACTCATGCATTCTCATTCTAGCACCCACTCAAAAACATACATTCCACTCATCTATGCATCAAACTCCACCACACAGCCTCACGCCATCAAGTATACTACTCACCTCCCTCCCCTAAAAAAAACCAAGCAACACACTGATATGGGTAGGGAACAGAAACGCAGTAGAAACAAAAAAGAAAAACATTTAACCAACCAGGAAATGTATCTCTTTTTTTCTATTAACTTTATCACACAGTCCCACTACATAGTCTTTGAACTTTTCAGGATGCCTTGTTTGCCTTCCTGATTTCCTTCCTACTTCCACCATTTTATTGTTCTCACCATCAGCAGGGACTGCAGGAACACTCTGATCCTCTACTTTCACCACTGAACCCACATTCCAGGTCCTACCGTCTTCAGTCATGACAGCATTATGGAACACACCTTTGATTTGACAAGGCTTTGACTGCTTAAATGGCCCTATCTCAAAGGCACCAGTAACGTCATTCTCACCAGATCACCAGTTTTCAAACACTCCTTGACTACCTTCCTTCTGTCATAAATGGTTTTGTTGGTCATCTGTCTCTCTCTCTCTGACAAGTGATCTAGCTCTCTGCACACACTCCCAAGTCTATGCTGCTCTCTTCATCCATGGGAGACACATTTTTCTATTCGTTTTCCTCCCCCTACTCACCTCAAAGGGGGATTCACCAGTCACCACATGAGGCAAAAATCGGTATGCTTCAATCCTACTTTCCACCATGCTTTCCCAATCTTCACCATTTGCCTATGCCCATCTTAAGCAATCTTTCATAACTTTGTTGAACCTTTCGGCCACTCCTGGGGCTAGGGGATGATATATGGCCGTGAATTTATGTTCAATCCCATTCCGTTATAATTACTGGCACATCTCTCTAGATTTGAATTGAACGTCATTGTCAGTAAGCACCACACACAGGTATCCTTTCCGCTTAAAAAGGTTTTTTAAAAAAGTTTTTTATTTTAATTTATGTTTTATGTTTTTTATTTAGTTGAGTACAATCAACCTTTCAATGTAGTATTTTCTTATACAAAGCCAAAACATAAAACGAAAAGCATTATCATACAACATAAAATGAGTTGAGTAAAACAAGAAAATTAGTAGACTACTATAAATCATTGTGATGTTCAATTTAACATACACTATTTTTTTTAAAAAGGAAATTAATAAAGCAGAGTTCTTCATATGACATCATATCATGTGATTTACAAGTTAAAATCACACTTACATCCCAAACCAGTCTTTAGCATTGAGCATTGGCTTATTCAAGATTCAAAGCGATCAAGTAATTGGCAATTGCAATTCTAGTTGAGGTACGTTCTGAGTTGAATAACATATTCCACAGAGATTCATTTGTCACTAATACAAAATCTTCAAATAATCGTTGGAAAGACATTTTTCGATGTGGCTATAGAGCTGGGCATTCAATTAGTAAATGTTTAAGCATTTTTCGCTGTTTCTTGTCTCGGCAGACTCTAAATATGTTCTCTTCTTTAGAAATTATTTTGCGAGTCGCTAAGACATCATTAGTTTTCCAGAAATTGAGGCGAAATCAAAGGAACAGGTTTCTATATTTGGCTGATGGAAAGTTAGCCAAGTAGGTTTCTATAGTGTGAAGACTTTTGCAGAGAAATTGTGAATGTTGGACACTCTTATGTTCCATGCATCAGTTTTTGCTACAAATCCAATCATATCTCACATGTTTTATAAGCTCTATGACATCCTTAGTGGTAATACTCCTAGTGATTTTCACCTCCACCCACTTCGACAATACATCAACTAAATCAATGCCATACCTCTGCATACCCTTGCTCCAAATGGGAACCACAATGTCCATACCAACCTTCTCCCATTGCATTTTAGGAACAGAGACCAAATTCATGGGGCTCTCTCTGGTTACCAAACTGTTTTGACTCAATGTGCAAGATGCACAATTCCTTACAGCTTGCACAACCTTTAAGTCACACCCTGTCCACCAATACTCCACACAAACCCCCTGTTTTGTTTTTGGTAATCCCTTGGTGCCCTTCATGGGCAATTTCAACCATCCTCTTCCCAACACCAATGGGAGGTATGTCTCTGCCCCTCTCATAACATATTTATCACATACATGAAATTCATCCCTCACCAGCCACAATCCTTTCAAATCTGATCCCATCACACACCCCTGTGTGATCATGCCACCCTCCTTGAGTGTATCTCTCACAGTACTCAGTAATATATCCTGCACCATATTAACATCCCACCCCACCTTCTCAATCATCTTTTTCTCCACATACAATGAACAATCACGCTCACTGTCACCTTCATCATCTTCTCCACCGGTAATTAGTCATAATAGTCCGCAGGAATGTTCATTTTCCCTGGAACATATTCATCTTCAAAGTGATACTCCTGGAGTGCCACAACCCATCTCTTTATTCTGGATGACACTTCATCAACCCTTTCTTCTGCAAAGTTTCTTTTAGAGGCTTGTGATCTGTCCATTTCGTGAAGCTCGTACCCACAAGAATGTTCTACATTTTCCAACAGCCCATTTTATGGCTAGCAGCTCTTTTCTGATGGTGGAATAGTTCAGTTCCGCACCTTTCAGTAAATGTGAGGCAAATGCAATGATGTGTTCTTCACTCCCTTCTATCTGTGATGGTGGAATAGTTGAGTTCTGCACCTTTCAGTAAATGTGAGCAAAGGCAATGATGTGTTCTTCACTCCCATCCATGTGCATGAATACACCCCCAATCCTGTACCGATCACATCAGTGGAGATAATGGTCTTCCTTCCTATTTTAAAGTTTTGCAGTGAAGGAGTGTTGTCCAAGGCCGATTTGATACCACTACATTCAGCGGCACAATGTACAGTCCAATCAAAAGGAGACGTACTCTGCAACAATGACCTCATGTTGGCAGTCTTGTCTGCAAAGATTTGCATGCATTTTGAATACAATTCAGCCATGACAATGAAAGAACGTAATTGATCTTTATTGTTTGGTTCTGCCACTCTCCTCATGTTATGCACCAGTTTTCTTTTAACATTGACACCCTTAGCTGAGGCAGTCTGCCCAAGGTACTACATTTCTTCCTTGTTGACCTTGCACTTACCTTGACTTAAAGAAAGTCCCTTTTCTAGCAACATGTTCATCACTCTTTTCAATCTTCGATCATATGTAAACAGATCCGGGCCAAACACTAACACATCATCCTGGAAGCAAATCACCCCCTGCTCATCCTTGAATATTTAAAGCGTGATGTGTAGAAAAACGGATGCTGCCAATACTAGGCCAAAAAGCATCCTTACAAATTGAAAAGGGCCTTCTGGAGTAATAAAGGCTGTAAGCTGTATGGCCTCATGATACAGTTTTATCTAGTGATATGCTGATGTAAGGTTGAGCAAGTAAAACAGATCTGTATCACCTAGTGTCGAAAGCATTTCTGCAATATTTGAAAGAGGGTGGCGATCTGATCTGGTGTGACACATCTATTCAGGGCCCGAAGATCAACACACAATCTCAGTTTGATGTTGGGCTTCACAACTACTACTATTGAAGATACCCACTCTGACGACTCAGTTCTTACTATTATTCTGTCCTGCTCCAGTTTCAACAGATCCTCCTTTACTCGATTCCTTAGAGTTTTAGGAATGGGCCTCACTTTGTACACAACCAGCCTTGCTCCTCGCACCAGCTTTATTTTATCCACAAATCTGTTCAGGCACCCTATGGATCTACTGAACAATTGAGAGTGTAACTTATCAGCATCGCAATCAAGAACATAATCCTCAACATTAGGGTTCAGCTTTATGTTCAACCTTTTCTGTTGTAGCCAGCTCAGCAAAGGAATACTTTCCTTTTGCGTGGCATACACCTTTCCAGAAGAAGATCTCCCTTTGAACTGAAAGTTTGCTTGAACGACCCGAGCACTTTGATGTTGGTACCTCCATATGCCTGAGGCTTTATGTCAACATCCATAAAATGCATATCTGGAAATACATAATTGAACACCTTCTTGGGGACTAAAGAGTATTTTGCTCCTGAGTCTATCATCATGTTGACCTGATGGCCATTGATCAATACAAGATCCTTTGTACCTTGCAAATATTCATCATCTTCATTATCAACAGCGAATACTGCCTCATCTGTGTGTTCATACCACTCATCAATAATGTTTATGATGTGGGACTTACAACATTTAGCAAGACATCCTTTCCGTTTACATTTGATGCACTTCACTTCCCTTGCCGGACAGGAGAGGCTGTTGGCCAGATGCCCTACAGCATTGAACAACAACTTTGAGGGGGAATCCTTTGCTTGGATGAATTTGCAACCCCTTTGCTCTAATCAATGGTTTGCTATTTGAGACAGCTGCAGCATTCTCAGCAGTACCTTCCACTTGTTTGCTCTGCTGAACCTTCTTCGACAAGGTCTGAACACATTTGGTTGTATGTTCCACTTCCTTGGCGATGCGTAACACTTCTTCTAAGGGAGGGTCACTGTGTTTCCATCAATGGTCTCTGATTTTGCCATCCCAACACTACAGCATACACTGGTCCCTCAAGCATTCATCCTTTTGCTGGCTGAAATTGCAAGTCCTTGCCAAGTCTCTAAGGGCTCTGATGAAAGTCTCTAAAGTTTCTTCCTCTTTTTGTGACATCTTCTCAAATTTATAACGTTCCAATATAATGCTGAGTGTTGTTTCGTAATTCCTGTTCAATTTCATGACACATTTCTCATATTCATTGAGTCCCGCAGCCTCCTCATACCGAAGGTCAGGCAAATCATCAAATATTTCTTGTCCTGGTGTCCCTAGGCAATGCATTAGCAGCGATTTATTTTCTTTTTGTGCTGAAATTAGTCCCACCCACCGACACTGCATAATGCTCAAAGCATTTTTTCCATCCCTTCCAAGGAACTGGGGGGGTCCCCTGGACTAGGAAGAAATGTGATAGGGAGAGCAATATTTACCGTAACTTCTACAGTTGTGTGATCCCCTGTCGCAATCCTGAAATGCCTTTGTTGCCTCTTTAATTATGCACTGTCAATATGTGTTGCGTTTATATTTCTCTAATTATGCACTGTCAATGTTGCCTTTATATTTCTTTAACTATGTCAATTCTGCCTTTAACTGCCTTCCAAAAGGCTCATGGGCTTTCACTGTCTGTGCATTTCCTGTACAGCATTTGGTGCCCAATTCCTTTACTTCAGTTCATTCTTCTTTAAGGCCCATATGCTCACAGTCACTGCCTTTCTGCTTTATTTATGTTTACAGCTCCTGCAGATATGTAGCCCCAGAATTCTCCTTTGAGTGCACTGTGCGGCCAGATGGAGGCACGTGGTGCACACCGGAGCGATGCAGCAGTTATGATTTCGCTGCGCGCATGAATGCAGCTAACTGCAGACATCCGCAGGAAGCCTTTGTTAGAGTGTTGCTAGGCAATGGGCCAGTCAGGTAGGGGGCGTAATGTCGTACAAAAGTCCTTTTCTTTAAGGCGCTCAAGCCCTGAGCCGAGCGGCTCGAGTGCGAGCGAGTTTACAAGATGCTCAAAAAAAAATAGGGAAATCTTTCTGAATGTGCAAATTCAGCAATCGTAGTGCTAATGGTACAGGCGGCAATTTTCAAGGCTCTTACCAGCAAAGATTGAGCTGGAAGGACGATACGGAAGACAACAACAACAAAAAGGATCTTCTAAGCAGGCCATGTATTCATGCTGGATAGCGCTCGTCGCCAAAGTTGAAGTATCAGGCGGAGGCTGTCATCAGGTGAGACATATAGGTTTATTTAGGAATCTGTATTACTACCCACCAGCAGAGCATCCTCTTCTCACCAGTTCTATATTCAACAGTCACTCAGACGACTCATGCAGTCTCATTCAAGCACCCACTCAAACCCATACATTCTACTCATCCATACATCACACTCCACGCAGCCTCACATCATCCAGCATACTACAGCATGCCTCTGTGCCTTTTCCAGAGATTGGTAGATGTTGCACATGAGGGTCACTGGGAGATAGTGGCCACAAAACATCTGATGAGGCATAAAGCCTGGTTCCCCACTCTTGATACAAAGGTCAAAAACACTCACAAGAGATGCCATGTTTGTCAAAGTATTTTCCCTTTGCAGCACAACATGAGAAAAACATCCCTATTTTAGTTTAATTCATATGTTTACACCTTACATACCAGCTCAACCAGGATCATTATACAACTTGTACCTTCATATAATACGTTTGTTAAAGTGTTACCACATGGAAAAGCCAACAACCCCTTTCCATGTCACCCCTTAATTCCTTCATATGGAAAGGAGTGAGTCTCAATTGACTTTGAAGGCCCCACAGACAGTGACACTTAGTAATTTATGATGATTACTCCAGGCACCAGGAGACACACATAACCCTGTCTATACCATCATCCCACCATCACACACGAGTAGCATTGAAGCCGTTGTGCATAGTCCACAGGGCGTTCTACAGCCAAGGTGCTGAATATCAAGTTTCAGCCCTGTGTCCCAGGACACTCCTCTTTGCGCTTGCAGGGCTCCAACCTTTCTGCTGTTCTTTGCTTTAGGCTTTCCAGGATGGGTGGTTTAGCATTCTCGGTGGCTGTGGCCAAACTCTGGAACTCACTACCACCATCTCTCAGGGCCACTAAGAACCACTTCCAGTTAAGGAATTTCCTAAAGACTTTACTTTTCTAGGTGGGTTGTGTTTGCTGCGGTGTTGTATCTGTTGTACGCCTAGCGCCAAGATGCTTCCGGGTGGATGCACGCTTTATAAATGCATATAAAATAACATAGCATAACATTGTTGTCCTTGACCCCTTCTCTCGACAACGTTTTCTCACACTACGGAATCTATAGAGTGGTCTAAACCCCTTTTAATAAAACAGAATTCAAAGCATTCGCAGAATACATGGGCTTTTTTCATCAAAATAAACCCCACTCTGGCCTCAATCTAACAGGCTGGTAGAGCGATTAATGGGGAACATAAGGAAAGTGACAAAGACATGCACGCTAAGCCATGAATCCATTACTTAAGGACTATATCAATTACAGGCTACTGAAACACTCTCCATGGCACATTCAATCGGTTTTCTTCTGAACTAATGTTTGGGTGTGGCGTCCAAATGCAGATCTCTCCCATGGACTCAGAGACACAAATCCTGTGTGGCACCACAACTCTTGAAGCCAGAGATCAAACTAAAAAGCAAACCACATGACATCTAATGCTGACCTTCTCAGACATGCCCAGCACCCTGAACTCAATGTTGGAGATGTGGAACTAATATGTCAGACACCTTCTCGCAGGGACATGTCATTCCTCCAGTCATTAACCATCTCGCATGTGAAACCTTTGTTGAGGGTGAGATGGACATCTGTGCAGTCATCGATATTACCCAATGAACCTTGCAAGAAGATGCTGCATCTGCTCTCCAGCCCTGTGCGACTGTGGATGCTTTCAAGGAACCTCCAGGGCCCGGTAGGAGACCTCAATGGGAAACTCACGGACCAAATTGTGTGATCGAAGAAACAGACTAATTCTGTAACCTCATGTTTAAGTACCTGGGGGATGTTGTGTCTTGCTTTGGGCTCCCACCAACCCTCTTCCAGCACCTCTGACCGCACATGAAGCGCAACTGTTGTGGGGCCGAGCGAGGCAGGCCGACGCATGGTGGGATGTGAGGAGAAGGTCCTTTCCTCGTTTTTTTCTGGACCTCTACACTTCCAGCTCGATCCTATGCAAGAAGCACTGTGAGCTGCGAAGCTCAGATGAAGATAAAAAAGATAAGAACAATCTTCATAAACCTGCTGCCAGTGTCCCTGAGCGCCATTGTGTTCTTCCCTCTAGGGCGAACACAACAATGTCCCCAGTCACCGTCTTCCTTTGCTGTACAACTCATGCCATGGTTCCAAGAATAATGGCAGACATCCACTGAATAAGCATAATTGCTGTTCCATCAGTTTTCAGGTGACATTTATTCACTGAGTCGCACAGTCTTGGCAGGTTAATTAGTCTTAAAATTAACATGTTCCTTTTCGTTGGAATTGAAATTGATCTTGTAGGCATCGCATTCCACAGAGGAAGCCTTGCATTGACGTTGCTGCAGAGGTCTCCGGTTATATGGATTGGGATCACGCCTTTCCCCAGGGGTCATTAATGAGGCAAACATTTCCTAAGTGAAGAGCTCATAGAGTTAGCATAGTTGAAAGTAAGCACAAGGTTTCATACTTAAAAATGTCTAATTTGCAAGATCTGGAACAGAATTTGGAATTTGCAATTCCACTCCATTGTTTTCCAAAACCAAAAAGCGCAGTGCCTCTTGAGCTCAAATGTGGTGTCAGGAAGTATTAAGAATTTAACTTCAAAGAGGTTTTGTGCACAATGATTGGTTATGACAGCCAGATGATAATTAGTTTGCTTTGCCAGCTGCAGAAACACCAGGTCAGTTTGCAGGGCAAGGGTTTCAATTCTCCCGTGGCAAAGCGTTTATAGCTATTAGTACCCGGCCCGCCAGACCGGGGTACTAATAGCATTTTTTCTGTTCCGAAACGCTGTGGCGTGTCGGAACAGAAAAACAAAAAAAAATGTCAAAGGAAATGTCTGCCGGGAAGGTTCATGGCGGCCATCGGGAGTGGACGCGCTGGTGACAGAAGTGTTCCCAGCGCGTTTTCTCCCGAAAATGAGAAATACAAAAGTAAGTGGGGTTGGGAGGGCAGGGAGGGGATTCTGTGAAGGGGGGAGGGAGGGGGAAAATAACCTACCTGAATCCCCGGCGGGGGACAATGGAGGCTCGGAGCAGGGATGGCCCCGCTTAGAGCCTCCTAATTGGCTGAGGGGCTGCCACGACCCCTGACGGGAACAAAGGGGTGGAATCCTGGCCGGGATTCCTGGCCAGGGCCAATCAGAATGGTTGTTACATTCTGGTTGACCCTCGCCGGATACTAATAAAGCTACTAATTCACTTGACGCTCCATTTTTCCTCTCAGCTCTTATAAAAGGCCAAGCTATTATAATTCAAACAAGAAGCCAATTTGGGATGGTTAGCCGGAGAGGAGGACGGCCTGGGCAGAAAGTTACAAAAACATGCATGCACACATTGGCCTATATTTAAACGAATAAAGATATGGCATTTCCCTTCTGTGCTTGAACATGTAGCCAGAATTGCTTGATATCAAACGCTCACATTTGTGAAGATGAGGGGTTATATAGAAAAGAACAGAAGCAAAACATGCTGGAAGCTCGTACATCTATAGGGCAAATGGTGGTAAACGGCATGATATGTGTAGCGTTTTAAAAACAAAGTTAAACTGCCAGACAATTAATATAGTTCAAAAGAGGTAACTAGGTGGTCCAGAGCGCCACTTTCTTTCAGTTCATTAGCCACATTTCTTGTGTTCGTACTTTGGACTAAGGACAACTTGACCTTCCGTCTCAGGGCCATACCTCAGTCTCAGTTCAGCCTCTCTCTCAGGTGGCCAAGTTTGCCAAGTTGCTCCATGCTCCGGGATTAAACCTTTCAGTCTCTGGGCCTCATTATGAGTTTGGTGGCAGTAGAAAAACACCTGGTCTTGTAGACTCCCCCACATTCTGATTTACATAAAAGCAACTCTTGTGAACCTCCTGTTTTTTCTTATAGGACAATGACTCCACACTAAAGTGTTCCCGCATGCAGTATTACTTAACTGTGTGGTATTACCACATATTGTAATACCACATGTCATCCACATAGTCTTTTGGGACTCTGTGAAATAACTGAAGGATCCCGATGACCCTGATTCATGTGGATCCTTCCTGTCACCACAATGTTTGTGCGCGCGGTGACAGTAAATGAGCTGGGCTGTGTTTCCAGAAGCCCAACATACCACAAAAGAGATGAAAAAGAACTGTTGTGACATGAATCATTGCATCAAACAGAAACTCGCTGGCCAGCATTCCCATTGGCAGCAGGTAGAAGGAAAGAGGACTCCTGCAAAGGAGGTTGTAATGTGGATGCTGAACACAGTCACAGATGAAGGCATCAGTCGGCGGTTCACGGCAGCTCCAGAGTAAAGTAAACCATTGCAGAATCCAATTGCCCTGTCTGTGTGAACTGACATATGATGTATGAGGGCACTTTGCATTGCACCTGGCTTCCAGCGTGCATATGCAGCACATCCCCACTCTATAGCATGTGTAGCACAATGAATCTCACAAGCAGGACTAATTGTACCCTTTATGTGACGCCCTTTACACTCACAGTGTACACACAAGCAAAGCTGTAGACAGCTTTGTTTGTTTGTTTATTTGGTAATGCGCACCAAACCCTTAGGTAGCTCGACACAGCAGTTTACAAGTATACTTAAAGCTTAGTTACAACATGGTAAAGGTACAGTAATAACATTTGGGTGTGCCACAGGAACAAGCTAACATACAAAGGACAAGTGCAGAGGTCGATACAGTCAACTGTTACCACAGATGGCTGAAGAGATAAGAGCATGGTCAAGTAGTCACATGCGCATCTGGGTACAGCAAAGCAGGCAAATATTAGTTGTCATTAGCTCGAAGCCAATTTAACAAACTGTGTCTGAATCTAAGGTATGGCTGTTCAGTTCTGAGGGCTAAGGGGAGTGTGTTACAAGATAAAGCCGCTTTATCTGGGAAGCTGGCTCTGCCAGATTTGGAAAGTTTCAATCCAGGGACTTCTAAGCACTGAGAGTTGGATGATCTCTTATGGCGGGTCGATGATCATTGATGTTGTGATGCCGTGTGCATAATGTCTGGCCTTGTCTGCTGGGTGTGTGTTGACACAAATGATTCCACGGGTACATCCTTGAGATGTCTCATAGTCAGTTTCAATACTTCATGCATGTGTGGCAAGATGGCAGGGTCTATTCACCGAAGACCACATGTCCACAGCCATTGTCAAGTGCCATGACAACAGAACGTGTGTAGGGATTCTCAATTCGTCATTCAAGACAGTCAAATACACATGACCCTTCCAACTTCTACACAGATGCCGCGCCATAGGAAACCCTTGTTGACAAAATGCATCCACACATGCCACCTCTACACCACGGCTAGGAGGAAGAACCCTGAATGAACCGATGCGTCTTCCACACAGGCTGTGCATGAGGTAGTCACCTTGACTTTGGTAGGCAAAGCAAGTGATGATGAACTGCCATTACAGGGACAAGAGTTTCCTTGCCTCTTCCAACAAGGCCAGCCTGCTAGCAGCAACCTCATCTGATAAGCCAAGAAAGCCCTCAGCAAGATTGGAGCAAATGGAGGTCAGCTGAGTACTTATTGCCAGATTGTGCTGCCTCATTTCCAGAGTGTTGTGGGGACTGGTGCAGGACCTATGTTTGTGCCCCCCTCCCCCTTGCATCCCATCTGGGTGTCTTGGGATTTTATCCCTTTGGGTTCGGTTTTAGCCATTGATGCGGTCATGTGCTTGGCCTTCGGAAGCTGAAGTTGCCCTACAGTGTCACTTGAGGTGCCTATCCAGACAAGGTGCCTACCTCTGGCCTACCTCCAAAGAGCGGTTCCTATTGAGTGGCATCTGTTTGGAAGAGGGAATGGTAATAGATAGGTGTCTGAAATGAATGCATTTGTAATGATCTGCTTTAATTCACAATATATCTATGTGGATATGAGGCCCAGGAATGGAAAACCTCTGAAATCCCCTTTACTTGAGCTCTAACTGCACTGGCTCTACAGCTATAAAGGGCCACATCTAGAGCATGTACCACCACACACCTTTTTGCATTGATATGATATGATATGATAAGGCATTGATAACGCGCCTATACACAAGTGTTTCAAGGTGCGACGAGGCAAGGGAGGGGAAACAGAGGGGGGATAGAGACAACGATCCTACTAGACCAGGTGACATTGAGATCACACAAGTGCAGGGGAGGGTGGAAGGGGAAATGTGCAGGGGGAAAGGGGATGGGGCAGTGCAGTACATAGGATAACAGTAAAATAAATAAAGACAATAAATCTAAGTGCAGCCAGCTGGTGGCAAGTGCAAGGGTAAGTGCAGACTTCAGGTGTCAAGTGCTAGTAGGGGTTGTAGGGATACAGAAACCGTCCCTGAGTGCAGGGTTGCCAAGGAGGCAGTGCAGGTGTGTAAATGGCAGGGGGAGGGACCTGGGCCCGAGATCAGATGGTAGCCAGGTAACCAGTGCAGTTTCAGATTCAGCCAGGAGATCAGCAGGGGAGAGGAGGAGAGAAAGCAGAAGCAAAGAGGAAGGTGTTGAGGTGCTCCGGGAACCAGAGATGGTTCTCCTCAAGTTTCAGAGAGGCAGGGAAGCTGTTTGTTCCAGAAGGAGGCCCCATCAGAAAAAAAGAGATCTACCACCAACTCGCTGCTTGGATAAGCGGCTGACCCTGAGGGAGTTGGAGGCGGATGAGCAAAGAGCTCGAGAAGGAAGATATTTAGGAAGAGAGAGTTGAAGGTATTGACGTCCCAGGCCCCAGAAGGTCTTGTGGACAATGCAGAGGGTTTTGAACTTAATCCTCGCTGCTGCTGCAGAGATTTCAGTCCTGCAGAGATACGATCCCTGGGCTTGAGGCCAAGGACAAGTCTCGCAGTCCTATTTTGGATGAGTTGCAGAGGACGGAGAGTAGACGCAGGCAAATATAGGAAGAGGCTGTTGCAGTAGTCCAGCCTAGAGAGAACCAGAGCTCTGGATACAGTGAGCTTATGGGGGAAGGAGAGGAAAGGAAAAATACCTCTGAGGAGGTGCAGCTGGTAGTGTGACTTCTTAGAGACGTCAGAGATGTGAGGAGAGAAGGGAAATGTGGAGTCGAATATGACACTGAGGTTTTTAGCCTCACAGGTCGGAACAGGAAGAGGGCCAAGAGAGGCCGGCCAGAGAGTGACAGGAAAGGAGGGAGCTGGGGTGCCGATGAGGAGAATCTCAGTCTTACTGGCATTAAGGCGGAAATCATTGGCAGCACACCACTCCTGGATGGCGGACAGACAGTCAGAGATGAGAGAAGGAAAAGAGGTGCTTGAAGGGAGCCTGAAAATGAGCTGAGTGTCATCCGCATAGCACTGAAAGTTGCGGCAGAGAGCAGCAATGCGGTGGGGAAGAAGTGCCAGGTATTGGTTGAAAAGCCAGGGAGAGAGTTTAGACCAATTGGGAACAGCACAGGTAGAGATAGAGGAGACGAAGGACCCAAGTTGGAACTCAGAGGGTCGATCAGATAGGAAGGAGGTCAGCCAAGCCAGGGCATGATCGGTAATACCCAGGTTATCATGGAGACTGTTGAGAAGGATGGCATGGTTGACCGTGTCAAAGGCAGAAGAGAGATCAAGCAAGATGAGGACACAGGGGGTGTTGGAATCGAGGTTGGAGAGCAGGTCTTCACGGATGTTCAGGAGAGCAGTTTCAGTGCTTCAAGCAGCTCTGAAGCCAGACTGATCATCATGGAGACAACCGACAGATTCAGAGTGAAGATTAAGCTGGGAGATTGTCCAGCGAAGAAGTGATGGAGATATGACAATAATTAGCTGGACAGGAAGGGTCGGCAGGGGGTTTCTTAAGAAGAGGGTGCAGAAGGGAGTGTTTCAGTGGGGAGGGGAAGACTTCAGTGGTGAAGGAGTGGTTGCAGAAATCAGCCAGAGCAGGAGCCAAGGTGTTGATGTGGGAAATTAATATACATAATTAATATATATGTGGACTTCAATGCATGGAGGGGATCTATGTGATCACTGCGACCGTCATAATTACGATGGCCGAAAATGACGACTTTTTTATTTTTATTTATTTTTTAAACCTCCTTTACACCACATATATATGTGGGGGGAGACCCCTGCAGCCCCCCCATATTAATATTATATCATATACCCCCCACATATATATGTGGTGTAAGGGAGGGTCTAAAAACATAATCGCCATTTTCGGCCATCGTAATTGTGAGGGCGACATTTTGGGCCATTACCCATGGAGGCCGCTAGTAGGTGGACCTCTCCTTGTACCACTGGTTCGGGCTCTTGGTTCTCTGCAGATTTCTTCTTTGTGCCCCACTTTAGGTCACTGCAGCATGATTTGATTCATTTTGTTGTTCATTCTGCCACACCGCAGGCTTTTATATTTGTGGGATGTTCTCCTCAGTGGGCATTCTTAATGGCAATATGTGTCCTTTGTCCATGAAGATTGAAGAGGGTGTGCTCATGTTCTTTGATATCCTTTATTATGATATCCATCTCTGCTTAGGTGCTTAGGTGATGCTGGGCTTGAAGCCCTTTCTCAACTAGTTCCCCTTTGTTTCCCCTGGGTCCAAAATACCTTCTAACTCCCTCAGGGACAGCCGTTTTTCAAAGAAACGAGCTGGTGGTAGATCTCTGTCTTCGGCTGGGGCCTCCCTTTGGAACAGCCTTCCTGCCACCCTGAAACTTGTGGAGAACCATTGCCAGTTCCAGAAACAGCTCAAGACCTTCCTCTTTGCTTCTGCCTTTTCACCTCTTCTCCCCTGCTGACCTGTTTTCTCTCTCGGCACTGTGCACCTGGCCACCCTTTCTTCTTCAGGCCCAGGTACCTGCCCACCCTGCCTCTTTCCTGCACTGCCTCCGTGCCTCCCCTTGCACTGGGGTCTGTATCTGTACCCATACAGTCCCCACCCACTTTTCTTCTTCTCCACTTATCAGATACACCCTATCAGACTAACCTAGCACATTTCCACTTGCTGGCTGCACTACCACTGCTTATTACCTTTTTTAATGTATTTATTTATTTTTACTTATTACTATTTATTCCCTCCTCTGCACCGCGCTTTTCCACTTTTCCCCCCTTCCGTGCACTTTCCCCCATTTCCCTTTCCCATGCACTTGCATGCTCTTAAGGTCACTGGGCCTAGTAAGATCATTGTTTTTGTTCTCTCCCCTGTTCCCCTCCCTTTGCCCGGTCACGCTCTGAAACTCTTGTGTATGAGCGCGATATAAATAAAATATAATTTCATTTCATTTTAGTGACCTCGATGTTGCTGGATGAAGTTGACTTCCTTTCAATTGTGTTTTGAAGATACCTCCTGCTTTGCACGTGGTTTTAGGGCAAGTGTGGTCGTTTGTTTTCCGCCCATCTTACGCGATTTGTGTGTTTGTGATGCAACATGAATTACTTGATGGCAATTACACTTGAAATGTGCTCTGTCAGATGCGCCAGAAACATGCCTAGATGTGGTGTTAAATGCCCAATCGTTTGTGCTTCTTTTGAGCAATGATTTTCACAATTCTGCACACATGCATTACAACAAGGTGCCCAATGACACAAGCTCATCTCTGGTGAATTACGCATCTCAATTGAGATGTGCATGTTTTAGAGAGCCTGAAACTTATTTTGCATTTATTACGCACCTCAGATTTGGGCATTAAAAACATCTTGAGAGTGTGTCCCAAAGGTTCTGCTTGAGCATTGGTGAATGCATTGCTGGTAGCTGCACAGATACAGGCATCACACTGAGTGCAGGAATGCAGGCACTTTTTGCTGATGGTGACTAGTTTTTTCAAAAATTAAACTGAGAACAGTACATTAAGTAGCGGCACTGTGCCAATCCAGTGATGATAATTAGTTTGGGCTATTAGGCGGCACTGAAAGCGCTACCTTTAAGCCGAAACTATTGTCATTAAAATAAGAGCATTAACATAAGAGCCTCAAATATGGGCTTTGAATGAGAGTCTGTAATGCTTTTCAATGGATGACATTTGTGGAGGGATACACAGTTGTTTGGGACATTGAGTCCCTCCTATTCCCTCCCCCCAGCCATGCTAATCCCTATGGCTAATCCCACCCCTTCCTGCCCATCTCGTAACTCTTTGAGCTCTTGAGCTCTTCCATGGAGGCAGCCATCTTTGATGACTGTCTCTAAGGAAGCTGTCTGGGAACAAGCAAAACTAGCAGCCATCTTTGAAAGGGAAAGATACCTTGCATCTTTCAAATAAAATGATACATTGAATCATGTGAGTATAATCTTTTTTTAAAAATAAAGTAATTTGCATTTTGGGAGCATGTTTAGTTTTAATATTGCATATTGCTTTTTACATTCCAGCGATATTTTATGAAGTACTTCAATTACAATGTAATCAACTTGTGTTAATTTTTGTTTATATTTCAGTGATATTTTATTATTTCGGTCTTGCAGCGATGTCTTTCCGAGTGCAGTGGACATTTTATGATTTCACCCTGGGCACTATAGTGCCTAGATTCAAAACTACGCCGACCTGCATGCATCTGCCAATGCGAGCATCCACCTAAAGATGTCTGAAACGAAATCAGGCCACAACATTAGCCTCCCAGCCCTGCCGCCACCGCCTTCTGAGATGCACTCTGATTGGTCACTGCCCGTGGAAAAAGAGGCTGAGCCCCGAAGCTAGAATCATCCCACGGCACACATTACCTGTCCTTGTTGGCCCCTCTTACCAGCAAAGCCCACCAGGCTCTCTTCTTGCCGTACCATCGCTCAAGGAGCACATCAATAATAACCTGCTTGACAAACAGAGTGTGTCGCTAGGAGCCCGCAACTCCTCCGAAGGTAGCAAATTAATCTATCAATTATCCCGGGTTTGTAATTCGGCTTCCCGTCACACTCGGCTACCATTTACCAATGACGACTCTTGAAACACTCCCCCGCCGACTCCTCGCCTTCCTCTACTGTTCCCATATGGACTGCTGCGGCTTTCCCGCCGTATTTTGCTCCCCATCCAAGGCCACCAACGCTTCCTGCGATGACCGTGCAAGGTAGCCCAATCCCCTGCACTTTCCTTTCTACAACGCAATGTAAACCATCCCTACTGCCTGTTCGCCGTAGAAACCGAACAACTTGGATCAAATCGGCCCTGCCTCACTCCATCGTCTCCATACCTCCTCTGATGTTTAGGCAGAATGCATATGTAACACATACCTTTGAAAAGGCCAACTCAGCCTTACATCCTCCTGAGCGCCTTAAATGATGGGAAACGCTGTGCAGAACCCTAAGTGACCATGCGCTGCAATCCTAGTCATGTCATAGAGCAAAGCAACTATTAGACAGTGAAACATGTGAGCGCGCATGTATGATCGGTTTGCATTATTGATGCATTCTACTTTGCATTTCCCTAACGTCTGTTTCTATGCTTACCTTTTCAATGGAATTGCTTTTTTTTAATGTTCCTTTTAACACCTAAGAAGTTAGCTAAAAAGATCCAATTATTACTAAGTCGACAAACCCTCTTTCATTTGTACCAGTTCCCCCCTCTCTCTCGTCCTTCCCACCTGTTCACTCCGGTTAAAGCGGCTTAAGGAGGGTATAATGCGCTATTTAAAGCAATGCCATAATGTTGCTGCATGATATCACCAAGAGCTTTATACGACAGTTGCCAGGCAGAGATGGCAGGTGGATTTACCGTATTGTTTGTAAACATAAAGAAAACATTCCAAGGGCAGTTGGTGTCATACAACTGTACATATCTTAAAAAGAAAAAAAGAAAACGACTTTCTCCTTCATACTTGGTGCACCGGATATATTAAAAAGTGAAGCATTACTCAAAAATAAAATGGGTGCGTCCTCCCTGTGCTGAAGTTACAGGCAGTGGTGACAGGCATAATTGCACAATGGGAAACACAGAATGAAAAGTCACAGTGCACGTCATGTATTCTGCAGCTGGGGGATGCGCGGGCACGGGCAAGTCTGGCCTTTTAGACCACATTCTAATTCGAATTAATATGTGAGCCAATCAGAAGGCTGAATGCCCTACTCACGCTGACTGCGTCGTTTGTCCCTTACCTCCCCCTGTACTCTCTCCTGCTCACTGCCACATTTCCTCTGCCTTGTTTGCCCGAGCCCCTCCTCGGTACCGCTGCTCCACCCATCCCTTGCGCCGTGGAAAGCAAAGAAGGCCGCCTGCTCTGTCATGCGGCTTCATTCGGCTATAACGTCTCTCTCCACGCTGTTGATATGTCTGTATTTTTCCTCAATTTGAACGCACCCTTTCTTTTCACGTTGCGCCATTATTGTACCTCGGGTGGCCATTACCAGCCTGTATTGCCCACACCGGCAGCCATTATGGTAAAATAATCTGCATTGATAAGCCACATCATTTTCATGCAAACGTGGCTAAATGGTGAACTGTTTCCATCATGAAAGTGAGCCAATATGCCTCACACTGCATCACTGATTTACACCATAGCGGGATTGGGCAAATACTGTGCATGGCCACACAGTACTGGTAAATGTGGGATTTCCTTTGCAGTGGGTGGCCGCCTATTAACTCCAGAAGTGCACTTGTTTCCAGAACCAGGTTTCTTTTACGTAAGAATCCCATTAAGGAACGTCTGGGCTCTCAGCCATCCCTATGCCCAAGGCCAACAAGCAGTAGCAATGCCAACCATTGGGCTGTTGGATAGGCCCGGGAAAGGCACCTGGCGGGCACTGCCATAGTAGATTAACTGGCCATTGATAGTAGCAAGTGCAAAATGGTGCAAGTACCTTGGCATCTAATAGCAGTTTCTGTCAAATGCCTACTACTTATACACAAGCCAAAAAGTATGCCCGTGGCATGTTTACAGCTCCAATCAAGTCATTAACTTTCAAAAGACTGTTTTGAAAAAACCCTGGAAGGCACTTTGCAACGTTTGATGGTAGGGCTTGATTAAAGTGAGCTCAAAAAGTTTCCATGAGCAGGTGTTTTGGCCGGGAGGGGTGGGAACTGGGTGGGAATGGTGATAGGGATTAGCATTGACATGGTCAGTCAATGGGTGGACAAATAACCAAACAACACCTACAAGCTAATAGTCACATTAAAAAGAAACACAAAACTTAACACAGCACTGCTCATAACTTCAGAAAAGCAGTATTTATTGGTTCATGTTTGGGAGAAATCAGATCACTTATGCATAGGAGTTCAGGGCGTGCAGTGTGCCAGATTGAAACGTGTGGTATCTTGTCCCTCTTCTCCCCTGTATGGCCCCTGGTATGTCTGTGCTGGGAGGGCGTGATGTCACATATTGATCAGGTCTCTCATAGAATGTTCTCCACCCAGGGTTTCATGGGTGTGCACCGCTTGGAGCTGGCAACCTGGGAGCTGGTGTATCTCCATCTCCCTATGTGCTTTATATTTACTTGTGACAATTAACTTAAATAAGGAACTTACATTAAAGACTGACTTGCTTCCTGTCCACTGCATACCACAAAACAATTGAAAAACTAGGCACTGCCATAGCGGTATTAACTGGAAGCTGATGGTAGCAGGTGCCAGCCCAAACTGTTGGCTTTGTCAATGCTTGTCTTTAACAGCATCCTTAAACGCATCCGACCTAGAATACTAATAAATGCACTAGTCAATATTCTCGGATGATGCACTGTTACACTAATACCGACCCCGAAAATCACCTTACTATCATGTCAACAGACGCCAAGTACATTTCAGTGCAGCACTGGAACCTAAATGGCAGCCATTTCCTTACCTGGAACACTAAATAGAAGGAAACCCGTTTCCAATGACATGACATGTTTTCTGTGAGCAAAAATCAATCCAGTACACCTTAGACCGCTGGCAAACTTTTGAATTGCTGCTTGCCTCACTTGCTGCAGTTTCCACTCATTATTTATTTAACCATTTTTCATAGCGCGGACTTCACAGTGGGAGCAGCAGAGCATTGCAAACAAGCAATAAATATAAAACAATAGCCAGATTGTTACTGGACATTACGATAAAAATGTGTATTCTGTGACCTGCAGCTTCAAAGAGTCAAGGCGAGGAAGGTCAGATACAACATAAATGGGGTAAGCGGAAAAAGTAAGTAGATGAGTCTTAAGGATATTACTGAATGGAAGAAGATCAGACCTCACACAAGTGGATTCCATATTATTGGGGCAAAACTAGAGACAGCTTGGTTTAATGTTTTAGATTCCTTAATTTAGAGTGCATGTGGCACTGTAGCATGTTTTCTGCATTTTTTTGCAGAGCTAGGAGGAACACAAAACAACAAGTATTGGAGTCAAAACATCTTCAAACGTATGCTGCCCCACAATAACTGGAAATCAAGTCTTACCTCCAGAGCTCTGCTTCCCCCTTGAGCGGTGAACGAGCTGGACTCTGCTGCTCCACGCCCCTTGCTGGTCTGGGTGTGTTACTACACGCCGGGCTGCAAATAAACAGAGAGTTTACTAGCTGGGCTTCCATGGGCTTCAGCCTCGAGCACAAAACCTGCACAAGGAGCAGAGATGGGAGTCATGTCTCGGGGGAGAGGAAGGTGAGGAGGTTGAGAGGAATTCAGCAGGAGTTGAGGGCAACGGTGGGTGCTGCTTAATTGGAGTCATCCAATAGCAATCATACGTTTTTCAATTATTCATTGAGAGCAAATGTGTACATCTAAAAAGTATATTTCATTGTACAGGTATTCTTCATATCTAAAGAAACGATTGGTGAGTAGCAACAGCAGAGTTTTTTCTAATGTATCATGGACCTAGCTCTGAGGTTCCATGGCACATTTTATCATTTTAACGTATTGTTGCTAGGACATTTTGAACACGAGGCACCGTACACAGAGCAGCATGCTGTGTGGGATTTGGTCGAGAACAATTATAGAAACCATGACTGGGCGGTGGGAATGTGTAATTGGCACAGTGTTGTGCATTTTTGGTCGGCCAAGGGCCAAAGTTGGGATTAGAATGCACGTCTCGGAGGTCAACCGTACAGCCAGTCTCAGACTGGCCTATGGGGCAGTAGGCCAATGCTCGAACCAAAAGCGCAAAATCCTAGTGTGGGCAGGGATGTCATTTAGAGGTAGCCAGGAGTCCCATGTGCGACCCCTGAGGTCTCCCTTACTATCCCTGTGGTCTCCCTTGCTACCCCTAAATAAATACAATATTTTTTTTAAATGCAAGCTCCTGCGCTGTGGCCAGCGCTACGTAGCTCTTTGTTTCTTTGTTTCAGGAGTGGCTGGCGTTCCTGGTCAGGACTCTTAAAAAAACAGGGGGTTCCACAAGTGTTACATTTGAGCAGTGACCCTAAATAAGAAAGAATAGAAATAGCAAATAATGTGTCTTTCTGGAATTCTATACAATAATTGCTAAACTCATTAAAGGTTTGTTTTAGGCACATTTCAGGGGGTGAGTAACTGATTTAGTCTGCTCCTAAACACCTCAACTCAGCCTTTCATCCTTCTGAGGTCGCTAAATGAGTACCAACACAGGTTGGGTGATATTGTATGTATATTTGTTCCATATAAAGTGCTTAAGCGTAAGTGCTATATAATAGCACATCATTATGGCCTTCGACGTCTGCTTGTATTCACAGTAATTTGCTAATATGAGCCTACACACACTGATATTAATGATACATATGGTGATCCATTCTTGATGAAATGTATATCACATCACAGTGATATTGTAACCATATTTTTGGTAGTTTACTTTGGAACAATGCTATGTGATGCCACTTCCTGTTTTGTCAAGGGGTGAGCTGTTGTGTTCCATCACTTCCTGTGATGTAACATGGGGGTGGGGTCAAATTACATTACTTTCTGTGATGTCATCAGATGTCAAGGGTCGTGTGATGCCCTTCAGCTACCCCCAGAATTTTGGTGAAATGCTGTCCCTGAGTGTGGGACATTCTTTTGGGTCAAAGTGGGCCAGTTTGATGAGTTTCTTCACCATGCGGCTAGTAGTTTTGACCAGTGTTGCTAAGTACTGTTCTTTAAAATGCGCAATTTGCATCACAATTTATCAAAGCCTCCCCCATGGATACTATTCAAATAATCTGTCACAAAAGGAATGAATTGCCATTTGCAACTGTGGGTCACTTTTCCATTGGTACCCGCGACAATTTTAGGCCCCAGTTCGACTCTGCATACTGCTGCTCAGGGGAGTTTCTAGGTCTGGAAAAGACCCGGGGCTAAGCTGATGTCGGAACTGTTGGGACTGGAGGCTAGCTAGTCTTTTGGCTGTAGCTCCTGAGATTCTATCCGGGGCTACAACCCAAAGATCAGGGGCTATAGCCCCCTTTTCCCCCTCAGCAACGCCCCTGCTGCTGCTGCCCTTGTGTGATGTGCAGAGTTTATCAGAGCAGTGACATCGCAAATTAGAATATCTTTATTGACTGTGCCCACTTTCTTCATTTCAGAAATCCAAAGCGGCGCCACTGTGCAGAGGAATTCAGATGAGTAAGCACGTGCCATTGTGTATCCACTGCCCCAATCTAAGTGGCTGTTTCCTGATGGGTTCACCACTCATCCATTTTGTAAGTAATTCTGTGTCACATTTAATGCTTGATCCCTTTTACTGGTAGAACCCTGTGTCACATTTCAGGTGAGAGGGCCCCTAGACTGTTAACTCATTACTCAGCCTAGCCAGCCAATGGGAACAAGTACGTTTAGGGGAGCAGCTAGCGCTAGCTGAATTCTAAACAATGGTATTGCGCTTCGCGTGCCAGTGATCAATATGGATTGAAATAAATCGAACAAGACAGGATGAAATCTCAGCTGGCGGCCTTCAGTCACATGTTCATTGCGCTGCCCAACTGCCGAAAGGTCCTTGGGACTTCCATCTTCGTTTTCAAGGGCAAGCAGCTCAGTACAAAGAACGGTGTCAGTGTCCCTTCTAATAAGATGGCGCTTAAAAGGTCTCTTAATCTGCTACTGTCCAATGTGCTAAGCAAAGGTTAGAGACTAACCAAGATGGCGGAAATGTTGTGCATTTATTGCTGTAATGGCTATGGGATCCTGCTCTTTGTCTCTAAAATATCTCCACATAGCTCAAGGTAGCTTCCCTGGTTTCAATGTCATAAGGTAAAGATGACCCCCAGAGGTTTCGAACATTTGAAATCGAAGGCACTTAGACAGGGAAGCCATAGTGCCTTCTATTAAGATAGGGAGTGGAAGAAGGAGTACATTTGTTTACAAAACCATCAAACAGAGTTCTGAGCTCAGATTTACTGAGACATGCAAAATATGTACCATGTACTAGTCCCACTCTTTTGTGCATATCGAGGTAAGGCAGCATGCCATAGTTCAAGACATAAGTTGCTCATTAAATAGTCTATTAATTTATGTTTTTATCCTTTATTAATTCTTCATCAGAAGAAACGTTGACCATGGGGATAACCCTTCTTGTAGAATATCAAAGGAAAGCACCACAAAAACAAGCCACCCTCCGCTACTTGCCTTCCACTGGACCCCCTGGCAGGAATACTTGTGACAGCAGAGACCAGCAAATGCATTTTAAACTCTGTTGCCAGCAATTCCATTTGAGACTCATAGCTTGGCTTACGTTTGGACTGCGTGTGCGCCAGTTGACATCAGGGCGGGCTGGAGTAGCTGGGAGATTGGTGGGAGCTTCTCTCGTTTCTATTTAGCCTTCGTGTCTCTGAAGCTACTCAGGGGTACATACTTACAAAGTGGGCATTGGGGAACGCAGGAGAAGCTTCCATGCACTGATGGGCATGGCTGCTGGGCAGCCATGTTCTCCTCTCTATGGCTTAGGCCTTGTCATCATAGATCTTGGGGAGCATGAGCAGGTTGGAAGAGGGGTTCTTTTTATTTTTCTCTAATGGGTGTTATTCTTCAGACATCTCTCCCAGTTCCAGTCAGCCAGTAAATGCAGATTGTATAAAAGTTCCAGGAAAAAACAGGCCGAATGGCTATGCTTAAATATCCCAAAATGCAACCTCTCCACAGATAGACTTCCAGGCTCCAGCCCAAAGACATCTCAGTCACCTACCTGACAGATGTTTTAAAGAACAATATTGTGCTTCATTGATAATGGTTAATAAAACCAATAATAGCATAACAGATCTTAATAACCTACATATAACCACAATAACTACATACGTCTAAAAAAATAAATATGTTAAAAGAGAAAGAAATACCCATTACAATAATAGGAAAAAGATACACCAAGTACAGGTTGCATAGGGCACTGAAACCAGTCAATTAATATCATCAGATAAAAAAAAAGATGAATTCAAATATGTGTTTGTGAATCATCACTGGTGGGGGTGGGAGAGAGAATAGCAATGGCAGCAAGACATAGAGAAAGAATAGAGGAATGGCATTCAGGTGGCAGGATACATGACAAAGGCAATATAATGACTTGACTGAGGCTTCCTCATGGAGGGGAGGGGGTGGGCTATAAAAGCAGTGAGAGAGAAAAGCAACACGATTTATACTGAAGCAAGTGCCGTAAACAAGCACAACTCTCCACCTGCTATAACAGTAGGGCAATCAAATGTTCTTCACCGAACTTGGTAAAGGGCCATTATTCCTCCAATAACCCACCGCATCCTTTAGCGGAGCCGCTGATTCAGTTTTGGAAAATGCAACTGTATTTCACACGAGCAACTTTTGGGGCGGCTAACCATCAACCAGGAGTGGACTGGCATATCGGGAGCTCTGGAGATCTCCTGTGAGGCCTCTGCACCCTGGGCCTCTTTTGTGTGGTATTTCTAAATTTCCCCATAAGAAAAGGGTTGGGCTTGCTGAAAATGTATAATATGGGGCCACTTTGAACATCATTTCCAGGGCCTCTTTTGGTTCCTAGTCCACCCCTGCCATCAACACGGTGTGCGCCATGATAATAAGGGCTGAACCACATGCTGTGATCGTTAACATCTTTTATTTTCCAGTATTTCAATATTTTCAAAACTGATCCCCTTTATCAACACCATTATTGCGCAGGGGCGTTGCTAGGGGGGGCTAAGGGGGCTGTAGCCCCTGATCTTTTGGTTGTAGCCCCGGATAGAATCTCAGGAGCTACAGGCAAAAGGCTAGCTAGCCCCCAGTCCCAACAGTTCCGACATCAGCTTAGCCCCGGGTCATTTCCAGACCTAGCAACTCCCCTGTTATTGCGTATTTTCCAAATATTAACTCCCCTCTTCAAATATTAATAACAATTACTATTTTTTCTTTTATTTTTATATGGGTTAAGAACTTAAAATATCTATACAACGATCACACGGACCATTATTTCAGAATTAGTATATAGGTGACTTCACAAATGATTGAAAACATTAAACTCCCACAACCGCTACTCCATTATCAAGTTGGGCCTGCCTGTTGTCGCTTCAGCTGAGGATGGCCCCACCACAGCTCTCCTGTGTATACCATGTACGGCTCTAAAGTTCCCAGTGTGGCAACTTGCTTTCAATAAAGGCACAAGAAGAGAAGCTGGGGTTGTGAAACCCCTCGGCAGCTTGGCCCGACCACTTTATGCACCTTGGACTGTAATGGGTCTGACCAATCCCAAGGTTAAAGCATAGCACACACTTTAAGGAGGATCTCGGAAGAGATCAGGTTTAGACTTGAATGTGCCAATATAAGGAGCAATACATTGCGCCGTCCGCACATTCCGAAGGGATTGATTGACTCAGCATTGATTGCTGGCATGCACATAGTTCTGTTCTAAACTGTCCCTTATCATTCAAAAGTCAAAATCTCGAGAGGATAGCTCAGTGGTAACGTGCTCGCCTTGGAAGCAAGATGATGCCGAGCAACACAGGTTTGATCCCTGGGTTGCGCTTAGAAACGTCTGGGTATTAAGCGCGTTATAAATAACCAACTATAATTATAAAATGCTTTACCAGATATCTACCCAATCAATATTTGAGCTTTTCTGAAGGTCTTCATTAAGGAATCATTTATCTTTGCTGCCTGCACCATAATGTATCTCCCCCCCCCCTAGTGCAGTTATCTTATATTCGGGGTGCATGGCTAAGTGTTGCTGAGCTGATCGCAGAGCTAGCTCCACTGACAAGGTGCTCACCCCCCTGTGGGAGCTACAGGACCCCATTTTGGTGGAGACACAGAATTCACATTTCGCTGAACCAGTTCCAGTGTCACTGACATCGTGAGCAATAGCAAGCTATCGGTAAAGGGCATATTTAGTGTATCTAACACTGTGAAGTGTTTTATTTGTAATTCTAGAAGTTAGCGAAAGGGTGCATTTCCCAGCCCCTGCATATACTTAAGTACAGCAACCAACTCCGACTTACTTTCCTTCAGACCCGCAACTGTTCATACTCTCTTCAATGGATTCATGGCTTGCTTGGCGTACTGTCCGACTCGGCATTTCAACTGCGAGTCCTGTTTCTGTGCTTCGCTGGATGCCGCCCTTAAGTCTCCTGCCATCACCGTCTAAAGGAAGGCAAAGTAAAACAGTTTTATGAGCATACTCTGAAGCAAGAGACCTTAAGTAACTTTTCCACTTGCAGAGAAAATTCCAAGATGACAGGGTACATGCGTCATTTCATAATGATTTCTCTAAATATGTCACCTGTAGAACTTTTCAGGTAGATCCATTACCACTGTCACCTCAAATCCAGCAATCCTGCCTGGGACTGCATGGATAGGACTAGTAGCTTAAAGGTGGTGAGCCACATCATTGTTTAATGTCATCATTAGTCACAGAAGAATACAAAAATATAACATCTAAAGTACAATTGTGTCCTATGAAAGTTTGTCATAGGATTATGTAAGTTAATAAAACAACTTGCATCAAAATAATTAATTCAATTAGACAACAGTTAATAAGATAGCGTGATGACAGGAGGAGTGAGGTCGAGCAGGGGAAGGCAAGCATTGTTACTTGAAGGAGGTGACCCGGGACCACTTCAAGTCTGCAATGCCAGCCAGTGTCTGTAATGTATCCTCCAGATGCTGAATCAATTGGGTAATCATACTGAATACACCAAGTCTGCTCTATCTGCTATTTACAGTTCTATGGAAGCTGTGGTAGCTAGTACTGTGTAACACACAAGGCAGTAATAGAGTGTAGTGCACACAACCTTTGTCCATCGATTTTGCACCTACCAGAGATAAATGACATTCCCAATGTAACTGAAACACTTGTGTATAGGTGCGTTATAAATGCCATATCATATCATATCATGTAGGATGGGGGCCTAGCACCAGATAGTCCACAGCCATCCTCAAATGTTTTAGCTTTCATTCACTCAGGTGATTTAGCTACCTACCTATTTTCAGGCAGATACACCAGGGTAAAATGAGGAGCAAATACGGTCTGCAAACTGTCTAGACGACAGTGGTATCCACGGTTGCTGCAATCCATCAAAATGCAATGCAGCAGAAGCAGTAAGGCCAACCTGAAGCATACGTTCAGACCCGGGAGTCATATCCGGGACTGACTTCTCTTTCATTAAGTCAGCATTTGAAAGCTTTTCCTTGTCCTCCCAATTTCCATATTGCTGGCCGAGTGGTGATACATAGCAGACGAATAAAGCTGCTCCCAGAAGATTAGGTTGGTACAATACACAAAGAAAGACCTATATGTACGAGTTTTATAAAGCAGGGGCCCAGCTGAGATTCATATGGGATGCGCCCAGGTGGTTACGGGTAGCAGAGGAGCGGGGTGGGCCTCGGAAACATCCCTCTTACCAGGCCATGCACTCCTAAAGGCCAGCTGGTAATGGGTTATGCCCACTATAATTACAGCAAAAATTGAAAGTTCCACAGTGATAGAGAACATAACCCACAATGAGTGAGATCCACAGTTTAGTGCACAACCGGGTTTCAATTTCACTCGTGCTTTTCAGGTGAGAAATGATCAAAGACCATCTTCTCAGATGCTGATCACAGAAGCCAGGCAACCCCCTTGCTCTTTTGAGCCATCCTCTTTCTTGAGCAGTGCTCAGTTGCATCTCAGCTCGGTTTGTGCTGTAGGAAGCCCAGGCATGCATACGTTCGGTGAAGAAGCAGTAGCCAAACGAGCAGGTAACTACAAGGGCCTGCTTTACTTCGACTTTACACACTGGGTGCATGCATGAAAGTATTTAGCTGGAAGATAATGCATTATGAGATAAAAACTATATGTGACATTATAGATAGTTGTTTAATTGTGCATAGCAGACATGTTGCTCATCAAACTGTACTAACAAGGTGCAGAAAAGCCCAGGCGTGACAGCCTGTATGTAGGTCTTTCAGCAGTAGCGCTCTGTCCCTGTGTCCAGAGTGACGGGTGCAGTCCAGCTGCTCCCTCTCCCATAGGCCCTGTCCTAGGATGTAGGCAGTTGGCACTGCCATGTGCTACCTACACATTGCAGAGGCAGATTTTGGTGCCAGAGGAACGTGCGGCTCCTGACTGGGCATCTTCATTGTGAAAGATTGAAGCTCAGGGGCCCACCGGTGAACATTAATGTATGCCAACATTGAACATTTGTTTTAAAAATGTACAATGTGTTAAAGTGTTTTTACTGTACAGAAGGGCTGTGCGGGTGCTTTCCAGTCAATAGTATTAAAAACCTTGTTTCTAGCACACTGATGCCCACCTTCTCGCCACCTTTCCCATTTCATGCATGAAAGGGTCAGAACTGACCATTTTGTGCATTGAAAGAGTTGTACAGTAATGCTATGAACTATGACACGATGTGCCCCCCCCACCATCAGAATGAAAGTGGAAATGGATAGTAGCAACAAAAAAAAATTGCAAGTGGTATTTTTGGAATACCATTGGTGGTTTTCCAGAAATACTACTACCGTAACCACTGAGCCAGTGGTATTTCTTTAATTGGCCAGATCTTTTTAAATATTTTTGATTGTGGTTGTATTTACCATGGTGGTATTTCACCCAAATAATCCCCCCAGACTGTAATGAGCCCTTAGTGAAACTTGCATGAAGTTAGATGCTTCTCTGAAGCCAAAGTGAATTTGCAGGTTATTTTCCTTTAGAAAAAAGAACCTTAATTGTATCCCTAAAGCACTCACATGAGAATAAAATGTGCAGGAAGATTTCAAAGGTGCCCCACATCAGGTGTGGGTAGCCTATGCATTCCTGCTTCCGTATTAGCATCCTAAGGCACTTGTAGGTAATGGTTAAGGTGGACACTAGAACTGCGGGACTGCCGTGCTGCCACGTGACTGTGTCAGATGCCCTGCAGCCTGCGACGTGGTCTCCTGGGGACAGTGTCCTACTGTCCCTGGTTAGAGGTATGAGTTGCGTTTTCAGGGCCTGTCATGTTCATACTAGAAACTAGGTTGATGTCATGAGAGATCCCTCAAAGAAAGAAACGTATGAATTCTTGGTAATGGAACATGGTTTGGTGTTTTATTAGGATTTGCTGACACGTGTTTTGACCTTACAGGTCATTTTTAAGGCAATTTGATTTACAATGGCCGATATACTGCCCATTGCTTCAGGAAGGAGAAGGCCCCTGTGTTTAATATTGTAGCTCAATCCATAGCTTAGTCAGATCGCCAACCTAGTGTCTAGGCTTCGAAGCCGCAACTCATACTTGTAGTTAAAGCACTACAAATCCCAGAATACCAAGCAAATACCAGGCTGAATCCAACAGACATTGATAAATGTGGGAACTCTGCACATGCGCAATTCTCTCTGAAAGTAAGCAGTTGTGGCTAGAAGTGTCTGGATGTTTACTGCACCTTCTTCCTACTTTGTAACCAAATAGTACATTACAGGTTTATCAGTATATCAATGTATAAAACATTCCCCTCCACACACACAACACTGTGAAAGCAACTCAACCCAAAAGCACTACCAGATTTTAAAAAAAACGTCAACAATCATTGATATCATGGCTCTCTCAGAAGGAAGAGATCCATGTAGTGAGTCCACCCCTGAAAGCTTTGATGCTTCAGAGCAGCCCGCTCTGTTTGATGGCCAAACTACCTACTCCAACTTTTTCTGCTGAACCTCACCCAAACCTAGAACTCCACTGCATGCCTTTATCCCTCCCCCACATCCAAGTCAAGAGAGGTAAAAAGACACCCAAAAGTAGACCAACACATATTAAACCCGATTTTACCCGATTTTACCCCATTTTACTTGCTCCAGTGTTTTCTGTAGATCAAATGGGTGGGGAAATAGCTGTGATTACCAAGTATAAACAAGACCTTTTGTGAAGTAAGGGGTGGAAGGCACGGAGGTGCCTGTGGTAGTGCTATGGATGGACTGACAGGAGTAATCATCCAATAAGGATCTGCTTGGCGCTGTCATGTAAGGGACAGACAAACTACTGATTGGATAAATGCTCGAGAGGCAAGAAGCAGCTCATGAGGTACCGTATAGACTCACAGGAATTTGAAAGGCCACACTATGCAATAGTCATGTTTTGGCTAAGATGGTTTCACCAACTCTAAGCAAAAACTTAAAGGGAGCCGTGCCTGCTTGAATAATTGGGAAAAGAACAGAGTAACCAATATTACTCTGCTCCTAGTGTAATGTCCACTCAGCACTCCTCTGGAGCACATGCCAGGCATTAGGACACACAGGACATGGTAGCACTCCTTAGATGGAAGAGCAGAACTTGTCCTTGCTCCTCTGGGGAGACAAGTCACATTAGCACAAGGCTAAGTAGCAAAGCCCTTTTTGTCACGGGTGGATTGTCATTTTTGGCTGAACAGGATATCATTCCAGTAGTGAAATAAAGACAAGAATAGATATTGTCCTGAAAAAGGAATGTAACTATCTGCTGGTGTTGGTTACAGTACTGGCAGAGCAACATACAGCATTTGCTTTGGCCATAACAATGGGGCACAACAATAGATGGACCCCAGGGATGTGCAACAAGAGTTCTCCAGATGTTTTGGACTACAGGTCCCATGATCCCTTATCATCAAGTACGCTGGCTAGGGCTGATTGGAGTTGTAGTACAAAACATCTGTAGAGACAAATGTTGCAGACTCATGCCTTAGGAGATCAATTTTCTCCAAGGGAAAAGGATTGAAAATCTGACTTCATAGCCTAAGTACATCAAGTGTATGCAGAAAATTCAAACAATTATAAAATAAATGTATTGAACACACACTGTTATTGTCCATATTCGGACGTTGAGTACAAATGGAATTAAAAGCCAAAGGAAGGAGTCATACGCCAAACTTCAGATTCAGGTCACAGAGGCATCGATGTCAATACCACGAAAAAAAACACCATCCCAGAAAATAAGATCTGAAAATCACAGTTTAGAACATTGCTAAAAAATTCATGATGACGGAAATAAATGCTAAACTGTAAAAATACCTTTTTAAGGGATTTTCTTTGCACTAATGGGAAAATAAATTAAAATAGAGTCAAATAGTTACAATCGTGTTACTGTAAGCCTGAAAAATGACATACATTTTTTGATGGTAGGACCGAGTTGTGTTCAAAATGTCAGCATGAAATTGGGTCCCTTTCACTAATGGTTTGGAAACGCCCAGACTGAATGAAATGGTGGAAGGAGGTTAAAAACAGCATAGTCAAATATCTGACAAAGACATTCATTGGACCTCTTTGGGCCTGATGCATAAAAAAAAGTGCTTCAATGGGATTGCGCCATTGCAAAACATTTATGTAAATCAGCATCTTTGTCTTATACTCAATGGGGTAATTTGTGGACTTGCTCTATTTATATTGGCTAAATTGATTGTTCATCAAATAGATTTTATTGGAAAAGTGAATAATTCTAAAAGTATTGATATGCTGAATCCCCAAATTAGACTAATGTAATGAACGACCTAATGAGATGCATAAACTATGAAACATGTATAAAAAAAACATGAAGACATTTTTCAAAGGAAAGAAACAATGAATTCATGGCCACTAATTAAAAAGTAATGCAAAAGCCTATAAAGACCTGGATGAATAAAAATTTGTTTTAGCAAATTCGTATGAAGTTATAGACTGGCTAGTGAGCATGATGGTCTAAGACAGGCTTGTCCAACCTTTTTGAATGTGGTGCCAAAGCATTCACTTTTTGTCACCCGGTGGGCCGGCGAGCCAAAGGTGAACACCCTGACCCAAAGCAGTATATTCAAAAGCGATGGTGTGTGACTTTTGATGCAATAGCATCACAGGCATAGCCATGCAGTCCCAAAGATAGCTTTTGGTGTCGGGGGCAGTGATCAAAGGGTAGTTTCTTGTAATTTCTTCCAGTGGTATGTGTTGATATTTCTCGGAAATAGTGGGGGCGACCGAGCGTAGCGAGGGAGCTATAACAATCTAGCGTGGGTTTGGGGGGTCACCCCCCCAAGATTTCTTTTCCAAATATGGGGCAGAAATTGTGCACTTTACAGCAGGAAAAGGGACCAAAAAGCCATAAGTTTACAATCAGTTCTAAAGGGGAACATGTACATTCCATGTCACTAACAGGAGACAAGAACATTGTAGAACACAACACATTTTAATGATCAATGTGTCCACAGTGTAAGACAGCACTGTCACTTATGTAACACATTGACATGCTGGTTGTGCCCAAAATATGCCTCTGTAGCAACATGTCTATGCTGGCTGTTCCCAATTTAGGCCAGCATTATCCTCTACAAAGCATGATTGATTCTGCCTGAGCATGTGCAGCGTGCCCAATACATATGCCAGCTTATCTCTGTAATACACATTCATTACTTCTGTGGTAATTTAAGAAGGATAATCCAATTCCAGGGGGCACCTGAGGCAGTAAAAGTCCTCCGCCACGGCCCGGTTTATTGGTCGGACCCAACATTGCAGAAATAAATTAATTAATCGTGTCCACGGACCCGACAAACATTGAACAAATAAATAAATCGGGCAGGGGAGCCGATTTATGAATTTCCTGGGGGGTGCCCAAATATAGGAAGTGACATAACCAGCACTTATATGACCGCATTTGCACGTAGTCGCCAACTTGGTGCGAGGGGGACGGGGGGTGAAGAAAAGTGGAAACATTGGCTAGCATGTATTGCATATACTAAAGGCAAGTAAGAAGGAGGTTTAAGCCTTCCAGTTGCATTCCAGTAGGCCAATATTGCCCCTAGTCCACCCCTCTATAATCATCCAGGTTGTAGTAGCCCTCAAAAGGCAGAGCAACACAACTAGGATAGGAGAACGAAATGCCATCCCATTCTGTGAGTGTGTCAAACCTCAGAGCAAAGACTGTGCGTGTGCCTTGGAGCACAATCTCACTAATTTGGTGCGAATCTAGCAAGTAGGTGCATGGGAATCCCATGCATGTGTGGGCTGCAGACCCTGGATCACTTGCTCACTTCTTCAGTGTGAAACTCTTTCCAAGGCAGTACTGTCCCAATGGTGAGAAGTGTCATATTTTCACATTAACTATGCTTAAGCACTTTGGGTTATTGAATAGTGCTGCTACATTTGGAGTAATTCCATCCCTTTAAATATATTAGCTCTTGTATAACCACAACAGTGTTGATTTATTCTGATGATGATGAAGATGATGTTAGACTTGCTCAATAGTTATGGTTCTGTATCATTAAATGTACTTCAGCTCTTCAGAGTCTCGGGAGGATACCTCAGGGGCAAAGTGCTCGCCTTTGAAGCAAGACGACAAGGAGCAACACAGGTTCGATCCCTCTGGGTATATTATACCTCTACATCTGTGCACCCCTCTTGCCAAGAGGCAAGTCTGTCCCTCAATTTCTAAAAATTGTTTGGGGTTCGGTGTATTTGTACATCTGTGCACCCCTCTTGCCAAGAGGGGTGCACAGAGGGGTGCACAGATCTACAAATACACCCAAACCAAAACGATTTTTAGAAATTGAGGGACAGACTTGCTTTGCATCTGTGCCTCCATTTTTAGAAACTGAGGGACAGACTTGCTTTGCATCTGTGCCTCCATTTCTAAAAATCGTTTTGGGTTGGGTGTACCTCTACATCTGTGCACCCCTCTTGCTAAGAGGGGTGCACAGATGTACAAATACACCGAACCCAAAACAATTTTTAGAAATTGAGGGACAGACTTGCTTTTCATCTGTGCCTCCATTTCTAAAAATCGTTTTGGGTGTACCTCTACATCTGTGCACCCCTCTTGCTAAGAGGGGTGCACAGATGTACAAATACACCGAACCCAAAACAATTTTTAGAAATTGAGGGACAGACTTGCTTTTCATCTGTGCCTCCATTTCTAAAAATCGTTTTGGGTTGGGTGTACTTCTACATCCGTGCACACAGATGTAGAAGTATACCCAACCCAAAACGATTTTTAGAAATTGAGGGAGAGATGCAATGCAAGCTTTGCATCTGTCCCTCAATTTTTAAACATCATTTTTTCCCCGGCTTTCACCCGGGCCGCCAGAGAGAGACACAGTATGGATGGAACAAAGGGCCATCCATACTGCGTCTCTTCTCTCCGGCCTGGGGGGCCGGAGCACCCGCATACTCTGCGCCCCTGAAACCGGGCCGTGGCCTGTAACTGCCTCTGGTGCTGGGGGCACCAGAGGCAATTACAGACCACGGCCCGGTTTATTTATTTATTTGTTCAATGTTTGTTGGGTCCGTGGACCCGATTAATTAATTCATTTCTGCATTGCAGAAATAAATTAATCGGGTCCACGGACCCGACAAACATTGACCAAATAAATAAATAAACTGGGCCGTGGCAAAGGCAGTAACAGTCCTCCGCCATGGCCTGGTTTATTTATTTATCTGTTCAATGTTTGCCGGGTCCGTGGACCCGATTAATTTATTTATGTCTGCAATGTTGGGTCCTCCCAGCATGTTGGGAAATGCTGCTATTTTTGGAGGGGGGATTCCACATAGCCGCCCACCCTCATCCCCACCCTTCCACCCTCATGCCATCCCCCTCTGCGCCCCACTTTTACCCCTTACTCCACAAACATGTCTACATTTCAAAGTGTTTTGAAAGCAATTTCTACAAAGTAAATTACATCGAAGTAATTTGTTTCGTGGAAACCACGGGATACCCTCCTCAGAGTGACTTGGTTCTGACAACAGAGAATTCTGTACGATAAGCAGTCACACACAGATACCAATTTACACACACACTTTCAGTGTAAGGAGTGCTGTGTGTACAGCAAAACACCCTGGGCCTCATTAGGACCCTGGCGGAGAGGGTGTTACGCCAGCGTAGTGCATGGCGTACCTCTCCGCCATACTACGAGTTCCCGTAGCGCCATGGCGGCCTTTTCCGCCTGGTTTTACCAGGCGGAGAAAACCATGGCGCTACGGGACCTCGTTGTTAATTACGCCACCGTATTTTACGGTGGCGTAATTAACTCCTTCCCCACTCCCATTATACCCTATGGGGCAAAAATGGGAATGGGGAAGGGCAGAATGGGGATTGGGGATTTACCGCTCCGCCGAGGTCGGAATGGGGCGGTAAATCCGCCAACCCCCATGGCGCTATCGGCGGCTTTCCGCCATGCTTCGCGGTGCATTTAGCACCGCAAAGTCCGCCTGGGTCCTAATGAGGCCCCCTGACTGTTCTGGTGCCCCGGCAAAATAACCTGGCCCGCATAAGAGTAGACTCTACGGCAAAGTGAAAAATGCTCAAAACTTTAACAAATTAGGAATTTGTACAAGAAAGAGTAGTGTAGCCTGAAACATCTGAGTAACCTTAATGCACATCGTTCAATGAAGTCCTACTTTGAAGGTTCGCTTGTCGTTCATCTACCCATGCAACCTTCACTTCTGAATAACCCAGCCTGTCCCTCCATCATACGCGCGGTGTTGGGCAGTCCTCCTTCAAACTTCCAAATATCATGTCCAGACAAAACGCAAAGCATCTTAAAGCACGGGCGTACCAGGAGATATGTACACACATGGGCACAGGTGGCGACATTCAGGTGCCTTTTGTGGAGAGGGCGCAACTTATTTCCCCACAAGTGAAGGAGAGGTGTTAGTTCATCTCATCACTTGCTCTACGAAAATGTTTTGTGAATTGGCCCGCTTCTGTTTAAGGACTAAAAGAAAACTGCCATGGAAATGTCTAAATAAGAAACAGACAGCCGCTGAATTATGCGCAAAGAACAGTAACGACTTCGTTTTGGAACATTTAAACGGGAAGGAATGTAGTCAATGGTTATTATTTCACACAAGCCAAGACGGAGACCTGGTGGAGTCGGGCAACATTAACCAATGGGAAAGCTTGCCTCTGATCTCAGTGCGCCAACCTGAGCAGTTTATCACTGTCCCCATTAATGATAAGGTGCCTCTCTCTGATTCATGGTAGCAGCCAGGTTTAACCCTTTGATTCCCCTAGCATGCATGCATACATCTAAGATCCAGGGGTAAGCATCGAAGTGCCAGCGGTTATAGGGTTAATGTAATCAATGGAAGCTCCCAGAAGCCATCAGTGTGGATGATTGTTGCAAATGTTAGACAGTGGGAAATTCATTGGAAAGCTAAATGAAAACCCGCCTGGCTGCTTCTGGCTGACTTATGATATTAAATAGTCCACTGAATATGGCTGCCACTACCTTGTTCTGAAATTGAGCACACCTCCCTGAAAAATGTATGTATGTAAATTGAAAGTTTTAGAATTCTTTTTTGCACGCTGCATGCTTAGGAGGTCGGGTAATTAAACTGCAGCGAGGTAATTATTAGACTTGTGCTTCTGGCGCCAGGAATCCTAACAGTGACTTAAGAGCTGGTTTCTAATTGATTTATGGAAACCCAACATTGCATGCAAATGAAGTGGTTATCGGTTCAATGATACTTAGCGCTGTAATTAAAATGTGGTATCCCATAGAGGAAATGTAGCACCCCCCAGGGTTCCTCATTTGCTTAAGGCATGCTCGAGTACGTCAACACACGAGGCGCATGCAGCCCGAGCGATGGACAAGTGACGCGTCCATATTCTTCCAAATGTTCTACATTTGCAAGAAAAGAAAATGGCATCTGGGTACATCTTATGCCACGGAAGACAAGAAGGTGAATGAAGCACCCAAGCCCTGCTCTAGGGCTCAAATGGATTAGAAGGGCGGGTGCTACAGCAAAGCAATTCGAGGCGGCCACAATAGGTGGGCAACCGCAGACGCCAGATCGCTTCTTTACGCACCAAATCTAGCCCCGCGGAAATTGGGCGGCACCATAAAGTGTCTTTACCTGGGGCAGCATAAGCCTTTGCACCAGCCACATGCAATAGAAATGACTTAATCACCTTTTCAGATGAATGAGCCCTTTGAGTATTGCTGCTGCCAGAAAAAGAGTTTAGGCCACAGGCAGTGAACACACAGATCACACCCTGTGCACCAGTGGGGTGCTGGGAAGGAGGGCAAGAGGGCAATTGCCCCCTAATCTTGCAGGGACGTTGCTGCCAGAGCTACAGAATGTAAAATAAATATTTGAGCGATGTCATTTCCTTCAGAATGTAGCCTGCCTCAGAGGAACAGAGTGATGCAAAGCCTGCTCTGCATCTGCTTTTCTTGATTTCAGGAATGTTGCAGATGTGCCTGTGTGACCCGGGCACGTGGACCTCCATAGTGGGTAAGTGAGAGGGAGAAGAGCGTAGGCACAGGGGCAGGTTCAGACTGCCCAGCTGCAATGTACACATTTAAATGACAGATTCTGTGATTCTGGATGGTAATCATCACCATAACTTTATTCGGCCATCAGGCCATCAAAGTACAACCTCTCACAACAGTATCCAAAATAATCCAAAACATGATACAACACATCAAAGCTAAGAAAATGAGGGAAGCCGCGACCCTGAGCGGAAACCAGCCCTATTCAAAATGTCACCATCTGCGTAGGCCCAGCCACATTAGTGCATTGTCCGAGAGGAGTAAGGCTTGCACCAGTTAGGAGAGTGTTCGGCAGAATTGTTCCATATGGGTGAGGATACAGGCTGATTGAAATCCTGCTGTAAACCGTCTGGCCAACCCCCCCCTTCTTCCCTGGACCCCTTTAACCACTCTCCAGTTTTACTGTGTCATCGGTGGGGGCGTGGCCAGCAGCCATGTGAGGCAGACATGCTCACTTGGGGCTCCTGTAGATCCGGCAATGAGAAGCTCAGTGAAACAACTTCAATCAGACTGAAACAACCGAAATTGCACACAGAGCAGCAGATAATGCCAGCGAAGTTGTAAGCCAAGAGAAGTACCATGAAACACCTCATATGGCAAGTTACATCGTAGGAACATGCGAGGAGCGAGTGTAAAAAAAGATGGTGGCAGAGGATCGAGGAATGCTGTGAAGGCCGAGAGCCAGACAACGCTGTCCGAAGCTAAAATCTGTGTCGCCGGCACAAGGGGTGCAGAGGCTGCCCATACATTCTGACCGAGGCAAGGAATGCGCTATGGCAGCTAAGGAACAGTGAGCTAGATGCTGCCTGACTGGGAACTACAGCATGGTGCCGCAGACAAAGGAGACCTGCAACCTGCGGTACTGAGTCGCTGGGCACCAAATAGAACGCTGTGAGACGGCGCAACAGACATAAAAGCACATCAGAGGTGGTCCCGCAGCTCGGGACGCGCATCTAGTGGCCAGCGGGAGACTGGTGGCTGGCATGCCGCTGCCTACCAACATGAAAGAAAAAGCTGGATGGCGACTGGATAGGAGACCTCCCGCCTCGGAAGTGGACGCAGCGATACCAGATTGAGCAGAGGCTCTGCAAGGGCCAGGAGGGTGACGGATGATCGTCAGACGAGGGGGTAAGGAGTGTGGGGCTGAAGGGGCCCGGAGCAAGGATCATTACAACAATTAGAAGAGAAGAGAGACACCCTACACGACCCTGAAACAATGCCATAATAACATCAGTGAATGGCTAGCAGGATTGTCAATGCCATCTGTGGCATGGCCGGAGCTCCCTCCTGGAGGGTTTCAGATCACAGGGAAGCGTAATGGACTGGCTTGTAAGCCCTGAGTGCAGAATGCTACAAGTGGCAATTACTGTCGGCAACATTACGGCCAAAGGAGGCTTTCGGGCAAGACAATTCGAGGGGAGGTGACCTGTAGTGATCCCCAAGCCCACACTAAGAAGGAAAACACGGGGCTACATTACTGGGAGAAGGGCACATCCGCGCG